>NC_080180.1:53589416-53924918 GCF_950295315.1 Erinaceus europaeus | reverse complement strand
TAATGAATTTATTTTTACTTTTTTCTTATTATCTTTATTTATGTATTGAATAGAGACAGCCAGAAGTCAAGAGGAAGGGGGAGAATGAGGGAAAGAGAGAGGCACCTGCAGCCCTGTTTCACCATTTGCAAAGCTTTCCCCCTGCAGGTGGGGACTGGGGGCTCGAACCTGGGTCCTTGAGCATTGTAATATGTGTGCTCAACTAGGTGTGCCACCACCTGGCCCCTGAGTAGTAGATTCATAGTGCTAGCACCAAGCCCCAGTGATAACCCTGGTGATATGAAAGAAACAAAGAAAGAAAGAAAGAAAGAGTAAAGGAAAAATATTCTGTAACTGACACACTTGTTTTTATAAACTTACTATTTACATTTTATTTTATGTTATTTATACTATTTAAATATATATCAAATATATTTATGCATATGCTATACTAGAAAAAAGTGACATAGGTCAGTGGAAAGGTATTTTTACCTACATTTTATGTATATATATTTCACTCCTAATTCATTTAAGCAGAAGATACCAAAATTGCTTATAGCAATTTACATTCCCAACTAAATGGAAGAGTGTCTCTTTCCCCTTACCCACTGAACTTAATAATTCTCAATTATTGCTGTTATACTAAAAATGTCATCGTGCTTTACTCTAAGTTTACATTTCTCTGTGTTTCAGAGAGGCTGAGAATCATTTCACACATTTATTGTTTACTGGCCTTTTCTATTTTGCTACTTGTATATATCATTTTTTAAAATTCTTGTTAGTATCCTTTATATAAGGTAACTGTGCTTTCTATCCACATAGATTATCATGAGTCACTGGATGAACAGACAAATATATGTCCAAAATTTAGAAGTATAGAAAAGTGGTGAAACTTTCTAAAGTCTGACTCCCTCGCTTTACAGATGAAGAACTTCGATAGATTACTGGATTAAAAAGTTATGGGACATATACTCAACAGAATATTATTCAGCAATAAACATATTATATTGTCTCCTTTGGGATAAAGTGGATGGAACTGGAGAAGAGTATGCTTAGCGAAGCAAGTAAGGAGATGAAGGACAACTACAGAATGGTTTCACTCATGTGGAATATGAAGAATTAAGTATATGAATGTGAAAAAACAAAATGTCAGCTTATATCTAAGACTGTGGGAGAACTCTAGTATTTATCTATGGCGGTGGGGATGGGGACACAGACCTTTGTTGATATGAGTGGTGAAAAATAACTAAATAAGTGAATAATAAATAATAATAAAAACAAAGAAACAGATGAAGGAGTTGAAGTCAAAGGAACTGGGTGACTTCCAGGGACCAGCCAATGAATTTGAGGCAATGTCAGGATAAAGATTTTATCTTTGGGGTCAGTCTCTGCTTAGCATCTTTCAGAAAATCAGACACCTGATATGAGTCCCCTCCTTTGACTCTCTGAGTATTGAACAACTGGAAGAGGGACACTCAAGTTTGCTGGCTTCTTAGTAAAAGACAAAACAAAACATGCTTCTGTAATCACTTCTTTGGTTATTTTGATCTAAGTGATTATACTTTGGTCACTTGTCCTTGCAGTTGAGTTTCACACAAAAGGGCAATTGGACCTAGGGAGTATAAGTGGCAGGTTCAGTGATTTAGGAACACAGTTGGGACTTGACTGTCCATTTGTTACTCTTATGTGGTGCTTAGAAGACAACCTCAGAGTGCAGATACCATTTTGTAGTGACATTCATTGTTGTTATGTTTTTGGAGTTTCCTAGATTTCAGCCATGGCTATGACTACTATCACTACTTTCATCAACCACTTTCACCTCAGATTACATCACCCCATATCTTATCTGTTATGAAGCTCAGTGGTTGCCTATACTCAACTTGATCAGAGACTATTTCTGGGCTAATAAAGTTTTTGTCCATCTTATAAAATATGTGTCCCCTCATCTGCTGGCTACACTCCCAGTATGTCTCAGAGACCTTGTTCAGCTCTCAATCATCTTTAACAAAACAATCATGGGCTTTCTTGGCCATGCTTAGAACTCCACAGAAACTTCAAATCCCACATTAGGAAAGGCAGCTGTCTGCATGCTCTATGATAATACTGGAAGCACAAAAGATTTATGTCACTTCCTTCTTTATTTTACTCTGTATTATTTTATTTACTTTGAATTAGCAATAGACTTGCATGGTTCAACAGCATTAAAAATCAATAGGAGTGGAGAAACCTTCTTCTACCTTTTCCTCATCAGTTAGTACTACCTACAGGAAGATGACGTTTCTTCTGCATTTTCTAAGTTATTTTATACACAACTATCAACAAAAAATCCAATTATTTTACACACTGGGTTTTGTACATTATAATGTATAATTTGTAGAGCATTTCATCTTATGAACATATCATCACTTGTTCAACCAGGTTCCTCTTAATCAACAGATATTCTTTCAAATACTGTTACTAAAATTATCTAAGGTTGTAATATGTAAATAAATAAATACATTGCTAATTTTATTCATATTTGAAAATAAATTTCCATCAGATAGGCCTCTAGAATAGAATTTTGCTAGGCTCCAGCACAAAGTGCATCAATTTTGTGAGATACTAAGAAATTTCTCTTTATGTGGATGTTAAAACCTTTTTATTTCTGCAGAACCTTTGAATCTAAGTATATATAGTCTTGTTTTTATTTAGGAAGAATTTTTCTTATCAAGTCAAGGAAGGGTAAGTTCATAGACAAATGTTTCTGGAATAGTATGTTCCAGACACTGTTCTAAGAGTTTTCCATTGATTCATGAGTGACAGTTTCTTTCATCCGTCCAACAAGAAATTTTCACACCATGCATATGATACCTTCCAGTAATTTGATAATAAGATGGACAATTTGGGAGTGCCATCTGCCAAACAACCTAAAAGGTCCATGACATGTAACAAATTACCATGTTTCTGATGTTTGATGATGGAAAGAAGTTTGAAATAAGTCACTTAGCTTGAGCTTTCCACTTTATAATATTCAAGTCTTTTCCTAGGTGATCATTTGGATGAATTTGCATTTCTTCTTTACTCACAGCCTGCTTCTTGCCTCCTGTTCTATTCCTGACACTTTTCTTCTTGCTCCCAGAAGCAGACTCCTCTGGAAGTCCACTGTAGTCCATTCCTGCAGTAGAATATCAGGGACTAACGGGGGTTTATGAGTATCTTTTTCCTGCTTTCACAAGGAGCACATGATGGACTTGCTCTGATCAGAAAGCTGAGCAGCTGTGGGTTTCTCTGTTCACTTTCATTTATACAGAATTTTTTTTTCCTCACCAAGAAAGAATCATCTTTATCTTGATTTTTATTTTCTTTAATTATCAATGTGGTCACCTTACTTTCTATTTAGAGCTTTTTAAATATTTCTTTATTGGGGGTTAATTATTCATAGTCAACAATAAAATACAGTAGTTTGTACATGTATATCATTTCCCACAAACTGTTCAACCCCCACTAGGTTCTCTTCTGCCATCATGTTTCAGGCCCTGCACCCTCTCCCCCACCCCAGAGACTTTGACTTTAGTGCAATACACCAACTCCAGTTCAAGTTCTACTTTGTGTTTTTCCCTTCTGTTCTTAATTTTCAACTTCTGTCTGTGAGTAAGGTCATCCAATATTCATCCTTTTTTTTCTGACTTATCTCAACTTAACGTGATTCTTTTAAGCTCCTTTACTGATGACATTCTCACAGGAGTGCAGTGGTATCTCACTGTCTTTATTTGAATTTTTCTGATAATCAATGACTTGCAGAGTTTTTTTTTTCATATTTCTGTTAGCCTTTTGGATCTCTCCTATGGGGAATATTCTGTCCGTATCTTCTCCCCACCTTCGGATGGGGTCATTTGCTTTTTTGATGCTGAGTTTGGTGAGCTCTTTATATATTTTGTCTACTAGCTTCTTGTCTGATGTACGGCATATAAAGATTTTTCTCCCTCTGAGCTTGTTTTCATAGTGAAGCACAGATCTCACCCTCCTATGGTTTGCTCTCAGGGTCCAGCAGCAAGAAAAAGAACAGGCAGCATGCAAGAAGGACTTTGATGTACCAGGCTCTGCATCAGTGTTTGACAAACTATAGCTAGAGTACTTTCTCATAGCCTTCAACCATTTCTTTGTGTTTTAACACTTGGATTTTACCAGGCACTTCTCTATTATTAGACCTTACCAGAGCAAGAAAGTGTGAATTCCAAAATGCCTGCCAAGGACTGGGTGATGCTACCTGTCAGAGAGGGGACTTAGCTCTCAGGGAAGGTGCTGAATTTAAGAGGCAGAAAGAAGCTAGCCAGGTAAGGCCCTTCTTTGTTATTGTGCTGCTATGAGATGCAATTACTCTTTGGAAATCTTCCGCAGGAGTCCCTGTCAAGTCCCCTGTGTTAAAGGAACTCCCGTGAGCTCTGTGCTGTGATACAGTCTGTCTGTGAAGCAGCCAGTATGGGAAGGCACCACACTGCATTGCATTGTGTGGTCTCTTGGGTTGTTTCCCAGCCCCCCCCCCTTTTTTTTAACCAGAACACTAATCAGCTCTGGCTTATGATGGTGCAGGGGAATAAACCTCAGGTACAAGAGTCTCTTTGTATAACCATTATGCTATCTACCCCACCCAGGTCATACTCTTTTACTCTTATTGTCTTCCCCTTAGTCTTGCCATACACCCAAATGAGCTATCCCCAATATCATGCTTGCCACTGGCAAAAGAGGACTACAGTTTAGAGCAAAACATCAATTAACTTAATCCTGACAATAACTACACAGTTGAAACTGTATTCTCCCCATTTCCTAGAGGATACAGTAAGGCACTGGAGCTTAAATGACTTGCTCAAGGTCATCAAGTTACTTTGTGGCAGCATTGACTTTCTGTGCTCTGCATCATTGCTCTCAGCAGCCTTTTAACATTAGATTTCTAGGAACTAAGGTATGTGGCAACTACTGGAATCTCACCCAAGTTACATGACTTATTTCCCAATGCCTCTGTATCATAGAACTTTCTGAAAAAAAGAAAAAGGATAGTAATATGTCATGGGCCTTTCAGATTGTACAGCAAATATAGGAATTGACCATTGAAGCTGACTTTCAGAAGTCTGATGTGTGGGAAGTCTCACAACTTCTAATTATTTTAATCACTATTTTAGGTAACTTGGACTTGTTTCTGCTTTACTTTCTATGAGAGAGAGAGAGAAAGAGAGAAAGAGAGAGAAAGATTGATGAGAACATTGCTCAACTCTGTTATAAGGTGGTACCAGAGATTGAACCTGTGGCCTCTGGGTTCCCATGCATGCAAGTTCGTGCTTTAATAGGTTGACACACCCACTTTTCTAATAAGTACATTCCAGAACATATATATATATATATATATGTGTGTGTGTGTATATATATATATATATATATATATATATATATATATATATATATCACATGATATCCTATTTTCTGACTCATGTAAGTGATAACTTAGTACATTCCCAATCATAGATGAGAAGTGACCCAGGGAAAATGAGATGTGGGACTGTGGCACGTTTATAATATACTGTGTTAAAACTAGATGAGATGGACAAAAAAGGTTTTACAGGGATTTAGTACAGAATTTTCTGTTAGGATACAGTTAATGCTTTCTTCCCCACCCCCATTTGACCTTCAGCTCCCAGAAACCTGGACTAACTGCTTTGATTTACTTCCATAATAAGGCGATCAATTAATGTGAGAGGCTAACTTTATGAGGCCTGTCCTCAAATACTGCTGGAGACTGCTATAGTGAGAGTTATACTGCTGCTGCTCTAGAAAAAAAAAAAGTTATTGGGAAAGGATCAAAGGCAGCCTGGTTTACACAGCAGAAGCCTCTCTGTGGAATGGAGAATGGTGGGCATCATACCTCTCGGGGTTTGGTGCAGATGTTATGTAACAAATATAGTTTGAATTGTTGCCTTATAGATTCTTTCACTGTCAAAAATGCTGCTCTTTGTGGCCGATTGCTGAGGCACTATTGCTATGATTAAATGAAAAGATCCCAGAAAAGCTTCCCGTGTTACTAGGTATACCCCATCAAGCTCGAGTTAGGTTCTATCTGGTTTTTCTGTTTTTTTTTTTTTCCCCATAGTCTTAAATGACCAGTGCTTGGGATGAGAGTTCAAAATGACTACTATTATTTGTCCCAGAATCCATATACTTAAAGTAAAAAGAAAAAAAAATAAGTGGAACTCAATTAGAGATCACCTGGACTGTATTGCTTGGCATACACTGACCACTGAGGACAGAAAGACTTGGCTGTGTGTCTGGGTTGGTAGGAAGTTGGGGTAGCTTAGGTGCCTATGGATCTCTAAGCATAGCATCCTATGCGTATGTGACTCCCAGTCATCTGAGCACAGGGGCTGGCTGACCAAAGCTAGTGGCTCTCCCTGACATCCAAGTTCCTCCAGGCTCTGTGGGCTCACCAGAGCCATTATTTGTTTTATGTCTGAGATAATATGGCAAAGCACAAGACCATAGCTGTTCTTCTCCTCAAACCTCTTCTTATTTAGATTTGGTTCTTGTCTGCTAGGGGCAAAGTCATCATAAAATATGCCCTCTGCATGTGGCTGGCAGAGCCAGATGGAATGGTGGCAATGTCGCTTGGCCTTTAAAGAAGCTGAAATATTGCAGGGTCTGCTTAGATGTCTCACACACTGTATCTGATACCAAACTAGGAAAGAAGCTAAAGCAACATGGTCATGGGGTCTGGGCATCTGTGACAGATGATGTCTGCAGCAGTCTGCCATTTGGGAGTTATTGGGAGAGAGGGGGGAAAAATGTGCGAATTGAATCTATAAAGTCAAAGAGATAGAAACTTGGCCTCCTTTTGCAAGACTCTGTGCAAGAATCTATGGGGTTGGAAACCCAGGACCCCAGGAAGCCTAAGCCAAATGGGGAAATATGTGTTCCTCGTTGGTCTTGAAGGGATAAGCTTGCAGCAGTCTTACTTGCCCCCACAGGAAGGACATTGCCAGAGGCATGTGTCTACTGGAAAGGCTTTGAGAAATGCAGCCAAGATAGGAGCTGACTCATCTGATTTCCCCTTAGGTGACTTTGCATGGGAGTGAAACCCCTCCACAGAGCTTGGTCTTAAGATCTGGACATGACTGGCTGACAGGCTGGTTGGCAGGGACCCAGAGACTGAGCTGTCTAGAAGCTTTAGCCCCAACCTCTTTCACCAATAACTACTGTGATAAAGCAAATGCACTTCCAAAGAAGCAGGCCGAAGCTACAAGCTACCAAGTAGAGCTGGGTTTCTTGGTGACAGAATTCTGCTAACTTCAGCTCATCCTCTCTTAAACATGTTTGTTTGACTAGAAACCACAACATTTTTGTAAAACAAAAATGCAAGATTGGTTGCCCAAGGGACTCTTGGATATAGAAATCAATGGCAGAAAGGCCAGAGAGTGTTATCTGTGAATGTAATTACAGTGGCTCACTGCTAGCCACCGGCCCTCTAGTTTGAAGAGCTTTCTCCCAGTCAACTTCAGTCATTGGTAGACTTGAACTTTGTCGTCATGGAGAGCAGAGGTCACTCTGAGGCCCCTCGCAACAGGGGTTTATGAGCCATAGGACACTGCAGGCAATGGCTGGTTTGCTCAAGTCATCACATGTTCTAAGCAACCCACTCTTAACACAGAAGAGAGTTTCATTTATAAATCATAAAAATTATATTAGCCTTTTTTTTACTTTTTATATATATATTTATTTTATTTATTTATTCCCTTTTGTTGCCCTTGTTGTTTCATTGTTGTAGTTATCATTGTTGTTGTCATTGTTGGATAGGACAGAGAGAAATGGAGAGAGGAGGGGAAGACAGAGAGGAGGAGAGAAAGATAGACACCTGCAGACCTGCTTCACCGCCTGTGAAGCGACTCCCCTGCAGGTGGGGAGCCGGGGTTCGAACCGGGATCCTTATGCCGGTCCTTGTACTTTGCGCCACCTGTGCTTAACCCGCTGCGCTACAGCCCAACTCCCAGTATTAGCCTTTTTTTCTGGGCATGGCAATAGCAACTGAAGCTTCACGGTAATTATACATACTTCGTTTGCAGTACCATTCCCCTCAACTGTGTGTAGAAAATGGCAGGAAGATACAAGTCTTGCTTTTTTTGGTAGACACACATAAATAAACAGTAACATATTGTTTTAAATTTCTTTCTTTTCTTTCTTTTTTTTTTCTTTTTCTTGCCAGAGCACAGTTCAGCTCTGGCTTATGGTGGTGCAGGGGCTTGAACCTGGGAATTTGGAACCTCAGGCATGAGAGTCTGTTTGCATAGTCATTATGCTATCCACCCTCTGCTTTATACATTTCTTTATATGCAATTCAAAACATAAATACTTACAGATAAGGAGAATGTGGGGGGCATTATTCTAGAACATGCAGTTTCATAACAAATAAATGTGGGTCCTCATGCTTGTAAATCCTGTGCTCTGCCATTGAACCACCTCCTGGCACCCTTATGTACATTTTTATTGTCTTATACTTTTATTATCAGTATGTTTATCCTTGCAACAACTAACATGGGCATCCTCCTTTCACAGGTCTGGAAACACTTTAAGAAGGTAATTTGATTTCCCTAAATCAAGATAGTTTATTAATAAAAAGGTGAGGTGAAAAGACTCAGCTGAGCCAGTGAGACAACTTGTGTGGATAGTATGTTTGCTTTGTCCACACATGAACCAGGTTCCAGCCTGAACCTTACCACACTGGAGGCAGCTTCTGTGCTGTGCTGCCTTTCCCTTGTCTGTTTTCTATCTGGAAAGCTGTCCTGGAATGGTGAAGTACAGAGATGACAACAACAACAACGAGAGCAGGAGAAAAGGAAGAGGAGAAGGAGGAGGAGGAGGAGGAGGAGGAGGAGGAGGAGGAGGTGGAGAAGGAAATGGAAGAGGAGGAAGGGAAAAAAAAGACACAACTTCAGGAATTCTGAAATGAAGCCCAAAATTCTTATTTCTTTTCACAGCTGCCTTACTTATGTAGAGATAGTGCTAAGTGAGCACTTGACTGTGAAACCTGTAGATTTCTAACCAGGGAACATTTAAAATGGAAATAGCCTAGTGTAAAAGGAGGCTGATTTTCCCTTTTGGCAGAGGGAGTGATTAACTTAGGGAAAACTGTCCTAGTAGCTGGAGAAGCCCACTCCAAAGAGGAGAGGCACCCACTAGCCTCTCTTCCTCCATACTGGAGCAGAGAAGGAGTGAAGGAATAGGCAGTAGGCACTTCCTCACAGCCTTGACTCCAGTGCCCATGATGCCTCCTTCTCTGCTGTAGTTGTCCAATTTAGAGGCTGGGTAGGACACAAGACAGGAGCTTTGAGTTCCTCTGTCCTCCCTGAAGCTGTGCTGAGTAGTCACAACGGGGGATAGATCATCTTCATAGTCATTTCTATTTTTACTTTTAACTCCACATAATTTTTAGATACACAGAAAAGTCACCCAAATAATAGGTGCTAACACTTCATTTTCTTCACACATCCATACAAACATATAAATATATATTTCTATAAGTACACAGACTCTGTGAATGTATGGAAATACACATGAGTATAACTATATATAGGGTCAGCAAGACAGCTAACCTGGATAGAGTTCCTGCTTTGCTGTGTGCATGACCCAGGTTCCATCCCAGCCCCCACTGCACTGGAGAGAGCTTCCGTACTGTGGGATTTTCCTATTTCTTCCTCTGTCTCTCTATCTGAAAAAGCCAGACAGAGCAATGAACCTCTGGTGACAACCTAAAGTATCTTCAGATGTCATAATATGACATTTAATAAGTCTATAATGTTAAAATGCACTAGATAATTAAATACTAAATTATATGACAGTAAACATACAAACACAAATATCTTTTCTGAACTTCACAAGACAAAGTAGCTTAAAGAGTGCCATTTTATCTCCAAAGGCTTTACTTTATTTCATAAAATTCAGGACAATCATTACATAACCAGAACACGACCATCAAATCTGGGAGTTTAACATTGTTCCAACAATATTTCCTTTAGACCTTATTAAAGTTAGACAATTGCCAGTCATCCTGATATTATTTTTCATAGCACAAGAAACAACTACATCATGCATTATATTCAATAATCATGTCTCTAGCTGTCTTTAATTTGAGTTTCTCAGTCTCTCTATGACCTTGATGGTTTGATGCTTCTGAAGATTATAGGCCAGTTATTTTGGAAACTGCCTGTCTATTTGGGCTTGAATTCATTCTGTTTGAACTCCAGAGTAAAGAAAAATATCAGTAGTCAGAGCATAAATAAATGGATGTGCAATTCAAAGGCTGCCTCTTTCTCTGCCGCTCCTATGTTACTGTATTCTACGTATAGTACCAATATTTTTCAGACCAAGAACACTGTATACAAATAGTCATTTTTAAATAAATCCTGCTTTGTTGCTCTATTGAAATTTCATAGGTGTGTTCCCTTGGCTCTTTAGTGTTTTGGAGATTTTAAAGAAGTTTTTATGTACGCATTTTCCCTAGCTATATAAACTACTCCCTTTCCAATGCTCTTGCTCTTTTTGTCTGCTTCCCTCTGCCTTTTCTTTTTTAATGTGTTTAAAATACTCTTCTTCTGTCAACCTTCTAACCCCAATATTCTGGTGAGATCTTTCCTATCATATGGGACTACCTAGTTCCACTTCAACTACTGGTTTCTCTACCAAAGTTACAGACCATAGATACACATCAGGGCCTTGAGGACTGAGTACATGCATAAACATATCCATAAATTAGTGGTAACTATATAACTCAAAATAAAAGTACTTAATAGTCCTCTGTGATTAGAGTTAGAACTATGTAGCTCAGCAATCTCTAGAAAGGCCCAAAGAAGGCACCACAAATTTTCTAATAAAATATTTATTACTTAGGCTTAGACACCCTATTCTCCTACCCCCTATTTCACTTCCCTCAATCACTTTATCTACTCAAGTAACTACACCAAAGAAAGTAAGATACATCTCTTAATCTCTTTTGACAGCATCAAAATTATTATCAGCCCCTGATAATCTTTATAAGAAACACTATATACAGTTGAACAAGAAATATACAGGCAAAAAATTTCAACTATTATTTATCAATTATTGCCTCTATGACAACCTTCATTAGAATCATCAAAGAACTAAATGCAGTAAAACTCAAGGTTAGCTTAGACCCCACTAAAGTCCTAGGTGTATTTTCTACTTAACTTGAGGTGGTCAGACACCATAAACCTAATATTGATTTGGATACAACAAATGACATTTAATACTTTAACAACTGGGAGAAAGCCCAAGCTTGTCAGGCAAAGAAGGGGCTACAAAAGCTAGAAAAGGGCAAGAGATTGATTCACTTAATGATGGCATTCTTGGTCAGTGCCAAGCCAATCCATCACCTGGAACTCTACTAAGAGAATCCTTGGATTCCTCCATAGATTCTATAGGCATAGACATCTAATAGATCCCTCTCTCCACCATCACTGGTCACTTACATCAAGAACATTATTATAAGCATGCTTGTGGGTTTCTTCAGGATCAAATTCTCACTAAGAACTACCAGTGGTAAGGACTGCCCATTCTCAGAAGGAAGGCTGAGTCATCCCACTATGCCACTCAAGGAAAACTGATCCTGAAATGAATGCAGCCTATAGTGTTTCTAGTTTTGACCCTAGAATGTTAGATGAGCTCAGAATGTCAGGAACTCAGAGATTATGCAGGCTCCTGTAAGAAATATGAATAAAGGGGAGGCGGGCGGTAGTGCAGCGGGTTAAGCGCATATGGCTCAAAGCACAAGGACTGGCAGAAAGATCCCGGTTTGAGCCCCCAGCTCCCCACCTGCAGGGGAGTCGCTTCACAGGCAGTGAAGCGGGTCTGCAGGTGTCTGTCTTTCTCTTCTCCTCTCTGTCTTCCTCTCCTTTCTCCATTTCTCTCTGTCCTATCCAACAACAATAATAACTACAACAATAAAACAACAAAGGCAACACAAGGAAATAAATAAATAAAAATTATTAAAAAAAAAAAAAAAGAAATATGAATAGAGGAGCCAGGCTGTAGCGCAGCGGGTTAAGTGCATGTGGTGCAAAGCGCAAGGACCAGAGTAAGGATCCCGGTTCGAGCCCCTGGCTCCCCACCTGCAGGGGAGTCGCTTCAAAGGCAGTGAAGCAGGTCTGCTTCATCTGTCTTTCTCTCCCCCTCTGTCTCCCCCTCCTCTCTCCATTTCTCTTTGTCCTATCCAACAATGATGACATCAATAACTACAATAATAAAGCAACAAAGACAACAAAAGGGAATAAATAAATATTAAAAAAAGAAATATGAATAGATATGAACTTTGAGTCAGACTGATATGGTAAACAGTTCATTGTATTATATATTGTATTATATATTCTTTAATTTTGGGAGCTACTACCTGCCCTGATCCAGCTTTCTAGTCCTATTCTCAATTCTGACACCCTCTTCCTGACAATATTTTAGTCCACCTGCAGGCTAACTATGAAGCTTCAGCAAAAATTATGACAAGGACATACCTAAAATAGACTTCCTAGCTTCTATCCACCCTAAAAATCCCTATTCCTATCTGCTCTATTCTTATTTTTATGGTTCCTATTAATTAAACACTTTGTCCTTCTTTATATCTTACTGCATTTCAGCCATCAACTTGCAGATGCTACTATGAACTCATCCTATACTCCATGGGCAGATGACCTTACCAATGTGTTCTGGAACCATACCTCTCCAGAGCCCTATCTCTCTAGGGAGAGATAATAACAGGGTGTGGGTATGGACTGATTTGCCAATATCCATGTCTGGCAGGAAAGCAAATGAAGAAGCCAGACATTTCACCTTCTGCACCTCATAAAGAATCTTGATCCATATTCCCAGAGGGGTAAGTGTTAGGGGGAGATGACTAGAGGGCTCTGAACTACAATTTCATCAGGTCTTGGAGAGAGAAAAAGGGAAAAAAAAAGACACTCAGATAAGTGTGACTTAGAAAGAAAGAAAAGGCAGGAGTATAGAAAAAATGGGCTAATATATATAAATATAGATATATAGCTATAGAAGTAAAAGTCAGCCCATATTTGTGATCTTGGGAGAACTAACACAGGTTCTTTCTGTCTTTCTCTCTCTCTTTCTCTTTCTTTCTTTCTTTCTTTCTTTCTTTCTTTCTTTCTTTCTTTCTTTCTTTCTTCCCTTTTGTTGCCCTTGTTTTATTATTGTAGTTATTATTGCAGTCATCCTTGGATAGGATAGAGAGAAATGGACAGGGGGGGAAGACAGAGAGGGGAAGAGAAAGACAGACACCTGCAGACCTGCTTTACCACCTGTGAAGAGACTCCTCTGCAGGTGGGGAGCCGGGGACTCAAACTGGGATCCTTAATGTTGGTCCTTGGTCCTTGCGCTTTGCACCACCTGCGCTTAACCCACTGTGCTACCACCCAGCTCCCTTCTTATTTTCTTTTTCTTCTTTTTTTTTTTTTTGCCTCTAGAGTTAATGCTAGAGCTCAGTGCCTGCACTATGAATCCACTGCTCCTGTGGCCACTTTTTTTTTTTTTATATTTTTGGATAGGACAAAGAGAAATTGAGAAGGGAGAGGGAGAGAGAAAGATGGACACCTACAGACCTGCTTTACCAGATTGTGAAGCTACCCCCTTGCAGGTGGGAAACTGGGGGCTTGAACCAGGAACCTTGAGCTTCATATTATTTGCTTCATATTATATCTACCCCCTAATGCAATTTCCAATGGAGAGAATGGGAACACAGAACTTGGGTGGTAGGAAAGGTGTGAAATTATAACCCTGTTGTCTTTTAATTTTATAAATCAATATTCAATAAATAATAAAAAATTAAATGTTCTTCTTTTTAGAAAGATCACTTCTCATTTGGTTAGTGATGTGACACTAGGGCATGAATCCAAGTGGTGTTTAGCTATGTGTGCAAGCAATCAGAGATCTCTTGGAAATGAACTCTGACAGTCAGAGTTGTTATGCAGTGTCTCTCCCTAGTTGGCACTGGAGGGGTGAGCTGGAAGGAAAGTGTAATGCGGAATCTGTTGCACACATTTGGAAGTTGAACACTTTCTTTTTAATTCTTCTTGGAAGGTAGCTTTGGGGAGTATTTTCCTGTTTTCCCAGGCCCCTTCCTCACTCCCAAGCCATCATCTACACACCTTCAAATACAGATAGTAAATACAAAGGAGATACAGGCATTTTCAAGAAAGAGCACTTGCTGAAATTACTGCAGAAGAGAAAAGAGAAGCTTGGTTCTTCAAGGTGGTAGGACAGGGAATGCAAATACATCTTTCTGCTTTTGTTGCATGGTCACAGGATGCTGGGTGAGACTGACAAAAGAGTACAACCTTTGCTGGAGAGTGGGGCTGGAGCCGCGGTGAAAATACAGTAGTTAAAAATGAAGCATGTGCTTCCCATGCCCCACAGACTTGGAAGTGCTTCCAAGTGGTGCCATCCAGAGGGAATTTTGTGGGTGGTTTCTGGTTCATGCCAGTCTTCCTACAGACCTACTCTTGGAGATGATGTTTCAGAGGGAAGGTCAATGTGACATGGGCTAATTAAAGGATTGTTAGCTAATGGTTATTGCAAGCATCGCTGTCCAGCCAAGCTGTACTCCTTTTTTTGGTTGGCGATTCAAAATCAGTATCTGTGTCTTGTAAGAAAACACAAAAAGCAGGTGATAGTGATGCCATGAAATTAGCTTGGATTTTTGAGTTCTACAAACTCAAAGTGGTTTGTGGCATAGTAAACAGAATGATAGCTTACCCTGATAATCTTTAAGGATTCAGTTTCAAACAGAGGACACATACATAGAACTATAGTGTTGTTATAAAAAGAATAAACCTATATTTTGCACATGAATCGAAGTGTTACTTGGAACCATTTCTCTATAATAATAATTTTAGGGGGGCTGAGGAGGTCGCTCAGTGGGTAAAGAGCATGAATTGTACACAGGAGATCCCAGATGAAATTGTGTTGTGGCTTCTGTCTCTCACACACACATATAAAATAAATATATATCACCCATATAGCACATACCTTGCTGTGCCTGAGGCCCTGGGTTTGAGTCCCAGCACCACACCATGAATGCCTGAGCTCCATGCACAGTGGAGTGGTGCTGTTGTGCCTCCCTCTACCTGTCTATGCCGCTTCTCTCCCGCCCCCTCTCTCGCTCTCTCGCTCTCAAAAAAGAAAATAAAGTAAACGATTGAAGCTATGGAGGCCACTCAGATGTATGACACCTGTGAATGGTCCTCTATTCATCCATTGGTAGTACATTAAACATTTAAAAAATATATAAAAGACAATGGCTTGGGGCAGGTGGTGATGCATCTGAATGAACACACATATTACAAGGTGCAAGGATTTGGTTTTAAGCCCCTGGTCCCCCCTGCAGGGGGGAAGTTTTGCAAGTGGTGAAATGGTGCTTCAGGTGTCTCTGTCTCTCTCCCTATAACCCCCTTCTCAATGTCCAGCTGTCTATCCAAAAAATAAAAGATAATAATAATAATAATAGATCTCTATTTTTGACCCTCGAGATGTTTACATTATTTTTGTTCTTGTATTTTTTATTTTACTCTTTTCTTATCTTAAAGCAGGATCATCTGAATTGTCAAAGTTTTAGTGCTTTCACTTACTTAAGAATTCAGTTCAGATTTCATCAGTCTGGCCTCCAGTAGGTCTTACACACTAGGCGGGATATGATGGAAAGCACAGAGAGAATCAAAACAAACCTACAGGCCTAGCGATTGTGATAACAGTCTAGATAAATTCATCACAAGCAAACACAACAAAACAGAAAACTCAGGGGAAGTTATCCTGACTCACTCAGGGGTCAGAGTGGCACAATTTTCTGGGCTTCTAAGTCCCATGTTACCCTAGTACAGAAGGGGCATGGTGTGCGCTTTATTAAGGAAAGGGACCATGGACATCAACAACCCTGTTTGCTATTTATAGAAGTAGAAAATCTAAATCTAAGGTCAATCAGACAAAGCTCTACAAACATTAAAAATCTGTGTACATAAAGATACTATGGAGTAATAATGATGTGGTCTATGTAATGGACTCACTGCAGAACAAAGGGTAAAATCAGCAGACTGCTTGCCACACCATGGGATGCAAAGACATCATGATGTCATCTATGCAAGCACAGATCAACCTTCTGTTTCTGACAGGCCCCCTTCCACAGCATGTGATGCTTTGCAACTGCAACAAAATTACCAGCAGTGTGAGTTCAAAAAAGCACAGTGCAAGAGCTAGGATGGAGGTGAAGCTATACATAGCAGAAGATTGAGAGGTTAATTTGAAAGAAGTTATTTTGAATTATAAAATATGTAAGTCAAAGAGAAGGACCAAAGATAAGAAAATTGATATCATTCATGAAGTTGAAAACTAAACCCCCATGTATAAACATAATTCTGGAGCAGTATTTGTGCCAGTCTTTTATCCATCTTCTCACTATGTCTATCTTCATGATATATTTGCTGAAATATTACTCTATTATACTAATGTGTGTTACTTTATGTATCCAATACTCTTTTGTTTTTGATAGGATAGAGAGAAATTGAGAGGGGGTGGGGAAGATGGAGAGGGAGAGAGAAAGACACCTACAGACCTGCTTCACTGCTTGTGAAGCCACCACCTCATGCAGGGCTTGAACCAGGATCCTTGTGCAGGTCCTTGTGCTTCGAACTATGTGCACTTAACCTGGTGTGCCACCACCCTGGCCCCCTGTATCCAATACTTTATTGTATAAAACTACATCATATAATTTCAATTAATTATTTGTACAGTAATCCCTACCATTTATTAAGCATTTAATATCTACCATTTACTTTATTACTCAGTAAGAACATGGAGTCATCTCAACTCATTGAGCCTTCTTATTGTGTCAAATAAAAATGTGTTTTCCTATGCTCACAGAAGCTTCATGAATAACATCTAAAGAAAGTACCATAGCTTTCTCATTACTCTCATTTTTTCTGATTTTATTTATTTATTTACTTTAACAGAACACTACTTAGCTCTGGTTTATGGCAGTACAGGGGATTGAACCTGGAACCTGTGGCCTCTTTGCATAATCATTATGCTATCTACCCCCACCCTCATTACTTTCAATTTTAAACTTTTCCTAACTGTAAGCCTCACAGTTAATTTTTTTTTTTTTTGAGGCCCATGGGAGAATATACCACAAGAGAGATCCCTAATGTGGAAGAGCAAGACAATAACTTTGGTCAATCAATTTTCAACTCTCTCAGCTCCCACCTACCTAGTCACTCCCCAACTATGTTAAAGCATGACCCTGAGGAGACAAAAAACCCAACCAGTGTCATTCCTAAGGAGTTGAAACTCAACACATTGACAATTTCTTTCTTTTTTTTCCTTATCTATCTTGTTTGTATAGAATACAAGTTGTTGGAGGTTCCCAGAAGATGGCGGACTGAGAAGCTGCTAGTGACTTGAGCTCTGACCACATCTTCTGGAAACTGTAGGATTTTCTGCCTTTAGTAGGCCAGTCAATAAAGGGTCCTAGCAGTGACACCAAGGAGGTGACTATAACTTAATTTGGGTTAAAAAAAAGAGTAGGAAAAAAGGGAAAAAAAATTTTTTTTTTAAATTATTAAGCATACCTCCCCCTCCTTCCCCCCCACAACCAGTCCCTGGGGAACAGCTCCTAGCAGGCTCCCCTGCTGAGCTTCTTTCTTTACCAAGATTCCTGTCCCACCAGGGAGTATCATTCATTCTAAGTCTATACCCTTCTGAAACCTCTGGCCTTTTTTCTTTCTAAGTAGCCAACCCCCCCACCTCACCCCGTATAGCTAATTAAATAATTAAAAATAAATAAATAAAAAAACTCTTTCCTTTCACTGCTCTTTTATGACTGTCCTTTTTATTTTTCTTTTTTCTCTCTCTTTCATTTTTTTTTCTTTTTCTCATTCTTGTCATCCTTTCTTCCTTAATCCTACAGCTTCCAAAGCCACAGGCCCCATACCCCACACCACCAAACAGTGTGCTTTTTTGAATTCACTGATACACATTTTGGAATTATTTTGGGGAAGAATTCTGACTCAGAGTGGACTCTCACTGCGAGTATCTCTGCTCAATTTCCCTTCCTCCTTTAGCTACCCCTAGAATATACAGTGGATAGTAGATTTGCATAACTGTCTATTTCAGCTATCCTTGTCTACTCCTGAGGTGGTTTTCTTTTTCTCTCTTTTAACAATCAGCTGCCTCTGATCACGAGGTTTGAGGTAATCTGGGACAGGGTTTTTTTTTTTTACCCTGCTCTATTTTATTATTAATATTATATAAAGGCATATATCTCCTCCCCCTTTAGGTTGATCAGAATTAACTCTTAGGGTATCTTTCATTGATAGGGTAGTGGGCATCTTATCTATTGTGGGAGGAACTTGTCTCCTTACTCCTACCTCCTCTACAGAATCTCCCCTCCATTCTCCTCCTAGCTAATTAAAAAAATTAAATTAAATTAAAAATAAAGTAATCAAAAAAACCTTTCCTTTCACTGCTCTTTAATTACAGCTCTTTTTCTTAACTTTTCTCTTTTCTCTTTTCTCTCTCTTCTCTCTTTTTTCTTTTTTTTTTTCTATTTTTTTTTTTATCTTATCATACACTTCTTCTTTCCTTCCTTCTTTGCCTTTCTGAATTTGTGAATTATTTTGGGCAAGAAATCTGACTCAGAGTGGACTCTCTATGTGTATATCTCTGCTCTACTTCCCTTTCCCCTCTTGTTACCCCTAGAATATACAGTGTATAGTAGATGTGCATAACTGTCTATTCTTGCTATCCCTTCTTTCTTTTCTCTTTCTTCTTCACTGGGATTTGGTTACTATTTTTTCACGGACTGGAGAAATTGTTTGGCTAACTGGTAGTGATTAAACTGCTTCAATACTTGCTTCAGTTGCTACTGTAATTCCTGAGGTTGGTGAGTGTAATTGTCATAAAGGTATTTAGTACAGTGTTGCTTGTACTCAAGACACAACAACTGAGGAACAACAGAGCATAAAAAAAGAAACACATAAATAAAAAAAATGGGTAGATCAAAAACAAATAAAACTGCTCCTCCAATGAATGAATACAAGAGCCCAGAAGAAACTACAAATCAGCCAGAAGTAACCATAGATAAGAAAAGTATGCAAGCAATAATAAACTTATTAATCACAGAAATGAAAACAACTTTGGAGGAAAGGAATGGCAGTATTAGGGAAACAACAGTTGAGACCACCAAGGAAAATACTGATTATCTTGAGGCAATTAGAGAACTGAAAGCTGAAATAGCTGTAATGAAGAAAGAAGCTGAGGCAAGGGAAAGCAGACAAACAGAAGCAGAAAACAGAATTAGTCAGACAGAGGATGAGTTAGAGAAAACCAGATGGCTTCACAAACAATTCTACAAAACTTTCAGGAAACAGTACCCTTACTTCTGAAGCTTTTCCATAAGACTGAAGAAACAGGAATACTCCCTTCCACCTTCTATGAAGCCAACATCACCCTGATACCAAAAGCTGATAAGGACAGAACAAAAAAGGAAAACTACAGACCAATATCTCTGATGAACATAGATGCCACAACATTAAACAAGATCTTGGCCAACCAGATACAGCAACATATCAAAAAGATTGTTCATCATGACCAAGTGGGATTCATCCCAGGAATGCAAGGTGGTTCAACATCCATAAGTCAATCAATGTCATTCACCACATCAATAAAAGCAAAGTCAAAAACCACATGATTATTTCAATAGATGCAGAGAAAGCCTTTGACAAAATCCAACATCCATTCATGCTCAAAACTCTACAAAAAAACGGGAATCGATGGGAAATTCCTCAAGATAGTGGAGTCTATATATAGCAAACCTACAGCCAACATCATACTCAATGGACAGAAGCTGAAAGCATTCCCCCTCAGATCGGGGACTAGACAGGGCTAACCACTGTCACCGTTACTCTTCAACATAGTATTGGAAGTTCTTGCCATAGCAATCAAGCAAGAGAAAGGAATCAAAGGAATACAGATTGGAAGGGAAGAAGTCAAGCTCTCATTATTTGCAGATGATATGATAGTATACATAGAAAAGCCTAAAGAATCCAGCAGAAAACTACTGGAAGTTATTAGGCAATATAGCAAGGTAACAGGCTACAAAATCAATGTACAAAAATCAGTGGCATTTCTTTATGCAAACACTAAATATGAAGAAGACATCCAGAAATCACTCCCATTTACTGTTTCAGCAAAATCAATCAAATACCTAGGAATAAAGTTGACCAAAGAAGTGAAAGACTTGCATGCTGAAAACTATGAGTAGCTACTCAAGGAAATAGAAACTGATACCAAGAAATGGAAAGATATGCCATGCTCATGGATTGGAAGAATAAATATCATCAAAATGAATATTCTCCCCAGAGCCATATACAAATTTAATGCAATACCCATCAAAGTTCCACCAAGATTCTTTAAGAGAATAGAACAAACACTACAATCATTTATCTGGAACCTGAAAACATCTAGAATTGCCAAAACCATCTTGAGAAAAAGAAACAGAAATGGAGGCATCACACTCCCAGACCTTAAACTATATTATAAAGCCATCATCATCATCAAAACAGCATGGTACTGGAACAAAAATAGGCACACAGACCAGTGGAACAGAATTGAAAGCCCAGAAATAAATCCCCACACCTATGGACATCTAATCTTTGATAAGGGGACCCCGCCAAAGGATTAAATGGAAGAAGGAGGCTCTCTTCAATAAATGGTGCTGGGAAAACTGCGTTGTAACATGCAGAAGAATGAAATTGAACCACTTTATCTCACCAGAAACAAAAATCAACTCTAAATGGATCAAAGACCTAGATGTCAGACCAGAAACAATCAAATACTCAGAGGAAAACATTGGTAAAACACTTTCCCACCTACACCTCAAGGACATCTTTGATGAATCAAACCCAATTGCAAGGAAGACTAAAGCAGAAACAAACCAATGGGACTATATCAAATTAAAAAGCTTCTGCACATCCAAGGAAACTATTAAACAAAGAGACCCCTCACAGAATGGGAGAAGATCTTCATATGCCATACATCATACAAGAAACTAATCACCAAAAAAGCAAATGACCCCATCCAAAAATGGGCAGAAGATATGAACAAAACATTCACCCCAGAGGAGATCCAAAAGGCTAACAAACATATGAAAAACTGCTCTAGGTCACTGATTGTCAGAGAAATGCAAATTAAGACAACACTAAGATACCACTTCACTCCTGTAAGAATGGCATACATCAAAAAGGACAGCAGCAACAAATGCTGGAGAGGTTGTGGGGACAGAGGAACCCTTTTACATTGCTGGTGGGAATGTAAATTGGTACAGCCTCTGTGGAGAGCAGTCTGGAAAACTCTCAGAAGTCTAGACATGGACCTTCTATATGATCCAGTAATTCCTCTCCTGGGCTTATACCCCAAGGACTCCATAACACCCAACCAAAAAGAGGTGTGTACTCCTATGTTCATAGCAGCACAATTCATAATAGCTAAAACCTGGAAGCAACCTAGCTGCCCAACACCAGATGAGTGGCTGAGAAAGCTGTGGTATATATACACAATGGAATACTATGCAGCTATCAAGAACAATGAACTCACCTTCTCTGACCCATCTTGGACAGAACTAGAAGGAATTATGTTAAGTAAGCTAAGTCAAAAAGATAAAGATGAGTATGGGATGATCCCACTCATCAACAGAAGTTGAGTAAGAAGACCTGAAAGGGAAACTAAAAGCAGGACCTGACCAAATTGTAAGTAGGGCACCAAAGTAAAAACCCTGTGGTGAGGGGTAGACATGCAGCCTCCTGGGCCATTGGTGGGTGGGAGTGGGTGGGAGGGATGGGTCACAGTCTTTTGGTGGTGGGAAGGGTGTTTATGTACACTCCTAGTAAAATGTAGACATATAAATCAGTAGTTAATTAATATGAGAGGGGGAAAATTAATTGTATGTCTCGAAGTTTTTCAAAACACAAACTGAATCTTTTTAATATATAGGCTGTGTAATTGATATGCAGACTCTCTCAAAAGCCTAGACTAAGTAGATCAGAAGCAACCAATAGCACAGCTATATATAAGATACTGGGTATTGTACAGCAAACCCTAACAAAAGGACTTTTCAAAGTCAACCCAATTACCAAATAATGTGATGATAACATTAACTATTGATTGTCTTTTTGAACCCTAAGACAGCAGGAACCTCACATCTTCACTATAGAGCCTCTACTTCCCCCAGTCCTGGAACCCTTGGATACGGCCCACTTTCCTGTATGCCTCTCCCAATCCATATCAAATAATATTGCATCCACCGATCACAACCTAACCAACACAACGATTGCCACCTCAACATGCTTCACTTCAGACTGTGTCCAGAGACTTCACATGTGGAATGACAACCCTTCAGCTTCATTACTCGGGTGAGACCTTTCCTTTCATAGTCTACTCTAATTCCATTTTAGGTGGTTCACTTTCTAACAAAGTCCCAAAACGTAGATATACACCAATTTCTGTGAGAGAGAGCATATGTTCACACGTATCCGTAAACTACTGCAAAATATATACCTGAAAGCAGAAGTACACTAGAGTTTTCTGTGAGTACCCCCCTAACACTTCCTCTCCACTATTCCAAGCTTTGGGTCCATGATTGCTCAACAATTTGTTTGGCTTCGTATGTTAACTCTCTTCTCAGTCACCAGATTCCAGATGTCATCAGGATGCCGGCCAGGCTTCCCTGGACTGAAGACCCCACCAATGTGTCCTGGAGCTCAGCTTCCCCAGAGACCCACCCTACTAGGGAAAGAGAGAGGCAGACTGGGAGTATGGACCAACCAGTCAACGCCCATGTTCAGCGGGGAAGCAATTACAGAAGCCAGACCTTCCACCTTCTGCAACCCACAATGACCCTGGGTCCATGCTCCCAGAGGGATGGAGAATGGGAAAGCTATCAGGGGAGGGGGTGGGATATGGAGATTGGGTGGTGGGAACTGTGTGGAGTTGTACCCCTCCTACCCTATGGTTTTGTTAATTAATCCTTTCTTAAAAAAAAAAAAAGAATACAAGTTGTTTAGATGGTCTCTGGAAGTGCTTTTTAATCCTTTAGCTAAACATGAAGGTTGGGTAGTGCCTCAGCTGACTGAGCACAAATTACAGTGCTCAAGGACCTGGGTTCAAGCCCCCAATCCTCATCTGCAGAGGGGAAGCTTCATGAGCCATGAAACAGTGCTGCTGCTCTTTCTCCTTCTCTACCTCCCTGTCCCCTCTCGGTTTTCGTCTCTATCCAACATGTAGATATATAGGTAGATAAATAAATAAATACATAAATAAATACATTACACATGAAACTCAAGGAACTTAGTAGTTTAATTCTGCAGCTCAGGGATGAGATCTGAGATTAATTTCTTTTTTTTTAAATTTCATTATTTTTATTTATTTGATAGAGACCTCCATAAATTGAGAGGAAGGGGAATATCGAGAGGAAAAGAGACAGAGAGACACTTGCAGCACTGCTTCACCACTTTTGAAGCTTTCCCCCTGCAGGTGGGGACCAGGGGCTTGAACCTGAGTCCTTGCACACTGTAATGTGTGTGCTCAACCAGGTGCACCACCGCCTGGTCCCTGAGATTCTTCATTTGCAACAGGTTTCTGGACAGCACTGAGGCTACAACATGTCACTAATAAGGGTCTAGTAATTATGGTTGATTATAGTCAAGCTACTTTTGCCTACCCCTTTTTACCTGATTTTTCATTTTTATTAGTGATTTAGTAATGGTTTAGAAGACTATATGATTACTGGGACATACATCCACATTGCTCTCAAAACCGAAGTTCACTGCCCTCCATGCCCTCCCATCAAGAAAATAAAGAAATAAAGAAGATAACCATCATAGTTATCACAAAAACTTTTTAAAAGTTTTTAAAATATTTATTTATTCCCTTTTGTTGCCCTTATTGTTTTATTGTTGTAGTTATTGTTGTTATTAATGTCATTGTTGTTGGATAGGACAGAGAGGAATGGAGAGAGAAGAGGAAGACAGAGAGGGGGAGAGAAAGATAGACACCTGCAGACCTGCTTCACCACCTCTGAAGAGACTCCTCTGCAGGTGGGGAGCCAGGGGCTTGAACCAGGATCCTTATGCTGGTCCTTGCGCTTTGCGCCATTGGCGCTTAATCCGCTGCACGTTCACCAGACTCCCAGTTATCACAAAATCTTAAGAGAGTTTGGTAAATTTTTTTCTTTTTCTTTCTTTTTGTTTTTTAAAAGACTTTATTTATTTATCTATGAGAAAGATAGGAAGAGAGAAAAAGAACCAGACATCACTCTCGTATATGTGCTGCCGGGGATCAAACTTAGGACCTCATGCTTGAGAGTCCAGTGCATATATCCACTGTGCCACCTCTGGGACCACACCTTTTTTTTTTTTTTTTTTTTTTTTACTTTTTCTCACTTTCTTGTTCTTTCTTTCTCTCTTTCCTCCTTCTTTCCTTCCTACCTTCCTTCTTTTTTTTTTTTTGCAAGTTCTTGTATTTAAATATTCTACACATGAGTCAAACTATGGGGTAGTTATCTTTTACCTCCTTACTTACATAAGCATAATCATCCCCAGGTCCCCCACCACCACCCCTTTTTAAGCCATGGAGGTCGTTGTGGCTCGACTGTTTCCCAGTGACTATGTGGTTCTGGGTCTTAGTTCATTGTCAATTTCAGTAGAATTATCAGAAAAAAGTAATGATGGGGAGATGGATACTAATAAGATGATTCCGCAAGTTATAATAAAGAGAAGTGGATTTTTAAACTTCAAAGTCACATTCAGTGGTAAGTGTTGGTAAAGTGTTTAGACTTGAACTGAGCATGAACTTAAGTGTTTGCAGTTTTTGAGATGGTGTACCTAAAAGTACATGTTTCTGGGTTTCCTGCTTATTTGTCATTTGAGTTGGTATTTGCCATCTATAAGTTCTGAAGGTTTCTTATATTTGTAAATCACAGCAAATCATCATAGAATTGAAGATCTGATTTACTTTGAAAATCCCTTACCATGACTTATGTCATTTAATGCTGTTTACAAATAACTATATATTATATGCTGACAAGATCAATTGCTTCTAGTATCCTTGGTCTAAGATCATAGGTGATTTACTATTTCAAAAAAGTTATTATTAGTAATGCATTAACAATTTAAGCCCAATGTTAAAATTCAATCAGTTTACTCATTAGAAATCTTAAGTGCTTAGACTGAAGGAATATGTACTCAGAACTGAAGTCTATGCATTAAAAAGTTTGAGACGTTAAATCCATTTTCCCCTTCTCATATTGATTAGTGATTTATAAGATTTTAAGTTAATAGGAGTATATATTAACACCATTCCCACCACCCAAGGTCTGTGTCCCTACTCCAACCCCCACATAGTGGAGCTGAAAACCTACCTCCCCCTTCTCTACCCGAGTTTTTTACTTTGCTATAATACTCCAAACTCAGCCAAATTCTGCTGTGTTTCCCTTTCTGTTTTTCTTTCTCATAATTCCTTCCAGTTTTATCCAAGATGCATGGATTCATTATTGTTCATAGCTGAGTAGTATTCTATTCTGTATATATCACAACTTTCTCAGCCACTCGTCTGTTGTTGCAGGTTTTCAGCCACTCGTCTGTTTCCAGGTTTTGGCTATTACAAACTGTGCTGCTATGAGCATAGGTGTATATATATATATCTTTCTCGGTGGGTGTGTTTGATCCTTAGCAGGAGAGGGGTTACTGGGTCATAAGGAAGGTCAACTTCTAGCCTTGTGCGTGTTCTCCAGATTGCTCTAGACAGTGGTTGGACCAACTTACATTCTCACCAGCAATTCAGGAGAGTTCCTTTTCCTCCACAACCTCTCTAGCATTTGTTGTTGCTGTCATTTCCCAAATAACTTGGCTATAATATTATCTATTGCCCTAAATCCTAAGACAGCAAGGAACCTTCCTCATTCTCTATAAAACCCGTATTTCTCCCAGTCCTGTAACCTCTGGGGCTTTGCTCCTTTTCCTTCATGCTTCTCTTGATCCACACCATTTGATATTGCATCTACAGATATCAATCAAATAAATTCAATCAGTGCTACTGTGATATGTTTCACTTCAGACCGTGTCCAGAGATGCCAGGCCTGTTATGTCAATCCTCCGGCTCCAATACTCTGGTGAGGTCTTTCCTAGCTCATAGGACTCCTTATTCAAATTTCAGGTGGCAACAAAGTTATAGAACCTAGATATAGACCAGGGCCCATGTGCACACATATCCATAAGCTGGGGAAAACACATACCTTAAAATTAAAGTGTGCAATAGTCTACATGACTCAACAAGTGCAACAAGCAGGTAGAAAGACCTCCCCAAAGACATCATAAAGTACTTAATCAAATATTTTATTTAAAAAATTAAAATCTTTATTTATTGGATAGAGACAGCCAGAAATCAAGTGGGAAGTGGGTGATAGAGAGGGAGAGAGACAGAGAGATACCTGTAACACTACTTCACCATTCACAAAGCTTTCCCCCTGTGTGGGGGGTGGGGGAGAGACTGGGGGCTTGAACCTGGGATCCATGTGTATTGTAACATGTACACTCAACCAAGTGTGCTATTCAATCAAGTATTTTTTACTTAGACCTAGATATCCTCCTCACCTACTTCTTATTTAACTTCCGTCAATCACTCTAAGGCTAACCTTGTCAGATAAAGTAAGGACTACAAAAGCTGAATAAGGACAAGATACTGGCACACTCTAATGATGGCCCTTTTGGTCACCACAAGGTGAACCCCATCATCTGGGGCCCTAGTGAGGGAATTTTGGGATTCCTACATAAATATGATGGGCCATACCTCTAACAGATCCCTCTATCCACCATGACTGCAGAAACTACATCATAAACCCTCTTGTGGGCCCCTATAGTACCTTGCCTTCAATATTGAACAAGTGTGGTAGAAATTGCCTCACTGTCTGAAGGAAAGCTGGGTCAACACACTCTACCATCTGAGGAAGACTGGTCCTGAAGTGAGTGCAGCCTAGAATGTTCCTAGCTATGAGCATGGAATGCGAGCTCAGACTTACAGGGATGCAGAGGTTACACAGGCTCCTGTGCTAAATATAAATAGACATGGGCCCTAGATCAGATTGATGGGGTTTACAGTTAATGGTATTTATATGCTTTCCCCATATTTAGGAGCGTCTCTTTTTTCTGATCCAGCTTTCTAGTCCTAATCTTAACTCTGACACCATCTTCCCAGACAACACTCTTAGCCCCTCCTTCATATCAGCTGTCAGGCTCAGGCAAAAATTAGTGAAGTCTAGGCCCCTTGGAATATACCTAAAATAGACTTCCTAGCTTCTTCCATAATGAAGACCCCAAATTTCACCTATTATACTCCTGCCTTAAGGTTCCTGATTATTAAAGAACTTACTCTGCTTTATATCTTAATGCTTTTTAGCCACCAAGTTGCATGAAGCCAACCTGACTTCTCTGGGCAGATGACCTCACTAGTGTGTCCTGGAACCCCACTTCCATAGAGCACAACCCACTAGGGAAAGAAAGCAACAGGTTTGGGAGTGTGGATTGACTTGCTATTTCATAGTGAGGGTATGGTTCTGCAGAAGCCTACAAAGGCACTTACAATGTCATTTCCAGTGCGACCAGTAATAATATAATATTTAAGGGGGAGTCCAAAAAATCCTATCTATGACCCTGGGGATTGAATGGCCTGATAGAAGCCAAAAACGTCATTGCTAAGTGAACCAATCTCTTGTGGGATCTAATTCTTTAAGAAAGTAGGACCCCTCTGACCAGCCCAGATAGATAAATGCTGGAGTGCATGTCAGTATAACTGAATTGCAGGTTAAACCCTACAAGTTATTTTGGGTAGCAACCTAGAGAAGTCTGAAATAAGTGCAGCCTAGAATGTTCCCAGCTATGACTATGGACTGTGATCTGTCTGACAGGGATTCAGAGATTGTATAGGCTCTTATGCTAAATATGAATATATATGGGTCCTGGGTGAGATTATTGTGGTAAATTGTTAATTGCATTTACATACTTTCTTCAACTTTGTGGGCCACTCTCTGCCCTAATCCTGCTTCCTAGTTCTATTCTCAACTCTGACACCATCTTCCCAGACAGTATTTCTAGCTCCCCTCTCCCATGTTACATATCAAGCTGAAGCAGACATTATTAAAACATAGACTCCTAAGAACAATCCTAAAATAGACTTCCTAGCTTCCTTCCGCCCTATGGTCCCTACTTTCTTTTTAAAAAAATTTTTAAAAATTTACTCATTTATTTATTTACTTATTTATTTTCCCTTGTGTTGCCCTTGTTGCTTTTCATTGTTGTTGTAGTTATTATTGTTGTCACTGTTGAAGAGACAAAGACAGAGACAAATGGAGAGGAGAGAGGAAGACAGAGAATGGGAAACATAAGACACCTGCAGACCTGCGTCACTACCTGTGAAGCGACTCATCTGCAGGTGGGGAGCTGGGGGCTTGAACTGGGATCCTTATGTGGATCCTTGTGCTTTGTGCGCTTAACCCGTTGTGCTACCGCCTGACTCCCAGGTCCCTACTTTCATCTGCTCTATTCCTACTTTATGGTTCCTGGTTATTAAATACCTTGTCTTGCTTTCCATTTTAACTCTTTTTCAGCCACCAAGTTCTAGATGTTCTTTGATATACCATCCTGACCTCCCTGGGCAAATGACTTTACCAATGCTTCCTGGTATCTCACCTCTCCAGAACTCTACCCCATTAAGGAAAGATAGAAACAGGCTGGGGTATGGATCAAACTGCCAATGTCCATGTCCAGTGGAGAAGCAAGTACAGAGTCATAATTCCCACCTTCTGCACCCCAAAAGGAATTTTGGTCCATTCTCCCAGAGGGATAGACAATAGGGAAGTTTCCAACGGAGGAGAAGGGACACAACTCTGTTGGTGGGAACTGTATGGAATTACACGCCTATTACAACTATACCCCTTATAACCTTATAAATCATTAAATCACTATTAAAAATAACTAAAAAACAAAGAATTATACCCCATCCCCCAATAAGTCAATCAATACTCATAATAATAAAACAAAACATAAATCCTTTTCAATATTTGTATCTGATTTTTGGCATAGAGCAGCTTTCTTTATAATGGAGAATTGGGATAATAATACTTAGGGCTTCTGGCCCTTTGCTCCTGCCTTTGGGAAGATGTACTGGTTAAAAATATGGTCTCTATAAGCTATGAGACTACCTTCTAAAGAATGAGTACACTAGTATACAATTTGTGTAACTGGCACTAGCTTCTGTCTGAATTCAGCTCTTTGTCAATATGTGATTTCTTGGAAGATATCAGGAAGCCCCAGCATAGGGCACAGCCACTCCTGGAAATGTGAGCCTGCTTTTACTGTGTACCTTTATGCTTGTGACCAGGCATCCTTTTGCCTTTAATGAGATTTTGCAGTGACAGGATTGGAACAGATTGCTGGCATTATGGCAGCCAGGATATTGTCAGGAGGAACTTGGCAGTGCTTGTAGGTGTTATGATGCTGGCTCTTTGCTCAAGGGCAAGAATATTGAAGGGAAAATTAGAGATGAAGCAGAGAGTGAGAGGTAATGTCAGAAAAGTTCAGAAGATGAAACTAGTAACAGTGAATACACTGGAAATCATTGAAGGTTTACATACTTTGAGTCCTTGATGACTGAAGTCATAGCCAAGAATTGCTTCAGTGATATTCCTTCATAAATCTGCATAATAATCTCTCAGCGGGGATTTGGTGAAATTACAAGTATTCATTTACTAAATTGGGTTCAGTGTCTGTATCATGAACGCCATATGAATATTCAGTGCAGTGAATGCTACCCAAGCTATGTTGAAGTTAACACGTAAGCTGAATATAACTCAAGTAGAACTCAAAATTGCATGCTTATTTTAATCTAACAGAGGTCCTACCATCTTAAAGAATTAGACCCCAGCCCCTAATTTGTCAATTAATACTCATTCTAATAAAACAAAATGTAAAACCTTTTCAGTACTTGTATCTGATTTTTGGCATAGAACAGTTTTCTTCATAATAGAGGATTAGGATAATAATACTCAGGGCTGTGAATGGTTCTTTAGAACATAGTGGCAGCTGCCAAGCCGATTCAGGAAGAATGTTTAATTACAGTGCTCAGTAATAACAACAAAAGAAAAGTTCAATGAGAAGAAATGACTCTATTATGAAACAGAGGTCTGTGCTAAGTGGAGGAGGCACTGTGAGTCTTGTTCAGACTGTAGACATTTCTTTTTAAATTAAAAAAATGTATTTATTCTATTTTACTGAGAGAGATACAGAAATAAAGCTACACAGAGGAAAAAAAAAAAGAACAGGGTACTGTTCAACTCTGGTTTAAGGTGGTGTTGGGGATTGAACCTGGGACCTCAGAGCCTCAGGAATGGAAGTTGTAGATGTTTCTTATAGCTGAAGTTGCCTTGGAAGCTGATAGAACTTTCACCTTAAAATCTAACTTTTTTTTTTTAGTGGTTTAATAACAATTGACAAAACTGTGGAATGAGAGGGGTATAATTCCATACAATTCCCACCACCAGAGTTTCACATCCCACCCCCTCCACTGGAACCTTCCTTACTCCTTATCCTTCTGAGAGTATGAACTATAGATCTTTATGGGGTGCAGAAATTGGAAGGTCTGACTTCTGTAACTGCTTCTCTGCATATCCCCAGCCTATTTCTACCTTACTAGTGGGACAGGCTCTGGGGAGGTGGGGTTCCAGGACACACTGGTGAGGTCATCTGCCTGAGGAAGTCAGGTTGTCATCACTGTAGCATCTGCAACTTGGTGGCTGAAAAGCATTAAGATACAAAGCAGAACAAACTGCTGACACCTCCCCCCACAAAGTGACTCAATGACTTTCCAAGTCAAACCTATAAAATTACTCCTATTTCTAAAACAAAATATTTTTTAATGAAATAAAAACTATTAATAATTTTCGGAAAAGAGGTGATCACTTTCAGCCTTTATCACAAACAAGTACTTAATCTTGAGTCCAGCAGTCTGTGTTCTTGTCCAAGACTTTACAACAAACCAACTATGGCACTTCAAACAGCTAATCAACCTCTTTAAAAAATCTTTAAAATATAAAATTCTCCGTTATATTCAGATTATAAATATGTGTGTTGAAATATTCCTTTGGAACTGTTTTTTTTATCATAATGCTTTATGGTGCCTTAAACTATAATATGACTTTAGATTCCCCTATAGACGGTCAAGTGGAATATTTGATGTAAAATTTTATTGACAGGTAGTATTGGTATTTTATGACAGGTATTATGATAAATGTGTTCCAAATGAAAGTGTAAGCATATAAGGTAGCTTCATTATTGTGTTTTAGTATAACTGTCACTTCATTATTTTTAATTGTGTGTGCATAAGGGAGAGAGATACAAAGATAGGCAGAGACACCAGGGTCATGAGTGGTGGTGCACCTGGTTAAGCACACATATTTCTTTGTGTGTGGACCTGGGTTCAAGCCCCCAGTCCTCTCCCACGGGTGGGGCCGGGGGGTAGCATCACAAATGGAGAAGCAGTGCTGCAGTTTTCCCTCTCTTTCCCTCTCTATCTCCCCTTCCCTCTTTTTATTTTGTTATTATCTTTATTTATTTATTGGATCGATGTAATCAGAAATGGAGAAAGAAGGGGGAGGTAGAGAAAAAGAGAGACAGGAACATTGTAGCCCTGCTTCGCCACCCGTGAAGCTTTCTCCCTGCAGGTGGGGACTCAAGCCCTGGTCCTTGCGCATTGTGATATGTGTACCCAGTCCCTTCCCCCTCTACCTCCCTCTTCTTCTCAGTATCTATCAAAAGTTAGTTAACTAATTAGTTAATTAATTAATTAATTTAAAAAGAGAGACCAGAGCATTGCTCTACCATTTTATGCTAAGCTAGGGACCAGCCCAGGGTCTCATGCATGAAGGGTGTGCACTCTACTACTAAGTCACCTCCTTACCCATGCAATTTCATTATCACTTTCACTTTATGGATGAAAACACTAAAGTTCAGAAGCTTCAAATCTCTAGTGCTAATAAGTAGTAATAATAATCATGAAGCTAATAAGTAGTAAAACTGAGACATCAAACTCAATTTTCTCTAACACTATACCTGTCACCATTTTGCACCTTGATTCCTTAAAAAAAAAAATGTCTAGATTTATGAAAAATATTCCCCATGTCCATCATTCCTGGTGCTCAGGAAAATAGAAATTCTACTAAAGATTTAATTATTTTATTCATCTAAAATTCTCTAGTATGAGACACAGGTAAAGACAAAAAGGACAAGGAAAAAGACTTGGATCGCAGAATGATGAGAGAAGAAGGGCCAGAAGCTTAACTGTCATTGTTCTTAGCAATAGTAAATGGTGATGTTAATTCTGCTTCTATGACTGAGGCATATGTATCACCTACAGAAGTGCAGGTGTATAAATGACACTTGAGAAGACAATGCATGGCAGAAGGTAGTAGATACAAAGCAGTAAGAAGCATTGTCATGTGTGTAGATCTTTCCAGCAGGCGAAAGCTTTGGAGTGTGAATGCAAGGATGGCAGAAAAGGACCCATTGTTAAATCTGAAAGAAGGCTCATTTTAGCAGAGATAGTATGGACTGAAGAGAAGACACAGATGCTGCAGCCAGAGAACTGGGTATAGAACTATCTTGAGAATGTAAGCTGAGCCGTGTCTGAGGAAAACACTTGAGTGGTGGTTCTGAAAAAACATGAATAAAATGTCTTGAAAAAGATTCCTCATTCTCAGGTGGGGTGGTGTGGTGTCAAGATGAGTCCATCATAGGGAGTGCCTCTCCGTGAGATTTGTTCTTGGGGAGGGACAATGTTCAGCAGGGACAATGCATGCTGAAATAAATGCTTTAGCAACTTATGCAGCAAATAAGACTTCCCTCCAAAAAATGAAAAAAAAATTCTCTAAACATGAAATTAGAGAAATCAATTCTTTTTCTTTTCCTCCCTCCCTCCTTCCTTCCTTCCTTCCTTCCTTCTTTCCTTCCTTCCTTCCTTCTTTCCTTCCTTCCTCTTTCTTTCTTTCTTTCTTTCTTTCTTTCTTTCTTTCTTTCTTTCTTTCTTTCTTTCTTTCTTGCCTCCAGGGTTATTGCTGGGGCTCAGTGACAAATCCACTACTCCTGAAGGCCATTTTTTTCTCATTTTGTTGCCCTTGTTGTTACCCTTATTGTTGTCATTATTATAATTGTTGCTATTTCTGTTATTGTTGTTGGATAGGACAGAGAGAAGTTGAGGGAAGAGGGGAAGACAGAGAGGGGGAGAGAAAGACAGACACCTGTAGACCTGCTTCACCGCTTGTGAAGCTACCGCCCCTGCAGGTGGGAAGCCTGGGGCTCGAACCTATGTCCTTACGCTGGTTCTTGCGCTTTGTGCCATGTGCATTTAACCCGTTACACTACTGCCCGACCCCCCTCCTTTTCTTTTTTAAAAAAATTATTAGTGACTTAATATTGATTTACAAAATTATAAGGTGACAGGGATATAATTCCACACCTTTCCCACCACTAGAGTTCCGTATCCCCTTCCTCTCCATTGGATGCTATTTAGTTCTCCCAAGGTTGCAGGTGTACGTGAACTATTATTTCTATAATTGTCTATATTTATATGTATTTGCCCATTTTACTCTATGTTCCTATCTTCTTTTCCTTTCTAAGTCAAACCTACACCTATTACTACTTCTGAATGTTCTTCCTTTTTTCATCTTTTCTCTCCAGGCCCTGATGGAATTGAGTTTAGAGCCCTCTGGAAATCCTTCCCTCTCATTTCTCCCCCCAGGAGTATGGACCAAAATTCTTTATGTGGTGCAGAAGGTGGAAGGTCTGCCTTCTGTAACTGCTTCTCTGCTGAACATGAGTGTTGGCATCTGGATCCATACCTCCCAGCCTGTTCCTTTCTTTCTCTAGAAGGGTAAGGCTCTGGAGAAGTGAAGTTCTTTTTCCCTGGGCAGTCAGGATGGAATCATGGCAGCATCTGCAACTTGGTGGCTGAGGCTGTGGTGTTTCTGCAGATGTCTCAGCTCTAGTTGGTGAATTTTGTTAAGTTCAACATTTGTAGATATTTGTTGTTTTGGGGAAGACTCTGATCTGGTCACTGTTATTCCACAGTCACACCTCCAGGAAGCCCCGCCCCCTCCTTTTTGTAACTAACTTCAAATTTAGATCCCATAAAAACAAAACTGAACAGATAAAATGGAAATGGCTTTGTCTTGCCAAAGTCTACAGATGAAAAAAGAAAGGCCAAAGACTGCATAATATTTTGAAGAGGTAGATGATATTTCTTCTGTCAAAGTTGAAGATCACGTAGCACACACACTGATTATGTTGCTAATAAGCCTGACCAATAGGTTGTGAGGTAAAGTTTGAGTCGACACAAATTCCTCCTTGGATATTTGCACTGTTAAATTCATAGATGCCATATCAAGAAACTAAGAGACCTGTCTACATTCACAGGAGAAAAAGAAATGGTCATGTACAAATGAAATTGTCCATCTTGTACTATTCAGAGGCAAACTAATTATATTTATAAAAGCAATAAAATGTATTTTTTAAATTAAAACTGTGAATGTTACTGTAAAGTAAGCAAATGTAAATCAAGATGGAAAGCCTAAAGGACTCATTAGGAAAGGTTCCTTTGCAGTGTTGCACTGATGAAGGTGATGATTTCAGAGCCAGGGGATTATATAGGAGACACTTCTATACTTCTGGTGTCCCTTTGTGAGAGGGAATCTAGGCAGTAGGGCAGTGCCCCCTGGAAATGCACAGATCAGGATTAGATGGGCCATCACTATGCTCTGCTTAGCTGGCTAACGGAGCATGCAGCTCAGCCCCAACCAGGTCAGGAAACTATTTATGGTCCTTGCTGAAGTTACTTGAATTACTAATGAAGCATCCTGACTTTAAGAAACCACTTTCACTAGGAGGCCTGACCTTGCATAGGCATAGAATGAAGCTGAGGAAATCCAGTTAGGGGAGAGCTTTTCAAACAGGTTGATTTAGGCTCTTTCATTTAAATGTGTGGGCTTTTGCTTGTTTCAGCAAGCATTTTTTTTTTTGGTTCAACCACTAGATAAATTATTTTAAAACTCTGAAAAAAAAAGACAGATGGATTTAAAAAACAATTTTCTTCTCTAGTCCCTTCTCCTTTGCTAAATTTCCTTTTTCTGGAGATATAATGATCAGGTAAGTAAGCAGCAAATTAAATAGTCTGATTTAAAAGGCAAATGTGGTTCATCTTGGTTTTATCCATTTGATTATATATGTTCAATTTAGAGTTTATAAACACATTGGGGTAACATGTCCAGACAATATAACTTTCTGTTGTTTAATCTTTCAGTAGTTGGCTGGGTGGCATGCTCTTGTCAACTTTAATAGTAGTTGAAATTTTAAAGAAGGTGTGAATTTTTGAGTCAAGGTATGTACATACTCATCAAAAGTTTCATCAAAGGACTATCTCTGGTTTCTGTTGGCATCAGCAGAACTTATTTTTAGCACTGATTTAAGAATTATCTAATGAACATCCACTGGCTATCTAAAAATCCAATGACTTTAAAAATTGGTGGGAAGTAGGTAGAGAAATTCAATATACTTACATTTAAAGTTTAGAAAACAGAAGTTAGATATTTCAAGAGTTTGGTAAAATTACAATAGAAAAATTAACTTTTAAGAAACAAAGTGAAAAAAAATTGATTTCTTGAAAGAAGTATGAATTTGATTCAAGTTACATAAGGAGACATATTTTTACAGTAAAAATATTCTTTCTAATGAATCAACCTGTCAATGACCACATCCAGTGGAGAAGCAATTACAGAAGCCAGACCTCCCACCTTCTGATCCACATAAAGATCTTTGGTTTGCACTCCCAGAGGGATAAAGAATAGGGAAACTTCCAATGGAAGAGAGGGGATATGGAACTCTGGTGGTGGGAATTGTGTGGAATTGTACCCCTCTTATACCACGATCTTGTCAATAATTATTAGATCATTATATATATTCTTTCTAATGGGGCAAAAATATTTTACCCCCAACCCCCACCCAAATATGTCTTTGGCAAAATATTAGTTTTATAGGAAAGGCCTTGAGTGCAGAATGAAAAAAAGATTTCTTTTAGGGAGGGTCAGGTTTGTGGGCAGGGCTTCAGCATGCACTACCCTAATTTTCTTTTTCCTAAAGTCGTATGCATTAGAAAGATATTTACGTGGCCAGGATGGTGGTGCAGTGGTGAAAATGCTAGACTTACAAGCTTGAGGTCCTGAAGCTGATCCCAGCACAGTATATGCAAGAGTGTTCTCTGGTTCTTTCTTTCTCTTATCTCTATCATAAATAATTAAATAAAGAGATAAATAAATAAATATTTGTTAGACAGAAAGCCATTTATGTAGTCTCTGACTACATGGGGAATTACTCAGAATTTCTAGTTCTCTTCCATGTATACTGTATACATGTGTGGGTAATCTATTTCTCCTTATTCTTTCTCTTTCAGTCTGCTTTATGCTTATTTGATTAGTTGTGCAGTCTTGAAGGACTCAGAGGGGTAAGGATGGTCCCCACTCACCACCTTCTTTATGCTGGGTTTAGAATGAGGGACTAGGTGCATGGCCTGAAGCACAAACAACCTACCTCTTCCTCTTTTCTAGATTCACACAAAGTGGTAAACTCTGCTTTTCTTATTGAATAAGGAGCTGGGTGGGGTAGTGGGTACTTTCCCCTAACATCTCCCAGTTTTAGGTCTGTTGGTGTACTACCTTTCATCTCCTTCCTGAGGTAACCCCGGGTCCCTCCTGAGGAGACCCAGAAACTGATGAGGAGCTCTCTTCAATGTCCTGTGCTGGCAGTGCTGCCTGTGGGACTGTTCAGAAACTAGTGAAGGTGTATAATTTCACTTGGTTTTTCTTGCTGGTTAATCCTAGTACAATTTACCTCGTGAATTTGCTCTTAATGAGTGAGTTCATCAGCTATGATTTAATACAACTTTGAGGAACAGCTTTCTTTAGTCTTTAATTCGCGACAGTTCCCCTTCTATTTGGCAGTACATTAATGGAAATGGAAAATTGCCTCATTCTAAATGTCAGAATAATACTGCACCAAAAACAATTCAGTCATATCTTTCAAACCACGCACATATGGTTCATCACCAAATGTCACTGTTCTCCCCCTTCCCCCAGGCCCACTCCTGCCTGTACAATCCCTCTTAATTTTCCCTGGATTTGTCTGTCTCTGGTGATCACTGGAGTAACTTTCTCCTATCTTTGCAAAGCATCATTTCTGCCATTGACCAGGAACTCTTCTCACGGCACTTGTTTTACCTAGATCCTTGGAACTAGCAGAGTCCACAGATCAGGTGACATCTAATATTTTTAGCACCACAAATGTCATTCATATGCTCTGCCAAAATTGAAAAAGTTTGTGTGAACTTTCTTCAAAATAATTTTTGTGCATATTTTTGGGCTGTTTTGTGAACTTCTCTAAGGGAAGTTATATTCTTCACTCAGTCTATTTCCATGAAATTCTTCCAACCCTCACCCCCCAATCTTGACTTGAAGCAAGTCTCTCTAGTAAAAGTTTTTGCTATGAGAAATTTAGTTTTGATTTCCTAGGTAAGTCACAATGAGAACTCCCAGCACAGCATCACTTTTTGAGAATAGAAATTTTAAGAATGCAAACATTAATACATTAACACTTAAGGGACATGTCAATGAATATAAAACTAGCCAATAAGCTAAACCACAGAAGACTTCTTTTTTTTTTTTTCAAAGAGAAAGTTAAAAGAGCAATGTCCAAAGTTATTTGTCAGGCATCAATTTTCACAGATTAACTAAAAAAGAATGTTTAAATGATACATTCCTCTTTCTGAAAAGGATTCTTTTTCAAGATAATCATTGGAGGGGGGAAAACCAAGAATACTAAGAAAAAAAAAATGAATACCCACTCTTAGTCATGTATATTTAATATGTATATATCTCCCTAATTAAAATGCTTGTATGAAACAAGGAGCTTGAATCTTAATTATTGATTTTGTTTTCTATTAGCAACAAACTGAGTCATCCAGGAAATATGATCCCCCCTCAATTCAATACGACTTTCTTGAGTAATTTTTGACCTACAGCATTATTGTTGTCATCTCCCCAAGACAGGCATCAGCACATCTCTCCCCTCACCACACCATCTTCCTCCTCTGCCATATGGTACTAGACCCTCAACCCCACCCCTTTGCACGCCTTCTTCCACTTTCTGAGTTCCCCTGGGATCTTCTGCAATATATAACAGTATGAATACTTTAGTTCAAGCAAATGTTTTCTTCAGCTGGAGGGTCACTTGTTTAACTTGTCAGCTTTGCATTCCAGAGTAGGCTTAGCAAGCACAGAGAACATTACCTGGCTTCTCCCACTATCTAGTGGGAAATAAAAGATATTTGCTACTAAAAGATATTTTTTACTCTGTACAAACTATATAATTACTACCACAATAATTATATATTTCTCTATGATTTTGTTAGCATCCTCTCTGTGACAGGTGCTTTGCACAGGCTATTTAATAGGATTTTCTAGAAACAGTGGAGCAGGTTTGAAAACAGTTTCACAGAGGTTTCAAAGCCTGTCTGACGTTACAGAGATGGCATGTATGTAGAGAAGAGCATTTCTTATTTCACTTTTTTTTCTTTCTGTTTTCACCTTAGAGCAGAAAAGGAGAGTCTAGTATCCACTCTCCCTTACTGACACTTGTCTGTGTGTGCAGCACAGATCATGGGTAAATAGCCCCAAGTCCAGAATGTGACTCATTATATCCAAGTGACAACTGTCCAATACTTTGCCCATTATCTTTCTTCTACATCTGTAATAACATGATTAGTCCTTTCTTTCCTAGTGATGCCTTCAATTGTTTGAGGACATTAAAGATTTCCTGAATTGAATTTTCCTCAAAGTGAAACCTATTAATTCTCTACTTTCAGGTCCTTCGGGTCTTTATAGTAAACTTAAAACAAGATGCAGTAAGCCATATTGTGGTCTATTCTGAGCCATTCTGAACCAGCACAGAATGACAGATTTTTCTTGGGCAGTATATTGATTTATGTGTAGGTTAAGGTGATGTGCATATATGGATACCTGAATTACAGAAATTAGTGGTCAAGTAAAAAATAAACAGCAACACAAATGTATTACATTTAAGTCACTTATCCTGTAGTCACATAGCTGACATGTTTAAACCTGACATAAAACTTCAGACTCTATAAATTTAAACACACTTACTTGGCCAGTCTGTATACTTTTTTATATCTCTGTTCTGACATCCTACATGTCATGGAATTATTGTTTATATTGCAAGTCAAGTAATTAAAGTGTCAAATCAGAAGTGTTCAGACATGTTTAAACCAAACTCTTCTACCATGATCCTTGGGTTTTGTTCTAGGCTATCTCTAGGTCAGCCATCTGAGCATTTGTCCTTTTTGATTCCCTGAATCATCCTGAACCTTCTAGTGTTCATTCCATTGTTGATGTTGTTTGTTGTTGGATAGGACAGAAAGAAATGGAGAGAGGAGGGGAAGACAGAGAGGGGGAGAGAAAGATAGACACCTGCAGACCTGCTTCAGCACTTGTAAAGGGACTCTCCTGCAGGTGGGGAGCCAGGGGCTCAAACTGGGATCCTTAAGCAGGTCCTTGTGCTTTGTGCCATGTGTGCTTAACCCACTACACCACCGTCCAACTCCAGAGTATACAAAATTTTATATGAATTAAGTGTAAACATGATAACTTGGTAATGTTAAAGGAAACAGAGGTGAATTAAAAAATTCTTTTCAGGGAACACTGGATTCAGTGCACAGAGTAGGACACATGCCATTAGGATTCTAGTTGGAGCTCACCTGTACAGGGTCATTTCACAAGCGGTTAAGCAGGTCTTCAAGTGTCTATCTTTCTCTCCCCCTCTCTGACTTCCCCTTCTCTCTCAATTTCTCTGTCCTATCCAACAACAACAAAAAGGAAAAAGAGCAAAATCCAGGAGCAATGGATTTGTGGTGCAAGCACTGAGTCCCAGCAACAGACCTAGAGGCAAATATATGCAATTTTTATTTCCTGGTTTTGGCTGTGATAGAGGATCAGGTACCGGAAAAAGAAAAAAAAACCAAACTGTAACATGTCTCCTGATTCTTGTTAACTGGTTGCAACCAGCATATATCAGAGGTCAGAAGCTTATCCTCATAAGTAACGCTAAGAACACAGCAAAGAGTTTAGGATTACACCATAAATTCTTAGGTACATATCCAAAATGCCATGCCCACACCTTAGATTTTCTGAGAACTTCATGTCTGATAAATTCTCTGGCTATAAGTGGTAAGGTTCAGTGAAAAGACTGCTATCCTAGAAGTCAGGAGAGCTTGTTTCTACTATTATTGCATTTCATATCATGAATACCTTCTATTTGTTAGGGGGTAGTCTGTTGGATTCTTCAAAATGAACTAGTGGAGAAGAACATGTGATTAAACTTGCTGGGATAACGGTCCCTGGTTTCTAAAACAGAATACGTGCATTTGTTTCCCAGGACTGTTATAGTTGATAGCCACAAATTTTATGTTGAAGCAAGATATAGTGATTCTCTCATAGTTTCTGAGGTTAGAAGTCCGAAATCAAGAAGCTAGCCAGGATGTGCTCTCTCTCATGGTTCAGGAAAAACTCCTTCATATTTTCTATTTCCTGTAAGCCTGGGCATCTCCTTGACAATAGCTATACTTTTTTTTTTTTTTTTTCCCTCCAGGGTTATTGCTGGACTCGGTGCCTGCACCATGAATCCACCACTCCTGGAGGCCATTTTTTCCCCTTTTTGTTGCCCTTGTTGTTGTAGCCTCCTTGTGGTTATTATTATTGCCATTGTTGATGTTGTTTGTTGTTGGATAGGACACAGAGAAATGGAGAGAGGAGGGGAAGACAGAGAGCGGGAGAGAAAGATTGACACACATGCAGAACTGCTTCACCGCCTGTGAAGCGACTCCCCTGCAGGTGGGAAGCCGGGGCTCAAACCAGGATCCTTACGCTGGTCCCTGCGCTTTGCGCCACATGCACTTAACCCACTGCACCACCGCCCGACCCCCAGCTATACTGTTTTTACTATAATCTCTGCCTCACTCCCTTTGCATGAAGTTTTCTGTCTCTGTGTATTCTTTTTTTGTGGATTTGATAAGAAAATCCTTGTGAAGATATTCTTATTGAATTTAGGGTCACACTATCCCAGTATAATCCCATCTTAATTCTTAAAGTCCATGAAGACTCTACTTTCAAAGGTACATTATAGAATTCTAGGTAGATGTGGATTTTGAAAGACACTATTCAACCCATCATAGAATATATAGATAACACTAGTCATCTTGATTCAGGTCAACTTCAAGTCATTCATTAATTCATCCATTCAACAAATATTGATGGAAAGCCTGTCAAATGCCAAGCACAGTGCTAGGCAGTGAGGATGTTGTCCACACATAGTGAAACCATATCAATGTGGATATTAGTCTAGAAACATCTGGAGGAGTTCACTCAGGAGGGAGAAATCCTGCTGCTTATCATTCTAAGATGCCATCTCCAAATTTTCTTGATTGCATATATTTTTTCAGTGTGTACTTCTAATGTAAATTTCTATATTAATAATGCATTATATGAAGACATTAATGACTATATATATACTTTAATGTAACATACCAAATAGTATAAATGTTAAATGATTCAGCACAGAAATAAATGTAAGTGAAAAATTATAACATTGTCTTTTGACTCTTCAATATTATTTTCATGCTAATAACTCTGGTCTGTAAGAATTTTACCTGAGAGGAGTTGGGCGGTAGCTCAGCATGTTAAATGCAGGTGGCACAAAGCACAAAGACCAGCATAAGGATCTCGGTTCGAGCCCCTGGCTCCCTACCTGCAGGTAGTCGCTTCACAGACAGTGAAGCAGGTGTCTATCTTTCTCTACCCCCTTCTGCCTTCCCCCCCTCTCCATTTCTCTCCGTCCTATCCAACAACGAATACTACAATAATAACTACAACAATAAAACAGCAAGGACAACAAAAGGGAATAAGTAAATATATATATATATATATATATATATATATTACCTGAACACTTGGCACAAAAGTATTGGGAGCAATGTCATAGTTCTATAAGGCTATTTCTGTTTAGAGTAACACTTCAACCAGAGTTATGGACCTAGGGGGCAATTTGCAGCCTCTAGTGTTCCTCTATTGGCTTAGCAAGTGATAACTAAAGGGATTAGCATTTCCCTTAGCCTAAAGTGAGGCTCATGGAAGACTTGGATCACACTAGAGCAAATTAGAAGAAATAGGATGTAAATTAAGAAAGGGGGAAACCCACTGATAAAGATTGGATGGCAGAGGTTGAATGAAGTCTGAAGATTATGGGTCTGCAGTTGCTTGGGGCCTGTATTTTTGACAACTAGTGAGAGTTCCAAATATAGTCTGCCTTAACTAAGTATGATTGCGGATTTGGCTTAACACTGCACCTGAGTAGTGAGTTTCTCTGTGTTGAAACTGAGAAAACTCAGAAACCCAGGGATTGATAATTTTTCCTTCTTATTACTTTTATGACTTAAAAAAAAAGAAGTTTATAGATGGACAATATTACCCCTGTAAAATAAAGGTAATTCCACTTAAACTGTAAAATCTGAGTCTTAGGTCAGGAAAATTATTAGACATCTCTTCCAGACATAAGACTCATTGTAAGAATCCAGTGTCAGCAAGTTAAGGTTTTGCAAAGAAAGTGGTGGTTTAATCTTCCAGTGAAGGTAACTAAAATCTCATATTTAAAATAGAAAGAAGAGAATATTCAAGAAAAGCTATGCATTTATGGACACATGACATTGTGACATTTTTCCTAAATAGGTGTGACTGATTTATTACTGAACATCCTTGAAGGAACTCTGCCAAGTTAACAAAGATGTAAATGATCTTACAAACTTTGCTTTTTCTGATGGGCCCAAAGTATTGGGACAGGGAGAGTGGGAAAGGAACTTAGCTTGGGGGGTTATGTAAAGATTTTTGATTCAAGTTCAAGTAAAATTGTTCCAGTGAATGCTAAGTAAGTTTAGATTTCTGTCTGTCTCTTGTTACAGGTCCTTGCCCAATCTGTTAATGCATTTGCATAGTAAATTCAAGTGTAGCTCCTGGATTTAATCAGTGCCCCAAGCCTTGTTTTATCTTGATTGCAACCTCTTTAAGGGCAGTAACCATGTGAGCTTTGTGGCTTATATGGCATCTCAGCTTTCCTTTATTTTTTCTTATTTATTTATGTATTTATTTATTTATTTATTTATTTTTCCACCCTAAAACTCACTGGTTAATCTATGCCTATATCATATTGTCACTGATGATTCAGCAAATTTTTCCTGTTACTTGGTTATTTTATTTCTATTTAGTAAGCTATCCAAAGATATGTAGGGAAAAATGTCTCCATATACTTCAAATCATTAAAATAAGCACAAAACGCACTTTTCCCTAGGGCAAATTCCTGGGTGAAAGGCTTTATTTATCTTATCAGAGTGGTAACATTTATATTGACCATAGAAAAGATGAACTCAGGATGACTCATGTATAGATGTTCTATACTCTCTTTGCCTTTGTATTTGTCCTCATGGGCTTGTTTCTCCAGATCAGTGTCTTTCTCAGAAGGAGACACACACAGACACACAGAACCCACAGTTCTACAGTTCTACTCCCATGTGATGTCCTGGGGGTTTGAACCTGGGCCATCCATGTGGCAAAGGAGGTGCCCTTCCAGCTAAGTCTTCTTACCAGTATTTACTCTTTATTTATGACATACTATTTGAAGTAAATCAAGATGATATTAAAATACTTTGCATTTTAGTTATAATAATTTTAATATATATTCTTGTAGTTTGTAAATTTTTATAGTGGCTAGGGAGTTTGCTCAACAGCTAGAGCACTGGACCTGCACGTGTGATGTGAGATTCAGAGTTCAATCCTATTGGGCAGTGGGTATTCTGCTCTCTCCCAATTAAAAAAATAAAATGGGGATGGGATGGGATACAGAATTCTGCTGGTGGGAATTGTTTGGAGTTGTACCCCTCTTATCCTATGGTTTTTGTCAGTGTTTCTTTTTTATAGATAAAAAATTTAAAAATATAAACAAAAATAAAATTTTAAGAGAAATTTAAATACAAAACATTCAAAATGAAAAAAAAAGAATGTGTTAAGTCCAAACAACAAAGATAACCAGCTATTATTTTAATATATATCTTTCAGGTCTCATCTTGTAGCAGTAATATAAAAATAGAAATGATATATATATATATATATATATATATATATATATATACACACAGATATATACATATATATCCTTACAACATTTTTAAGATTGGTTTCAAATGGTTCCTCCACTCTGGTAGGTTATTTTTAGGCTTCTAGCTTTTATTATGGTTCCCACTCAGAGCTGCTGCTAGTTTATAGAAAATTGGAGTCATCACTCCAAACTTTGTGCTCTGGAATGATCCATAGCCCAACGGAGAAGAAATTCTCCCAAACTTGTAGGAAATAATCAGAAGAGAAAAATGAGCTACGTAATCCCAAGTGGGTTTTAATATTATTGGCGATATGCCTATGCCTACAGGCAACAGATGAAACTTTGATGTGGTAAGAGTTGTCAGGGGAGACTTTCACTTCCACTTTCTTGAGTTCGCTCTCCCCACTACTTCCTCCCCCTACCCCCATAAACACACACAGAGTTCCTAAGATCCAGTGTGTCATTTTGGGATATATTGTCTTCTTTTCCCTTTAAGGTAAACTCTCAATATTGCTTTTGATCTGATTCACTTGGATACATTCAAGGAAATGCTTGTATAGTGGGGACATGTGAAACACCACTTTCCGTTAGTCCTGAGTGTGGGACTGATTCTGCTTGTGATTTCATTGGTTAATATTTATCCTCTGCACTCCCTATCAACTTCTCTAGTTATTTTCACACAGATTGGAAGATGCAATTACTAGTTCTCCAAGTCTTGGGTCCTGTGTTTGTGTCTGGCAAGTTATATGTGATGTTTACTGTCTCTGTGCCTAAAACTTGTCTAAAGAACTGAGGATTATCTCTACCTACTTTAGAAATCCATCAAATATCCTTATACACATTTCTAATCATTGAAATGTAATTACTAGTTTATGTAGTAGATTGTTTGCAAAGAAGTTTACATTTATTCTTCTCATTCTTTTTTTTTTTCCACCCAAAATCATTTATTGCTGGGGAGACTACATTGTTTTGAAAATTATTTTCCCTCTGTTTTTGATAGCAGTTAAGAGATGGAGAAAGTAGAGACACCTACAGCATTGTTCAACTACTTGTGAAGCTTCTTCCTGCAGGTGGGTACTGGGGAGGGGGGTTGAGTTTCATTTGCATAAGTTCATCCATTTGCAACATGACTTGCTTTCTTATCCCATCAAAAGAGAGTTTGTTTTTACAGTACCTGAAGAACTTGACATGTGATTTACAGCAAGTAGGGTTTTTTTTTTTTTTTTTTTTTTTAAAAGCAATAATATACATATAGGGAGTTTGAAACACACATTAGGGCATGCCTTCTTTTTCTGCACTGGGAAAGTGGTTGCCATGTGAACAGTCTGGATGCCCCACCTTGAGGAAGAAAGACACTATGGAGAGAGACCCAGCCATGTCAGGCCAGCTCAACCTCAGTGACTGAGGAGAGACTGCCCCAGATGTTCCACACCCCATGAGCTAGTCCTGACCAGAAGGTCGCCCCAGTTCACTGACATAATCACAGCCAACAATTAAGATACCTGCTTCCTTTTCAGTCAGTTTCTTGTGGGAGTAGACAGTCATGCAGTAAAATCTAGTCAATCTAGAAATGACTATCAGAAGTGACAGACTGCTATAGCACTACTTAAATAAATGTAGCGATGGCTTCAGAGTCAGCAAGTGGAAGCTGTGAAAGCAGTAAGGAAACTACTGGGAATACATGAGAAAACGGCAAATGAGCCATTGGCAGAGGCCAAGAAAGGAGTGAGAAGACAGCAGTAGCTGGTTAGAAAGATGGTAATCCACCTAGTACAGTTGCAAAGTAATTGACAAAAGCATCACTCAATTGAAAGGTATACCACATATACTGTAGATATTCTTAAAATTATTATGAGGCAAATGTTAAAGCATCCATTGAATTCTTCCAGCTACACCTGATATGATATTGTGAGAAGATGAACTAAAGAAAGAACAATTTGGCAAACAGAATTTAGAGATCTACAAGGAAGCCAAATTTCTTAGGTTGAAAAATATAGCTGTTTTTCATCTCTAATCCCTTTAGAAACCAAATGAGTCTCAAAATATGAAATGGATTCATAATAAAAGAGAAATTGAGGGTATGGCTAGAAGACACAATTTACAGTCCCTTGAAAGATTTAAGGAGATGCCACATATGCTCTCTAAGCTAGAAAAAGGCTTTTAATAGAAAGTGTAAGGGTACTTTTCCATATAGTCTGACATGTTACTAAAACTAGAAAGATCTAGGGCCAGGTGGTGGCACATACCTGGTCGTGTGCACACATTATAGTGTGCAAGGACGCCTGTGCAAGCCCTTGGTCCCCATTTGCAGGAGAAAACTTCACAAATGGTGAAACAGGTCTGCAGATGCCTATTTCTCTCCCCCCCATCTCTCTCAACTTCTCTCTGTTCTATTAAATAAGATAATATAGTTTAGGGAGTCGGGCTGTAGCGCAGCAGGTTAAGCGCAGGTGGTGCAAAGCACAAGGACCGGCATAAGGATCCCGGTTCGAACCCCGGCTCCCCACCTGCAGGGGAGTCGCTTCACAGGTGGTGAAGCAGGTCTGCAGGTGTCTATCTTTCTCTCCTCCTCTCTGTCTTCCCCTCCTCTCTCCATTTCTCTCTGTCCTATCCAACAACGACAACAACAATAATAACTACAACAATAAAACAACAAGGGCAACAAAAGGGAATAAATAAATAAAATAAATATTAAAAAAATTTTTTAAAAAGATAATATAGTTTAAAAAACATTAAACATTAAAAAAAACTAGAAATATCTATCTTTAAAGAAATCATGCATTTTTTTTTTTTGGTTTTTTTTGTGGCTTGGGGTAGTCTTGGTTCTGTTTCTGGGGGCCACACAAAGGTTGGTGAAAGCTGTACATTATTATTTGCTAACAAAGAAAAAATGTTTAAAATCAAAGGAGAGCTTGATCCTCACATTTTTTTCACTATCCCTTTATTTTTTTTTAAAAAACTGTAGTTTTATACAAAAACTGTTTAATCTGTCTTCTGGTGGTACAGGGTTTACAACAGAAAAGTTGTATGTTAAAGGGATGATTTCTCCAGCAATTCAAACACCTGGTTAACATAAATCTTTTTAATTTTTTTATTTATAAAAAGGAAACCCTGACAAAACCATAGGATAAGAGGGGTACAACTCCACACAATTCCCACCATCAGATCTCCGTACCCCACCCCCTCCCCTGATAGCTTTCCTATTCTTTATCCCTCTGGAGTATGGACCCTGGGTCATTGTGGGATGCAGAAGGTTGAAGATTTGGCTTCTGTAATTGTTTCCCTGATGAGCATGGGTGTTGAGCCTCACATTTTTATGCATAGGACTTAGACTTCTAGAGAGCATAGTCAGTGTAGCACAGACATGTAGACTAGGGACCACTCCTGAGTATCAGAACTAGGCTCCAACTAAGCAATATTCCCTGTCCCAACAGTAGAGGCCCTTCTTAACATTTGCATGGCAGAATTTTATTACAGCTGTAAGCCAGTATGACTGCTCTGTGCTTCTGTTGTTCTCATTTTGAGTGGGAGAGCCTACTACTGCTACCTGTTCTCTCTCACTATTATATGGTGTGTGTGTGTGTGTGTGTGTGTGTGTATGTGTGTGTGTGTGTGTGTGTGTGTGTGTGTGTGTGTGTGTGTGTGTAAAATAGATGGATACATTTATTACAAAAGTTTTGGATAAAGAATATCCACCCTTGAGGAACTGTATAAGAGTATTCTTTTTTTTTTAAAAAATTTTTTTATGGTTTTCTTTTTTTCTTTTTTTTTAATATTTATTTTATTTATTTATTCCCTTTGGTTGCCCTTGTTTTTTTTTATTGTTGTAGTTATTATTGTTGTTGTCGTTGTTGGATAGGACAGAGAGAAATGGAGAGAGGAGGGGAAGACAGAGAGGAGGAGAGAAAGACAGACACCTGCAGACCTGCTTCACCGCCTGTGAAGCAACTCCTCTGCAGGTGGGGAGCCGGGGTTCGAAACGGGATCCTTATGCCGGTCCTTGTGCTTTGCACCACCTGCACTTAACCCGCTGCGCTACAGCCCGACTCCCTCTTATTTTTTTTTATAATTTATTTTCCCTTTTGTTGCCCTTGTCTATTTATTGATGTTGTAGTTATTATTGTTGTTGTTATTGATGTTGTCATTGTTGGGTAGGACAGAGAGAAATGGAGAGGGGAGAGGAAGACAGAGATAGGGAGAGAAAGATAGACACCTGCAAACCTGCTTCACCGCCTGTAAAGTGACTACCCTGCAGCTGGGGAGCCGGAGGCTTGAACCTGGATCCTTACACTAGTCCTTACGCCAAGTGTGCTTAACCAACTGAGCTACCACCCAACTCCCCGATGATTCTCATTTGTATCTAGAACTGATTTAGGTGAAGATACTCTATTTCAAGCTTGGCACTATAATGGGAAATGGCTGTTGGAAAAGAGAGAGAATGCAGTTTGCGTGTGGAAGGAAAGTTTATTTTGTAGTCAGAGGGCTTACTGTGGTGGATCATATGCAGAGAAGGCCACAATAATTCTTGCTGTCTTTGGGTACACAAGTCTTTGTACTGTAGTGTGGTCATTCACATCAAGAGGAGGAGTCTGAATCTCACCCCACTGAATCTTGGTTAGCTGACTCGTTTTGGCCAGTGGGACACAAGGAAATAAGACAGAGACCAAAGCTCTGTGTAATGCTTACACATGGAGATTTGGAGATTTGCTCTCTGTAGCTGCATGCTGACCTTAGACAAGGACCTGAGCTAGCCTGTGGAGTAACTGCATGAAAAAGCAGGAAAAGCTCCCAATGGCAAACTACTGTGGGAGGTGATCCCAACACCCAGCTCTAGCTGAGCCACCAGATTGCAGCCACCCAGATAACACCAGCAGGGCCACAATGGCTCCTCTTTTTTAAATAGCCTTCTTTCCTTTACCATTTAGATATTTATTTAATGATTATTCTCAAATGTCTATTGTTGGTCTGCTTCTAAATTCTGCTTCTTAGAACCCCTTCTGTTGCATTTGGCAGGGGTGTTCCATTCCTATGTAACCTTGACCAACAATCTCTCCTCCAATGAAACCCTTTCTGGCAGCTGGGACAAGGCATTCAGGGTCTCTGGCTCCCTGACTAGAGGCGGGGTTGCCCTGACTAGAGGTGGGGTTGCCCTGACTGGAGGCAACTGGGATCATGGTTTATTTTCTGGACATTGGTTAAGCCAATGCTCTTGGTGACTGCACTGAAAGCAAGCCCCTTTTCACTTATGTAGGGTAGCTGCATAGGCCTGCATAGTAGGTACCCAACAAAAGCTTGATCTAAGAGCCTGTGTAGCTAAAATCCAGCTATCTGGGTGTTCGTTCTTAAGAGTGATACAGGCCTGTTGGAAATCCGGAAGCATGCCATCCCAGACAATGGATTGCAGGAGGAGAAAACGGGTGTCAAGATTATAAATCTTCCTTTCCAAACTCGACTGGACCCTGGTAATGAATTTAGCCAAGGATTCATTCAGTTCTTGTTGAAGGGAAAGAATGGGGGCTGAGCCCACTCCCGTGGGTGGTGTTAACTGCTCCCACGCTCTTAACACACAGAGGCGTACCTGATCAAAATACCCGGGTGGAAACTTGGCCTCTGCCTGTTGAATTCCTGTTTCCAAATGACCCATTCCAAACAATGCGTCAAAATTCCCCTCTGATTTTTTACTATTTTTCTGCAATTGCTGTAAACACTCGTCACAAAAAAATGCCTCCCATTGCAGGAAGAGGAGGCCTGGGAGCGTAGCATGAGTTACATCCCTCCAATCTTGGGGGATATTAAGGTTCTGGAGCAGGCCTTGTAAAATGGACCTGGTCCATGGAACATGAAACCCATCATCCTTAATAGCCTGCTGTAGTTCCTTAAGGTTTGTGGCGGAATACGGATACCAGGCCTGAGGTTTTTGTCTATTGGGGGCAACATTGACTGGGAATTTGTGGACTTATTCTGATAGCTGTATAGCAGTGGGAGGAGGAGTCACAGAAGTGGAAGCCAATGGATAAGCAGTGGCTGAAAAAGCGGCTGTGGAGGCCGCAGGAGAATCCGGATATGTGTCTGCCAAAATGGGGGTGGCTGAAGAAGCGGCTGTGGAGGGGCCCAGAGCAAAATGTCCCAGAGACAGAGAAACTGTCTCATGAAGAAAGAGTAGAGGCTTTGGGAAACCTATTCATAAGTAGAAAGGCAGGCCATGACGGATGGGTAGCCAAGTGGCTTTACTTATTTGGTTTTCTTAGGTCTGCTGCTTGTGTGTGGAGCTGAGGTTCATTCCCCACGTTGGTACGCCATATGCAGGTCCCATTTCGGAGCACCAGTTGTTGGGCTAGCTTCACGGGCGGGAGACAGATGACCAGGGACTCATGGCTGAGCTGGGAACACTGTTCAATCTTTATTGAGCGGGAATGCAGTTCAATCTAGCTATCTCTAATCACAATCCTGTCCTTATATATCTCCTGAGGCGGAAGTGTCAGGAAGAGGAAGTATGGAGGATAGGGGGTGGGGAGAAGGAAAATGTGTGGACCAGTGGGGATTAAACCAGTGTGGGCAAAACAATAATTATATAAATAGACCACAGCGCAAGCAATGCAACAGAAGGGGTCTTAGAAGCAGAATTTAGAAGCAGACCAACAGCCTATTCTTTTGGGGTTGAGTGAAACAGTTTTCTTGGGTTTCTAATAAGCTGTTCTGAAGAAGTCTCCAGGTTTCTTCATAGTTATTTACTTTCAAAACTATTTCTTTCAGGCTCCACTTACCTCCAAGAAAATACTGGCATTTTGTCATAGTTAGTTCTATGTTCTACAATAGAATAACTTCAGAGCAAACTGTTTGGATTACCTTTCTTGTAAGTGTTGGATGTAATCACATAGTAACTGAAGTGAAACAGACACCTCTAGAGACACAATATCCTCTCTCTGAATATCCCCTTAGATGAAGAAAGACATCTCCCCTTCTCTGAAATAATGGGAAGCCATGACTTACTGTCTAACATAAAATATATATCATTGTGCTATGGAGAAGCTACATGGACAAGAGGTAGGAGGGAGATTTATTATATTATGTCCTATGTTCCTTGTCTGAGTAATTATCCCTCTCTCTAATGGCATCTTTATAGCACCAGCATCATTTATAGGATCACTTTGTCTTTCATACTGGACTGAAGACATTTGAGAGCAGGCTTCAAGTTTCAGCCATATTTGTTATCTTCAAGTGAATCCAGTGTGCAGAGGGTATACTATTGGATTGTTAGAACATTTGAAATACAGTTTTGCCCCTACTAGTAGCTACATCCCAACACCGGGAATCTCTGATTGTGTTAGGTTGTACCAAAAGAAGGATTTAAAGTTGAAGATGAAACTAAAGCTGCTGAACACATGGAAACTTAATAAGATAGGGAGATTTATATACACAGGTTTGGGAATTACTCTCTGCCCTAATCCAGCTTCTAGTTCTATTCTCAACTCTGATTACATCTTCCTAGACAGTATTTCTAGTCTACCTCCACATTAGCTATCAAGCTCAAGCAAAGATTACTAAAGTCATAGGCCCTTAGGAACATATCTAAAATGGACTTCATAGCTTCTTTCCACCCTAAAGTCCCTATTCTCATCTGCTCTATTCCTACTTTTTGATTCTTGTTTATTAAACATTCTGTCTTGCTTTATGTATTATTGTCTTTCAACTACCAAGTTGCAGGTGCCACTATGATTCTATCTTGAACTCCCTGGGCAGATGACCTTACCAGATGTCCTGAAAATTCACCTTTCCAGAACCCTATCCACCAGGGCAAGATTAAGTGCACGTGCCACAAAGCACAAGGACCAGCATAAAGATACCAGACCAAGCCCTGGCTCCCCATCTGCAGGGGAGTCGCTTCACAGGTGGTGAAGCAGGCCTACAGGTGTCTGTCTATCTTTCTCTACCACTCCCTGCCTTCCCCTCCTCTCTTCATTTTTATCTATCCTATCTAACAACGATGACATCAACAACAACAGTAATAACAATAAAAATAAAACAAGGGCCACAAGAGGTAAAATAAATAATAATAAAAAACTTTAAAAAAAGAGAAATACAGACTAAAAATCCAGACTAAGGGAGCCAATTCTAACAACTCATTTAAAAAGTCCTTAAAATAAAAATTGCTTGGTATTCATATTAAAATGTATAGTACATCCTGGCCAAATCTAAGAAAACATTGAGGTATAGTTTAAGACAGATACTGGGCTAAAAATTCCCTTTGGTATTGAGGCATAAAACAAAATTATTCACAATGCAAGAAAATCAGATTGTAATTGGAAGTTTCAATAGCAACACTTCACTCCTGAGATCAATGGAGTAAGATTTAAGGTACTCAAAAGATAGAAAATGTGAGCCACATTTCCTGTGTAGCAAACCAACTGTCAGTATAAAGTCTGCACACAAATGGTTATAAACATGAGTAATTTATGGAATATTGTTCCCATGAGTTCTTGGTAGTTTACTACAGAGTAAGTTTCAGTCGACCAAAAGATTAGAGAAACTTTGAAGTTAATACTGTAATAGCTATATTTTCTGATAATACTATGCAGAATCTGAAAAAAGTGAGGCAAGAGTTGGGAGTGTTTCTGAAAAGAATATGAAAGTTGATTACTATAAAATTATTAGCTGGAGTAAAAGAATACTAGATCATATTGTGGAAAAAGGGCTATTAGCTAGTTTCATATGACTAATAGTAGGGAATAAGTAAATGACAGCCAAAATTAAAATTAAGGTTACTACAAAATATATCAGTGCATTTTAAAAGTATTAGCATAATCCATGCATGTATACAAAACAAACAGAACTCAAAATAAAGTAGGATGGAATTAATGGAGGCAAAGCAAAATCAATGAAGTAACAAAACTAAAGCTGGGGAGAGAGTGCAATGACAGTGGCGAGGAAAAAGAGGTCCTTAATCCCAGCACCAACAGCCAGAGTTGAGAATTGCTCCCGTAAGAAAATAGTATGTTCAAAGTAAACAAAGACACTTTTCTGAAGAGACCTATGAATACTTTATATCTTACCACCTTTCAGTCACCAGGTTGGTGTTACTACTATTATACCATCTTAACTTCCTTGGCCAACCTCACTAATGTGTCTGAACCTCACCTGAACCTCACCAGAGCCCTACGCCCCAGAGAAAGATAGAAACAAGGTGGGGGTATGGATCAACCTGCCAATGCCCATGCCCAGTGGAGAAGCAATTATAGAAGCCAGACCTTTCACCTTCTGTACCAACAAAAGATTTTTGGTCCATACTCCCAGAGAGATAAAGAAAAAGGAAATTTCTGGGTCTGGGTGGTGGCACACCTGGTTGAGCACATATATTACAATACTCAAGGACCCAGGTTTGAGCCTCTGGTCCCCACCTGCAGGAGAAAAGCTTTATGAGTGGTGAAGCAGGGCTACAGATGTCTCTCTGTCTCTCTCCCTCTCTATCACTGCCCTCCCTCTTGATTTCTGGCTGTCTCTATCCAATAAATAAAGATAATAATAAATAAAAATAAAAAAAAGAAAAAGGAAATTTCCAGTGGAGGGGATGGGACACCATGGAACTCTGGCAGTGGGAAATGTATGGAATTGTACCCCTGTTACCATATAGTCTTGTTAATCATTATTAAATCACTAATAAATAAAAAATAACACTAAAATAATTAAGGCTTATTGATTCTTAATTGACTAATTGGGTCCAAGAGTACTATTTTGATTTGACTTCCCTGACTTGAAGCTGCATCATTCAACAATCTGCTTCTATTTTCTTTTCACTTTCTCTCTCTCTTTTTTTAATCTTTATTTATTCATTGGACAGACACAGCCAGAAATTGAGAGGGAAGGAGGTGGTAGACAGGGAGAGAGACAAAGAGACACCTGCAGCACTGCGTCACCACCTGTGAAGCTTTTCCCCTGCAAGTGTGGGCTGGGAACTCAAACCTGGGTCCTTGAGCACCGTAACATGTATTCTCAACCAGGTGCACCACCACCCGGCCCCTCGCCTTCTCTTCTTCCTTTGTCATCTTCACTATATGCTTTTCCCAAAATGCCTGTCTCTTTCTTATAGGGATATATGTGATTGCTTATATGACTGAACAAGAAAATCTGGATAACATGCTGCTCTTAAGAACCTTAACTTAGTCATATCTCCTGTTTTATACTGATATTTTGAGTGTCTGAGATTAGCACATGTACACACATGTTGGGGTCCACCGTCAAGCTCATTACACCTTCTAAAGAAGTCACACCTGGCAGAAATGTCTAGCGAGGAGCTGAGGGGAACACATCTGACGACTCAAATTCAAAGACACTGCCCTAGAAACAGGTACGAGTCACCCACCATAACAGCCTGTGACTACTGGCCCTGGAGTTAGAAAACGTTGTTTCAATTCCCATTATCAGATGTGAGGGCAATCTGGCTGCAACATCTGTTACCCCATTAGTCGCCAGAGTTGATTCGGCTGATCTGGCTGGCTAGGCGGGTGTCCCCTTCCTCACCGCTCCATGTGAGTCCCTCCCGAAGTTGCGCGCTCTGTTGAAGAAGACGGCCTTCCCCGAATGGCCTTCCCTGAATAGAGACAGATTGCTCTTTGGTTGAGGGTATAGGAGTAGCTAAGCTCCCCTGCTAGAACCTCCAAACAAGCTCTCAATTCCCATTATCAAAGTTAAAGTCCTCTGATAGAATGCCACAACAGGAAATTGAATTCTAAAACCATGGATTCATCACCCTTGTCTGGAGGCCTGACTTCAAGGTGCCCAGCCTGCTGGACCACATTCCTGACTTATTCTACATGCCTACAGTGCTGCTCAGATGAGTGACCTCAGAAAGTACATTTTATTTTGATTTAATTACAAAGACAATGCATGCTACTTGTTAAAACCTTAAACTTTTTTTTTATTATTAAGAGTGAAAAATCTTTATCTACTTACTTTTGATTTCTTTCCTTATGTCATCACTATCATCCATTTTCAAAGTAATCATTGCTATTAGTTTGGAATTGTCTTCTCATACCTGTGTAAATACAAATAACCCACATTGACTCACATTTTATATATGATTCTGCAACCCCCCAATTTTAAGTTATTGAACTGTTATTACGTGCTCTCTTTGATTTTTAGGGGAAATATATTATCCCAAGAACTAAATCACTACTGCTAGTATCATTCATCTATGGTAACAAATGATGGGTCGTGTTATCAGCATATGAACTGGTCAAATTAAGGAGCTTACTGAGATCCAAACACCCAGCTGGACACATCTTTGAAACATTTCTGTAAATTGGAGCTTTGAGTAAGTGATTCATATAGGATATCATCTTCAGCGTTTTGTGTTTATTTAGGAAGTCCAGTGTATTTCCTTCACTTTTTCTTTGAGACCAAGCAATTATATACTTTATCTTCCATTTTAAGTACTCTAATCACTAAGTTAAACTCCAAGACATCCCAATTCCACTATATCTTTACTTCTGTTATCATGTTCATTTTATTTGCATATAAACTTTTCATCAACTGAATTTATTATTCAATTTCTCTCACAACAAAATTATTTTCTATTACTATTTTCAGTATCATTTCCACTGTCATAATCATCAAAACATATACACCTTGAGCACTCTGACCTTCACAGTACTTTAATAAGAGATAATAAGAAATGTGAGATGTCCATCCACTTCTCAAGAGCATATTAATTGCAAGTAGTGGAGTCATAGAGTACTAATTTGAATCTAGGCAGTGTCTATTTTGATTCTCTTTAAAGATAATAAAAGAGATCATTTAAAATTGGACTGTTAAAAGAAAGTTAAAAACAAAGAGTTAAATAATACCCAACGACTAATTATAACAAGGAGACAACTATGTAACTCTGAGGTTAATAGCAAGACAATATTGTCCACTTGGGAAAGACAAGCAAAGGAAGGTATACCTGCCAGGCTCTGGGCCAAACCTTTCCTTACTCTACCTTGCTATTCACTCACTCATCCTTTCCCAGGTCTTTTGTAACTTGTGTTCTCACGCTTCCCAGGTTCCTTCTCTTAGAGAGCAACAGCTAGGCTGAGAAGTCTAAGTATCCATCAACAGTTGCTCAAGAACCAGGTTTTAAAGTACAGAGTTTCCACCACACCAAGTACTTCAGCGATAGCTATTTTCCTTCTGCTGAACAAAAGCTGAAATTGGAGAGAGTAGACTGCTTTGCCATATATGCCCAGCAAAGCAGCCTGAGAAGTTCCTTCTGGTTTTCACACAGAAGCGAGGGTAATAATAACAAATACTGCTTCACTTGTTGCAAGGAAAGTAAAACTATGCTGACTGCCTGCCACTTCCACAGGGCTGCCTGCACTCGTAAACTATGTAAAACACCATTATTTTTCCAGGAAATGTTCAGTTATTTAACAGGGTAGTTGAAGCTGTCACTAGCAGCACTGTAACCACTTCATCACTTTTTTTTTGAAGGGGAAAGTATCTGTGAATTTTGCTATTGTTGAAAAATAATATCCTTTGATTCTATGAATACTGATTGTCGACACTTCTCCCTTCAATTAATGTTAGCTGTCTGTATCACGTGATTTGCTCAGTCACTACAGAGTTTTTACCATCTGCATCATTAATAAGAAAAGCTCATAGTAAAGTATGGGGGCTCTTCTTTGGAAATGAGTATTGAAAAGAAGGACTAAGGAAATAAAACGAGTTCAGTAATAAGTTGGGAGAGGGAGCAGAGAAATGTCTCCCAGGACAGGGCTCCTTCCCTGCCATGCATGTGACCCTGGCATGAATCTTGGCACCACACTAAGATGGCACTAGAGAAAGCTTAAGTGCTGTGGTGTCTGTCTCTCCCTACCTGAAAGGAAAAGTCAATCTAGAGTGATGGAATTATGCATTCATGAGGCCCCTGTGATGTTAGGCACAGTGCTGACCACACTGAATATACGCATACCTGTAGTTACAAAATATGGTTTTAATCTGAAAGGCACTAGAACCCTCATGAGAGGACTTGTGAAAAGGTGATGGAGCAGCAATTAAATATTTTGTTAGCAGATTGAAAAGGCTGAAGAAAAAAGAACTTGAAGTTGGGATGCCAGGTAAAAATAGCCATGGGGGGAAAAAAAACCCAGCCAAGGGCAGGAGTGACTATGTAGCCTAAATGAATATAATATTCCTTTAAATTGAAAGCCCATAAAGACTTTTGAAATTTGAGGCCCATGTTGCTTTGACACTTACACCTTTCAGCATTAGTTATGTCATTTGTGATTTACAAATTAATAAATGGTTTCAGATCTGTCCTTTTTGTGCTGACATTAACACATAGGAAATAATCCAGGTAAAACAAAAACACAAAGGGACTACTGTAAAAATATTCTATTATTTGGGTTCAATCACCACCAATGTTGCCAGACTCCTGTAGATTTCCATTGTCCTGCATAGCAAGGATAAAGTCCAATATAGAGATGAATGCCAAATTGTTTTAAGTTGAATCTTTTCCAATTTTCTTTATGAAATGTCAGTAGTTCTTTAAAACTCAGTTATGGGCTTTGTAATTTTTTTATTCTCCTCAGATGTATTTATAAAGTATATAAATTTCAGACTTACTTAGTTTGTTTAGCTATCCTTCTGAAGGGACTGAGTTCCATTATGAATATACTGAAACCCAAAAGTATGGAAAAGAAGAAATGACGGTGTGCAAAACATGCCTTAAATGCATGGGTTCTAGACAGGAAAAGCTCTTAGTCTTTTCCCATATTTGATCAATTGGCTTGTCTAATCCATTTGACTGTGGAAGGTTGGCCTGACATGACTTCAAATTGGTTTAACAGGGATCATGATGGCATGAAGTGTATAATACTATGCATTTTCAAGCACAAACATGCTTAGAAATTAATTTATCTTTGGAGGGATGGTAGTTCAACTCCAGTTATGTTTACAAGCAGATTCTAGCCACAACCAAGCAGCATGGAGCTGGGGCAAGTAACTATGCCTGCTTTTCCTTCAACCCACAGGGCCTTTGATTTCTGCCCAAATAAAGGAGGCCTTTGGCATCTGACTCTCTTAGTTGGCAAGATATCTGCATAATGTCTGCACAATTTATAATGGCCAGGAGGGGCAGGTCAAAGACAGCCAAATTATGATATCACACCCATAAAACCTCATCAGTGGTGACATACAGAAAATACTCAGTGGATTGCACTCATTAATTTATCCTTATTCAGAAATTCTGAGCAGTGTCTTCATTCCTTGGCAGAGTTCAGATTCTTTCCTCCTTCTTTCATTCATTGTTTTTCCATAAAAAAAAAAAAGGCTACCATCCATGGGCACTGACTGACACTAATTGGAGAAGTGCAGTCTGGGGTGCCTAGGACACTTAGATTGCCCTGCAGGAATGCTATATAAATGCTTTTTTAGGATACCCCTACAATTCCAGAATCTTTTGATATGATGAAAGGTGTTTCTGAACAAAAGTCAAAGGGAATCTGACTGTTGTTAAGTCTCTGTCTCTCTCTTTCTCTTTCTCTCTCTTTTTCTCTTTCTCTCTCTCTCTCTCTTTCTCTCTGTCTCTTTCTCCATGCCGTTCCTTCAACCCCCTCTAAAACAAGGAAAAGAGCTCTGGAATTCTACCCAACCAAACTGTATTCTGGGCTTGGGTTGCAGCAATCAGACTCTTGGAAAGAGGAGATACAGATGGTTGTCAGGTTGTCAAATTAGATGTGGGATCGGGGAAAGGGAATTGCATGCAAGTCCAGTTTTCCTTCAGGTCACAAGCTGAGACTCTTGATCAGCCCACAAAAGACAACATCAGGAGGTACTGAGGTAAGCCAGAACAACTGGTAGAAAATATTTCCTGGCTACTGAAAGTCCCTGCTGGAGTTTAAAATGCCATCCATGTGGGGCCAGATACTCAGAAGTATCAGTTTCTTTGTCTGCTTGTTTGGAGTTTGGGAACCTTAACTTGAAAATCCCTACCAGAGGGCAAGATCTATAAACCATTACAATGCCATGTAGCAGAGAACTTTTGCACCTTGCTAAGTAATGAGAGTTCAAAAAGGGTAAGACTGAGAGATAAAGGCAGAAAACTTATCAGGACACATTTAAGGTTGGAATGAATAAGAAAATGCTTTGAATATGGAAAAGATTATCAAAGTTATCACATTGCTTCCATAGAAAACCCTTAAAGCAGTAAAGATAAAACGTAAGAACTTAAACTGTTCTCCAGAGTGTGCAAACTGGTTCTGCTTTTGTCCTTATAGGCCTGTACTTGACATGAGCATGAAATTTGAGGGAATGATAGTGGTTAGAGAGAATTCTAACACAAAAAGTCCAGAATAAGTCAACTCCATGTTTTCACAGACATATGAACAGGGCACCTTGGTAAAGAGAGTACCCAAGTGGGGGGCCAGGCACTAGTGCAGCAGGTTAAGCGCACATGGTGCAAAGCACAAGAACCAGCATAAGGATCCCAGTTCGAGGCCCTGGCTCCCCACCTGCAGGGGGGGTTGCTTCATAAGTGGTAAGGCAGGTCTGCAGGAGTCTATCTTTCTCTCCCCCTCTCTGTCTTACCCTCCACTGTCGGTTTCTCTCTGTCTTATCCAACAATGACATCAATAACAACAATAATAATAACCACAACAACAATAAAAAAAGAGTACCCAAGTGTAAATGTCATATATTCCAAGGAGAGACAAGAAAAATCAAAGCCTCCAAAGTATGTGTCGAAACAGAAAATAAACTACAAATAAAAGTCGTTCTCTCTCTTAATATCTGGTTTTTACTGACTTGACCAAAATGTTTCCTGTATAAAGTCTGTACACCAAAGTATTAAAAAGACAGTCATGACTAGCATCCAGATTCAAGGGAAATAAAACAAACTTGCACTATGCTGATTTCCTGAGGACATCAGAGTCCTGTGTGCTTTATAAGACTTAAACACAGTTATGCAAATTCCACCTAGGCAAAGAGTCATGACATCATACAAAATGTCTGGTAAGCTCAGTAGATGAAGAAAGAATGCAGGTAATTAACAGAAAACAAATATTTATAAAATATTAAAAATTGATCTGCCAGATGATTCAGAACTTTCATTGCTAAACATGTGCTTAAAGAACACCAAGGCACTAATCCCAACAGATAAATACACCTCTATTTTCACTGCAATTCTATTTACCATATCCAAGAGCTAGAAGCAACTCTAGCACCCAGTGATAGATGAGTAGATAGGGAAGTTACAGTCTATATACATGATGGAATACAGCTCAGTTACAAAAGGGTAGGTCTTGCTCTACCAGAACCCATGTCCAGCAGAGAAGCAACTACAGAAATCAGAACTCCGCCTTCTGTACCCAAAAAAGAATTTTGGTCTATACTCCCAGAGGGATAAACAATAGGGAAGTTTCAAATGAAGGGGATGAGACATAGAACTCTGGTGGTGGGAACTGTATAGAAGTATACCCCTATTATTTTACAATCTTGTAAATCAATATTAAATCACTAATAAAACATTAAAAATAGGCATTTCTTTTTGTAACAGCATGAAGGAAACTGGAAAAAGCCACGCTAAGTGAAATAAGTCAAATAAAGGAAAAAAACTAGATAAGTTCATTCATCTGTGAGCTATACAAAAACAAGATAATAGAAAACATAAAACACAAACCACTAACCCTTAGTCTCTGACTGCAGATTTGAAGTTACAAGGGAGAGAGAACCCAATGGACATAGAGATATATGGACATTTTGGTGGTAGGCAAGGTATGGTAATACACATTTTGAAAAGGTGTAAAATTGTATTCCTAAAATATAAATATTCTTATAGACCAATGTTAGCTGATTTTAAAAAATACAAATAACTTATCTGAAGTGTGTGTGTGTGTGTGTGTGTGTGTGTGTGTGTGTGTGTGTGTGTGTGTATGTGTGTGTGTGTGTCTCTGTATACATGTGCACTTTATCACTCTGGGCCTCTTGTCTATTAGAAAAACACAGAGAGACAGAGGGTGAGTTACTACAACACTAACACTTTCTCCATGGTTATTGCACCTCCCTTGTGATGCCAGTGATGAAACTGGGGGTCAGGTGCATGGTGGTGCGGGCACCATACCTAATGAACTAACTCTCCACTCTGATGCCCAATTAAAAAAAGAAAATGCAAAGAAACATATAAGTAATCTAGAGAAATATATCACTGTAAGAAACTCTGACCAGGAGTTTGGGTACTTAAATACAAACTTACCACCTATGAAGGGACGGGCCAGCTGATGGTCATCCTGCTTTTGATTGTGTGCTTTTGTCATTCTTATTCATAACACTAAGATACACTGCCCTGGCCTCAAGAACACAAAGAGCAGTGAGTGAGTCTGATTCCTTTTGGTGATGGAAAAGCCCTGCCATTATGTACAAATAACTGTTTGAATTGTCTTTCATATATGTAAACTTTTTATTATCTTAAAGTTGTTGTTGGCCTCTGATTTTTTTTAAAGCTCACATATAAAGTGACTATCCTGCTTAATTTTTATCTCCAGAATATGAACGATGAATTCACTTCCTGGTGCCAGCCCATATTACTTCTTCACTCTAGCCAGTGAGAGTTGCTATTGGGTCAGTGGCAAAGACTGGATCTAATTTAGGAAGCTTGCTGAGATGTTCTGTTCATGGCCTCTTCCTTAAACAAACAAAGGAAAACCCACACAAGCTTGCGTGAGCTAGTATATTCAATATTTTTGGTTTCAGTATTTCTATTTTTCTTCCTGGTGGTAGGGAAAATAAATTAGAGAACTCTATGTCAGAGGCCCTGAGACTTTTACAACGAATAGTTTGTTCTATTCAATGGTATTTAAGCACATTAAACTAAAATGAAAGGAAATGAAAATGAATTACAGGCTAAAAGCAAGCTCTTGGCTTCCAGGCCTCTCTCGGCTGCTGATTTCAGGCAGCCCTGAAAGAGAAAAGCTGGAAGGAATACGGAACATGAACCAGTGCACATCACCATTCCAGCCTGGCTGGGAATGGCTGTACTCTGACTGATGTAAAAACACACAAAGCAAAACCATCAAACACCTCATCATCTTTCAATACATTTGGGAAATTATATATTTTGATTGAACAGAAAACTTGAAAAAGAAAGTGTTTCTCATCATTCTTGATAGAGATGTGTGAAAATAAAGAGTTCCTGTGTGTTTGTATGCTATTTCTGTGTATCACATGCCTGTGAGGGAAAGGAGAAGAGGTAATTCGTTTCCAGTTGCTCTTAGTGCAATGAGTAGACTGCCATTTAAAAGAGTGTGTAAAGACTTTTGTCTCCAGAAATAATGAAAAAAAAATATCAATTTTGGCCCTGTTCATCTGATAGTTTCTGTAGTCCAGGAAGCGTGTCTAATAAGGCCTCTCTCATCTCTAGATGCTCTGTTCTCAGAGGCCTATTGCTTTGTCCTGCCTCAAAGCTCCAGATTTATTTAGGTCATTCTCCTGGGATGCTGAGTGGATGCAGTGTCTGAAGATGGCCCATTTTGTCTCTCTATCCTTTTATGCCTTTGGCTCTTAAATCTATGATCTATCCCACTTTTCCAATTGGAGCCTAGGAGATGAGTGAGGAGGCTGTTTGTGTTGAGAAATCACTGAGTCAAGTCCCTGACTCCCAGGTGGATCTGCTACTGCCCACAGGAGCACTTGTTAAAGACCTAACGGAATAGGCTTCATTAACACAGAGGCTTCTCTGTTGTTGCTGGGTGTTGGGTTTTCCCCCTCACTGTTTGATTATTTCCTGGCACCTCCAGTATTGTATTGAAGATCATATGAACCTGAGACAGAATGATGCCTGATGTGAGGAAATTGGAGCTGGTGTGTTTACTGACCTGATACATCTCTATGTATTTCTAAAGGTGACAGGCTTATCTGACTGGCCTATCCTTCTAGGTCAGAACATATGACTTTAACTCCTAGATGCCTCCCTTTCCATCCTCTCAAGTCAAGAAGGACGGAGAACTTTAAGGAATCATATAATATATGCATTCTATTTTTTAAAAATCAGGTTGAACAGCTCATTGAAGACTTTCAACAGGAGAAAGCATACCAGAGGTAAATCACTAATTAAATTATTATTTAAAAAAAAAAAGAAGCTCTATTCTATTTCACAAGAGTTAGAGTTTTCCATGACAGAGAAGTCAAAGCACTACCCTGGTACAACTGGTGATAGGGTTGGACAGGGATCCCCAGGTATGCAAGGCCTGCACTCTGCCAGCTGAGACACCTCTCTGGTCATAAAACATTGACTTATTTAGAACAGAAAACCTGTAAACAGATTATCATATTTCCTTTTTGAGGTGCTCTAGGGAAGCAAAACAACATAAAATAAGAACATGTACCCAAAGGTTATAATTCTATTGCTTCCTGTCCCCATCTGCATAAGTTTTCTGTCTTCTGAAACATGGATAGGATCTTCACCTTTTCCAGAAATAATTGTAAAACTATTTAGATAAGGATCGTATGGAGTGGCCTAAGAAAGGCTAAAACAGTCAAGAGTTAATTATTTGAGACAGTCAACCTCTTTCTTTTTTCTTTTATTTCTTTCTTTCTTTTTTTAAAATTTATTTTATTTATTTATTCCCTTTTGTTGCCCTTGTTATTTTATTATTGTTGTCATTGTTGGGTAGGACAGAGAGAAATGGAGAGGGGAGGGGGAAGACAGAGAGGAGGAGAGAAAGATAGACACCTGCAGACCTGCTTCACCGCCTGTGAAGCGACCCCCCTGCAGGTGGGGAGCCAGACCTCAAACCAGGATCCTTCCGCGGGTCCTTGTGCTTAGCGCCACCTGCGCTTAACCTGCTGCGCTACAGCCCGACTCCCTTTTTCTTTCTCTTTCTTCCTTCCTTTCTTTCTTTCTTTCTTTCTTTCTTTCTTTCTTTCTTTCTTTCTTTCTCTCTTTCTTTCTTTTTTTTGTCTACAGGGTTATCACTGGGGTTTGGTGCCAGCACTACCAAGAATCCACTGCTCCTGGAGGCTATTTTTCCCATTTTGTTGCTCTTGTTGCAGTTGTTATTGTTGTTATAGCTGTTGTTGGATAGGACAGAGAGAAATCGAGAGAGAAGGGGAAGACAGTGAGGGGGAGAGAAAGACACCTGTGGACCTGCTTCACCACTTGCAAAGCGACTCCCCTGCAGGTGGGGAGTTAGGGGCTTGAACCGGGATCTTTATGTCTGTCCTTATGCTTTGTGCCATTTGTGCTTAACCCACTGCCTCTTTCTTAACTGAGTTTTGTACAAAATGGATGATGAAAATCTTGAAGCAGAAAACATTTCTATGCAAACAAATTGGGGGCATATGTTCCCTGATTCATACTGCAAAAAGCAAAGATAAAATGATAACTTCTAAGACTGCATAACCTGGGGCTCCTTCTACTCACTGACTTTAAATAGATTACTGAGAACATTTGTTTTTAAATGACAAAGACAGACTCTGCTTGTGTAAATGACATTTGAGGGGTCTGAATATCAAAGAAATGAAGAGGTTGAGGAGTGGTTGGAATTGGAAAGTAGAAGGCAGAGGTTTATTTAAAAAAAAAGAAAAAAAAATATAGTCAAAAGCACTGCATCTCTCCTCCCCACCCATCTCTTCCCAAATTGCAGACCATAGAGTAACTTAGTGAATAAACCATAAATTTCCCCCTCTTCCATGGGATCAATGTCTTTGTAAAGAGGTGGGTTGGAGACAGCTGTGAGCTGGAATCCTGGGAAACTTCATTACTAGACTGGCCACATGGGAATTTGCCCATCCTGTGTGAGACAATTTGTTAAAGCCCATTCATGTGTCCAAATGCATGATTAGGGACTTGTAGTAACCACTCATGTTCACACATCTATCATTCAGACACAAAACAAAATACAAAACACCAAATGTCTCTAGAGTTGAGCCAGATCTTTTTTATCTTTGAACAATCAAAACTTATAAAAGCCTCAGGGAACTGAGATGATTTATGAATGTTCAAAGTTGCTAAACTTTTTGACAATTGTTCTCACTAAAACAAAACTGTCTACATTATCTTGTACTGCCACACAGATTTTGACCAAAAAATATTTGTTTTACCCAAAAGAATATTGTTTTCTTTTAATTTATTACCCTTCATTTTAGACATTGTATTAAAAAAAACCTCTCTGTTTATTTTCTTCTAAAAACTGTTAAAAGCAAGACTATTTGGAAGACTAGAGCCTTCTCAATACAGTGTAATTCTAAACTCTGTCCTGTTCTGGATTCATATTTTAATTTTCTATTGATTTAATAATGATTGACAAGATTGTAGGATAAGAGGGGTACACCTCCATACAATTCCCATCACCAGAATACCATATACCATCCCCTTTCAACCTATACCCCAGCAACACATTGACCAAACCAACTTCCATAAACATCATGTATTATAAGCAAAGGAATTATGGTTGATTTTTATTTTGGCTTAAATATTTTAGTAGTGTCCACATTGTTCACAATGAACAATATTACCTTTGCAAATTAAAAAAAATGCATGTACTTAGAATTCTTAGTAAATTTGGTTATTTATTTATTTCATCAGGATAACTGCTAGGACTAAGTGACTGCATGCCTCTACCACTCCAAAGGCATTTCCTTTCTTGTTTCTTTCCTCCCTTCTTCCTTTCCTTTCTCTTTATTATAGGGAATGAAGACAGAGAAGGAGGGTGACACAGACAGGGAGAAGAGACACCTCAGCATCACTCCACTCAGGAAGCTTCCTTCCCATGTCCTGGTCTGGGGTTCAAACCTATCCTATGTCCTCCTGTATGGCAATGTAGATGCGCTACCTGGTGAACCACCTGCCACCCTCTTAGTAAGTTAGATTCTTAGATATGTACCTGATTGTTTACTTCATTCATCAACTACAAAACGTTGTCATCTACATGCCATTTTTATTTATTTATTTATTTTAATTTTATTTTTTTTACTTGGATTGTATGTATCAGACATTCTTTTTTTTTTTTTTTTTCCTGTATTCTGCCCACCCACCCACCCACCCCAGAGTCTTTTACTTTGGTGTAATACTCCAATTCCATTTCAGGTTCAACTTGTGTTTTCTTTTCTAATCTTGTTTTTCAACTTCGGCCTGAGAGTGAGATCATCCCATATTCATCCTTCAGTTTCTGACTTATTTCACTCAACATGATTTTTTCAAGGTCCATCCAAGATCGGCTGAAAATGGTGAAGTCACCATTTTTTACAGCTGAGTAGTATTCCATTGTGTATATATACCACAACTTGCTCAGCCACTCATCTGTTGTTGGACACCTGGGTTGCTTCCAGGTTTTGGCTATTAAAAATTGTGCTGCCAAGAACATATGTGTACACAGATCTTTCTGGATGGATGTGTTGGGTTCCTTAGGCTATATCCCCAGGAGGGGAATTGCAGGGTCATTGGGTAAGTCCATTTCTAGTCTTCTGAGAGTTCTCCAGACTGTTCTCCACAGAGGTTGGACCAACTGACATTCCCACCAGCAGTGCAGGAGGGTTCCTTTGACCCCACACCCTCTCCAGCATTTGCTGCTGTTACCTTTTCTGATGTATGACATTCTCATAGGAGTGAAGTGATATCTCATTGTTGTCTTGATTTGCATTTCTCTGACAATCAGAGACTTGGAGCATTTTTTCATGTGTTTCTCGGCCTTTTGGATCTCTTCTGTGGTGAATATTCTGTCCAAGTCCTCCCCCCATTTTTGGATGGGGTTATTTGTTGTCTTGTTGTTGAGTCTGGCAAGCTCTTTATATATGTTGGTTATTAAACTCTTATCTGATGTATGGCATATAAAGATCTTCTCCCATTCTGTGAGGGGTCTCTTGGTTTGGGTAGTGGTTTCTTTTGCTGTGAAGAAGCTTTTTAATTTGATGTAGTCCCATAGGTTTATACTTGCCTTAGTCTTCCTTGTAATTGGATTCGTTTCATTGAAAATGTCTTTAAAATTTATGCGGAAAAAAGTTCTGCCTATATTTTCCTCTAAGTATCTGATAGTTTCTGGTCTAACATCCAAGTCCTTGATCCACTTGGAATTTACTTTGTATTTGGTGAAATACAGTGATTCAGTTTCATTCTTCTGCATGTTTCAACCCATTGTTTCCAACACCATTTGCTGAAGAGACTCTGCTTTCCCCATTTAATAGTCTGGGCACCTTTGTCAAAGATTAGATGTCCATACGTGTGGGGCCTCATTTATGGGCTCTCAATTCTATTCCACTGGTCAGTGTGTCTGTTCATGTTCCAGTACCAAGCAGTTTTGATGACAATGGCCCTATAATACAGTTTGAGATCTGGGAGTGTGATGCCTCCAGTTCTGTTCTTTTTTCTCAAGATTGTTTTGCCAATTCTAGGTCTTTTCTGGTTCCAGATAAACATTTGTAGCATTTGTTCTATTCTCCTAAAAAATGTGCTTGGGATCTTGATGGGGATAGCATTAAATTTGTAGATGGCTCTGGGTAATATATTCATTTTGATGATGTTAATTCTTCCAACCCATGAACATGGAATGTCTTTCCACTTCTTTGTGTCTTTTTCAATTTCTTTGAGTAGTGACTCATAATTTTCAGTATACAAGTCTTTCACTTCTTTGGTTAGGTTTACTCCTAGATATTTTACTGTTTTTGTTGCTATAGAAAAAGGAACTGATTTCTGGATTTCAATTTCTTCTAACTTAGTGTTTGCATAGAGAAATGCCACTGACTTTTGAATGTTAATTTTATAGCCTGACACATTACTGTATTGCCTGATGATTTCCAAAAGCTTCTTGCTGGATTCCTTAGGTTTTTCCATGTATACTATCATGTCATCTGCAAATAAGGAGAGTTTGACTTCTTCTCTTCCAATCTGTATCCCTTGAATTCCTTGCTCCTGCCTGATTGCTATGGCAAGAACTTCCAACACTATGTTGAATAGTAATGGTGATAGTGGGCAGCCCTGTCTAGTACCTGATCTGAGGGGAAATGCTTCCAGTTTTTCACCATTGAGTATGATGTTGGCTGTAGGTTTGCTATATATAGACTCCACTATCTTCAGGAATTTTCCATCTATTCCCATTTTTTGTAGTGTTTGGATCATAAAGGGATGTTGTATTTTGTCAAAGGCTTTCTCTGCATCTATTGATATGACCATGTGGTTTTTGGTCTTGCTTTTGTTGATGTGGTGGATCACATTGATTGATTTACGTATATTAAACCAACCTTGCATGCCTGGGATAAACCCCACTTGGTCATGATGAACAATCTTTTTGATATACTGCTGTATCCGGTTGGCTAGAATTTTGTTCAATATTTTCACATCTATGTTCATCAGAGATATTGGTCTGTAGTTTTCTTTTTTGGTTGTGTCCCTGTCTGCTTTTGGTATCAGGGTGATGTTGGCTTCATAGAAGCTGGCAGGGAGTATTCCAGTGTCTTCAATCTTCTGTAAGACTTTTAAAAGTAGAGGTATTAGTTCTTCTTTGAAAGTTTTGTAGAATTCATTTGTAAAACCATCTGGTCCAGGACTTTTATTTTTGGGAAGATTTTTGATAACTGTTTCAATTTCATTAGCTGTGATGGGCCTGTTCATGTTATCCACTTCCTCTTTACTTAGTTTTGGAAGTTGGTAGGTATCTGGGAAATCATTCATTTCTTCCAGGTTCTCTAGCTTGGTGGCATATATTTGTTCATAGAAGCCTCACATGATATGTTGAATTTCTGCAGTGTCTGTTGTGATATCTCCTCTTTCATTTACTATCCGATTTATTTGGGTCTTCTCCCTTTTTTGTTTTGTGAGTCTGGCTAAAGGTTTGTCGATTTTGTTTACTCTTTCGAAGAACCAACATTTACTTTCATTGATCTTTTGTATGGTTTTCCTATTCTCAATGTTATTTATTTCTGCCCTAACTTTAGTGATTTCTGTCCTTCTGGTTGCTTTAGGATTCCTTTGTTGTTCTTCTTCTAGGTCTTTAAGATGTGCAATCAGGCTGTTTATTTGTGCCTTTTCTTGTTTCCTAATGTGTGCTTGTATAGCTATGAACTTCCCTCTTAGGACTGCTTTAGCTGTGTCCCAAATATTTTGATAGCTTGTGTCTTCATTTTCATTGAACTCTTGAAACATTTTGATTTCTTCCTTGATTTCCTCTTTGACCCAGAAGTTGTTAAGAAGTGTACTGTTGAGCTTCCACATTTTGGGACTGTTACTAATCTTTTGTTGATTGTTAAGTGTTAGTTTAATTCCACTGTGGTCTGAGAAGATGCTTGGGATGATTTCAGAGCTCTTGAATTGGCTGATGCTGTCTTTGTGGCCTAACATATGGTCTATCCTTGAGAATGATCCATGTGGATTTGAGTAAAATGTGTATTCCAGTTTCTTGGGATGAATGGTATTTCCTTTCTTGTTTCTTTCCTCCCTTCTTCCTTTCCTTTCTCTTTATTATAGGGAATGAAGACAGAGAAGGAGGGTGACACAGACAGGGAGAAGAGATACCTCAGCATCACTCCACTCAGGAAGCTTCCTTCCCATGTCCTGGTCTGGGGTTCAAACCTATCCTATGTCCTCCTGTATGGCAATGTAGATGCACTACCTGGTGAACCACCTGCCACCCTCTTAGTAAGTTAGATTCTTAGATATGTACCTGATTGTTTACTTCATTCATCAACTACAAAAAGTTGTCATCTACATGTCATTTTTTTAAATCTTTTTTTTAATATTTATTTTATTTATTCCCTTTTTTCCCCTTGTTGTTTTATTGTTGTAGTTATTATTGTTGTTGTTGTTGTTGGATAGGACAGAGAGAAATGGAGAGAGGAGGGGAAGACAGAGAGGAGGAGAGAAAGACAGACACCTGCAGACCTGCTTCACCACCTGTGAAGCGACTCCCCTGCAGGTGGGGAGCCGGGGTTTGAACCGGGATCCTTATGCCGGTCCTTGTGCTTTGTGCCACCTGCGCTTAACCCACTGCGCTACAGCCTGACTCCCCTACATGTCATTTTTATATTTTTATTTATTTTTCATTTATTCATTTATTTATACTGTCACCAGAGTTATTGCTGGGGCTTGGTGCCAGCACTATGAATCCAATGTCCTCGGCAATCATTTCTTTTTCCTCTCCTTTGTTTCTTTCTTCCTTTAGCCTTTCTTTCATTCCTTTCTACCTTTCTATTTTATTTGATAAGACAGAGAGAAATTGAGAGGAGAAAGGGAGATCAAGAAGTAGAGAGAGAAAGAGACACACCTGCAAACCTGCTTCACCATTCCTAAAGAGTTCTTTCTACATGTAGGGACCTGGGGCTTGAACTGAGGTCCTTGCATACAGTGTGTGTACTTAACCAGATGTGCCCTCTCTATTAGTAATTTTTTAAATGGCTAGCCTCATTCCAAGTGAAAAGCCAAGTATGATAATCTGTATTCATGTTCTGTTCATGGTGATATAAACCAATACTCAACTTGTCCAGTGCTTACTAAGGCATTGATTAGAACCCTTGAGTTTCATAAGGTTACTCTATCTCTTGTGATTAAATTCTTCCTGATATGACTTTTCAGGCTGCTGTGCAGATACTCTGTAACTATTAAACTAAACTCTTAGCAAATATCTCACTGAGTTCTACCGGTGAGTCACCTATGTTGTGTTTTGTCATCTGTGGAATCTTAGGAAGTGCAACTGGTTTAAAAATTGTTATCATAAGTCCTCATAAAACTCAACTATGAAAATATTATCATATTCTCCTCCTCCTCTTTTTCTTTTTAACCAGAACATTACTCAAGCTTGAATCTGGTGGTACTGGGGATTGAACCTGGGGCCTCTGGGGCCTCAGACATGAAAGGCTTTTTTGCATAACCATTATACTACCTGCCCAGCCCAAACATATTGAAATATGAAATTTAAATTCTTAACCCTAAACACCTTTCTCCATAAGACCAGGCATTGCATCCGGCAGAAATGCTCAACTAGAAAGTAATATCAAAATAAAAAATGGCAGAAAACAACAAGTACCACTGGAGTTTGTGGAGAAAAAGATCCTTGCTAAACTGTTGGAAATTTAAATTGATCCATTCACTATAGTAAACATTATGGGGGTTTCTCAAAATATTAAAACAAGGTCTGCCATATAAGTCAAGGATTCTAATGGACCCATCAAAAACATTAATCCAGAAAGACATAAGCACATTTATGTTCACAGCAGAACTGTTTAGGATAGCCAAAATTTGAAAGTTATTCAAATGGTGAATTGAAGATGAATGAGTAAATAAGATGCAATTCATATACAAACTACAGTACTACTTGCCCAAAAGCAAAGATGAGATCCTTGCTACAGCATGGACAGGAATGAAGGGATTCATACTAAGCTAAGTAATTCTGAAGGTAAGGTACAAATGCCAGATGGTTTCACTAATATGTGGGATATATAGAAGGAAAACAAAGGAACAGATAAAGTCAAATGAAACACCCCATGAGATTTTGTTACAGAACTAAGTCTGCAAAAGAGAGAGGTTAGAGGGGATATAAGGTGTGAAGGGATCCAATGGATATCCTTGATTTCTCTCTGACTCTGTCCAGTATGTAAGTAAATAAATATAGAGAAAGAATATAAATATTACCAAAAAAGTTAAACTAAGTAAATGATAGAGTGCAGTATAACACCAGGTATAAATTGTAATGGAACATAGTGTAACATGAATTCCTTACAGAAAAGACATCCTTCATAGACAAACACAATACATCAGATGAGTCTTTCTCTGTGATATACTTTAGTAGATTCCCTATGGATAATAATTAATAAATATGTATGAGATTTCAAATTATTCAGATACCCTTCACATTAAGTAATCTAAATCATGAGGTTCTTTTTTTTTAATTTTGTTGTCATTAAAAACAAAGTGTTGTATTAAACTTTGGATATTTTATTTAAAACAGTGTTCCTTTTGTCCCTCCCACTTGGATCCACAGGCCAGAGAAATGAGATATGGAAGAATTATTCTAATAAACACATATTTGATGCTCACTTCAACCCACAGTCCAAGGTAGCAACCTCCTTGCCTTTTGTACTATGAGTTATACCTTCTGTTTGACAGTCACAAAGAAAAATAGATTTTAGCTCTGAGTAGGCTATGATAAGGGTAACTTTAAGGGGAAATTATGATAAAAATGGCAGGACTATTTCAAAGAGAGAGTGAAATTTATAGTTGAACCCAGAAAAAAAGTTACATTACAGGATTTACTTCGTAAAAAATAGTTAAATCTTTGACAGTGTGACATAACTAAAGTATATCTCAATAATTAAAAGTAAATTTTATTAAGAGAGAAGAAACTGTAACTGATATCTTTGTGAAACATGAAAGTATGCTCTCAGATTCATAACACTGTCAAATTGTTTTAAAAGTTTATAATTGCTAAAACTGAAAGAAGAAGAAGAGGCAGAAACTATACTCAAAAATGTCAAATATATGGACCAAATATTTTCAGTACTTTGTGACCAAACTGACAATAGTGAAATGATTTTCAGTAGTATTTATTGTAGTATTTATGTGGTGCTAACACCATAGGTAGTGCTGAGTGGGGTAGGAAATCCCTTGGTTAATGGTCAAGAGTATGACACTAATGTTAGATGGTCTATAATCAAGTATAGAATATGCTACCAAATAACTGTAATTTTGGAATTCATTATCTAATCTCTTTAGAAATAAGTTTTGTCAGAAGTAAATGATGATGCTCTCCAAAAAAAAAAAAAAGCTGCAAGGATTATAGAATAATAGGTATAGAATATTTTGACTAGTGCTTGATTGATATTATATGTACATTAACTGGTGATTATCTACTACCATGACTCCCAAGGATGTGTGTATGTGTGTGTGTGTGTGTGTGTGTATGTGTGTATGTGTAAACTACATGTGGTATAAATACTGATCCTAGCTCACATGGTCATGTCATCACTTTGTTAGCATTTCTAAACATTACCTGTGAGTAACCTGCTGTACATGCTCAGATGTTATCTTTGTGGTTGTTAAAAATAAATTATTTCATCTTTTAAAAATATAGGTAAAATGATGAAATCAAGAATGCAATGCAAATTTTCCCCTCCCCCTAAAATATCAGCTATAGTCACCCAATGGGTATCAATTACTCTATCTTTAGATTTAACAGCAACAAAAAAATTGACAAAACTTATATACCAGGACCCCAGGGTTACAAAATAAATAATACAATGGTCATACCCTCAATGAGCTTTTCTTCTGCAGAATATGAGATACAACTATGAAATAACCCCACTCTGTTGTAGGAAAAGATAAGTGCCTGAAGAAAAAGTGAAGTAAAATGTGTTGGTAGTTTCAAGGAAGATATTATACCTTCTTGAATCTTTTCGTCAAAATTCATGGGTGAATCAGTGTTTAAGTGACAACAAGATTTGAGTGTTAAAATGCAGCCAGTGGCAACTGCATTTGCTAATATATTTATATTTACATTTTTCTAGGTACACTGTACAAGTAATTTTCTACATGTGCTCTGTCTTTGAGATAGGTCAGTAGTTAAGGAACTGAATTTTTCATGTTGTTCCTTGTGGAAGTATTGGTGATACTAAGACTTTCTCTTGTAACTGGCTCAGTAAATTTTAAGTCAAATGTGTCATAGACATACACACAGGAATCAAAACTTTAAAATTTCCAGAATATGCTGGAGACTGATTTGCTATCTAGACTTACAATTATTAATATTTATAAATCATACTTTATATAAATTAAAATTTTTGCTTTCAAACTACATAATTAAGAAAATCAGAAGCAATGCCAGAGGCCCTGGTTCAATCCTCAGGACTGCATTTATTAGAGCTGAGCAGCAAAGATTTTCCCACACAATGACAACTTTTTAGATAATGTGAAGTGTGGAACAATGTATACAGATAATATGGAGACAAATATAAAAATGCAGAAATATAAATAACATAATAAAACAAACTCTTTAGCTTTAAAATATAAAATACATATAAAATGAGCCTCTGAATTTTACTGAGATGTTACGAAAACTTTAATGACATTAAACACAACAATGATTGATGACGCAGTATATGGTGTTAATTTAAATGTAGACTCAATATTACAGATTATACAGATTCTGAGATGAGTAATCAAGAGATTTCAATAAAGTCTAACTATGGTATTTTATAAAACTACCTGAACTTTTCCTAAAGTTAACAAAGAACAGAAGAACAAGAGTAAGGCAAAAGAAGAAGCTGAAGTGAGATGGTCCTAATAGAAGAAAATTCTGAAAGTTATGGGAAGAAAGGCACAGTGTATGAAGTCAAAGGCAGACAAATCGCTCAAGGGAACAGTACTGAGACCCAGAAATAGAACTACAGTGAAAGCCTGATAGATAATAGAGGTCACATCATAAAGCAGTGGAATAACCAATAAATGATGGGAAAATTGATAATCCACATGACATGGAGTAGTAATTATGGATCCCTAAATCACACCATATCCCAAGGGCAAAGGGTTGTTGCAGGAGAAGTCTCTGGCCTCCCACAATAGTAAAGGTAAGTTGCTCTAGACAAGTCAAAGATATCATAAACAGTCAAATGTTAACAATTCCCTTAAATGAACATTGAAATATATATGTATACACAAAATACTATGTGAAATATAGAGAGGGAACCAGGCAGTGGCACAATGAGCTAAGTGCACATGGCACAAAGCTCAAGGACAGTCCTAAGGATCCCGGTTCGAGCCTCCAGCTCCCTACCTACAAGGGGTCCCTTCACAGGCGGTGAAGCAGGTCTATAGGTGTCTTTCTCTCCCCCTGTCTGTCTTCCCCTCCTCTCTCCATTTCTCTCTGTCCTGTCCAACAACAATGACAGCAATAACAACAACAATAATAACAACAACAAAGATAACAAGGGCAATAAAAGGGAAAAAATAAAAATAAAATCTTAAAATAAAATATAGAGAAATCTAAAAAAAAAGTAAGACAAAACAATATAATAGAAAAGTGTTCAAAGAAGAAGACAGTAGTGTCAAATAAGCAATAAAGAAGATGAATAACATTGTTAGTATTTAGGGAAACATAAATTAAAACTACTATTGGGAGTCTGGGGTAGTGCATCAGGTTAAGCGCAGGTGGCGCAAAGTGTATTGGTGTAAGGATCCTGGTTTGAGACCCTGGCTCCCCACCTGCAGGGGAGTCAGTTCACAAGCGGTGAAGCAGGTCTGCAGGTGTCTATCTTTCTCTTCCCTTCTCTGTCTTCTCCTGTCTCCATTTCTCTCTTTCCTATTCAACGACGACGACATCAATAACAACAACAATAACTACAACAATAAAACAACATGGGCAACAAAAGGGAATAAATAAATACATATTTTTTAAAAAATAAATAAATAGGGGGTCAGGCGGTGGCGCAGCGGGTTAAGCGCACGTGGCGCAAAGCGCAGGGACCAGCGTAAGGAACCCGGTTCAAGCCCCCGGCTCCCCACCTGCAGGGGAGTCGCTTCACGGGCGGTGAAGCAGGTCTGCAGGTGTCTGTCTTTCTCTCCCCCCTCTCTCTGTCTTCCCCTCCTCTCTCCATTTCTCTGTCCTATCCAACAACGAATTGCGTCAACAAGGGCAATAATAATAACCACAACGAAGCTACAACAAGGGCAACAAAAGGGGGGGAAAAATGGCCTCCAGGAGCGGTGGATTCATGGTGCAGGCACTGAGCCCAGCAATAACCCTGGAGGAAAAAAAATAAAAATAAAAAAAAATAAATAAATAACTACTGTCACTTGCCATTTATTTCATGCTGACCAGACTGGCAAAATGCAAAGTACAGAACCCTGGAGACGCAGAAACTCCAAAGACTGCTGGTGAGAAGGAAGTAGACAGCTGTGACCAACATGAAGAGCAACTGGACATTACCAAAGAACTTCGATGACGTCCATGCTATGTAAATAACTCAAAGATTGTGCTCCTAACATATCAATTCTATTGTTCCCAAACTTCAGAATCAATCGCTACCAAAATTTGTCCTCACTCCCTTAAAAATATCTCCAGAATCTGACCACTTCTCACTAGCCAGCAACATCTCAGCTTGAGTGACTGAAATGTATCGCCAGCAGGTCTCCTGTTTTCACCATAGTTCTTCTATGTTCTATTCGGCAGTTACATTAATATACTTTTAATGTAAGAGTTATCTACTCACTTATCTCTTCAAGATTCTCCATGGGTTGTCTGCTTCACTCTGAGTAAACCTTGTCTTTTCAATGACTGCTGACTGCAAATTTCTTCAGAAAATCTCCCTGTTCCAAAGGCAGTTATCTCCGCCACCCATTCCAAAACTCTTTCTACTTCAGGGCCTTAGCACTTGCTCTTTTTCCTGTCTAATTTTATCTTGTTCTTGTTTCCTTGGTTTATACTTTCACAGTCTTTATGGTTAATCCTAACCATTGGGTTAGGATTAGGTGCCTAATAGTTCCTCATCACTGGGGTTTTCCTGAAAGCTCTATATAAAACAATTATTCTATCACGCCACAAACCAAGTATCATGGTTTTCCTTTTTTTCCTGCTTGTTTTTCCTCTATAATATCTATAATATAATGTTATGTAAGGTATTTCCCCTTTTCTTTGTTAGTTTTCTACTTACCCCTTCTAGAATGTGGCATGGGGGCACTACCTTATTTTAGTAGTGTTATTCACTGTTTGGCCCACAGTAGGAGGTCAACAGGGGTGTCAGTTGAGTTGAATAAATAGAATGAGCAGGTAACTAATGTTTTATATGTGTATATATGGGTATATGTCATATTATGTATCCATACATTAGAATCTGAAAAACAGAGCCAATCAAAGGCTGGGGAGACAGCATAATGATTATGCAAAAAGTGTTTCATGTCTGAGGCTCTGAGGTCTTAAGTTCAATCCTCAGCACCACCATAAGCCAGAGGTGAGCAGTGCTCTGGTTAAAAAAGAAAGAAAGGGGAAGTCGGGAGGTAGCGCAGGATGTTAGGCGCACATGGAGAGAAGTGCAAGGACCCGCATAAGGATCCTGGTTTGAGCCCCTGGCTCCCCACCTGCAGGGGAGGTTGCTTCACAAGTGGTGAAGCAGGTCTGTAGGTGTCTGTCTTTCTCTTCCCCTCTCTGTCTTCACTCCTGTCTCGATTTCTCTCTGTCCTATACAATGACAGTAACAATAATAATCATAATAAAACCACAACAATGATTAAAAGAAAGGGCAACAAAAGGGGGGAAAATGTCCTCCAGGAGCAGTGGATTTGTGGTGTAGGCACTGAGCCCAACAATAACCCTGGAGACAAAAAAAAAAAAAAAGGAAGAAGGAAAGAAAGCAAACCATTGATACTTGTGAAGCAAAAGCACGCAGGAAAAGTATAAAAACATCAAAAGGATATTAGCAAAGGAAGAGGTACATGGATTGTATATATGCTGCTCAATTCCTTTAATTTTTAAAAAACAGATTAGCAATGTTAAGATAAATAGTTCACTTTCATTTTAAGATGAGGAATAGATTAATCCCTTAAATGAACATTCAGCAAATACATAGAATAAGAAAAAGCATATAAGAATAAGGTAGGGGGTCAGGCGGTGGCACAGTGGGTTAAGCACATGTGGCGCAAAAGCTCAAGGACCGGCAAAAGGATCCCGGTTCGAGCCCCTGGCTCCCCACCTGTAGGGGAGTCGCTTCACAGGCGGTGAAGCAGGTCTGCAGGTGTCTATCTTTCTCTCCCCCTCTCTGTCTTCCCCTCCTCTTTCCATTTCTCTCTGTCCTATCCAACAACAAACAACATCAACAATGGTAATAATATTAACCACAACAAGGCTACAACAACAAGGGCAACAAAAGGGGGAAAAAATGGCCTCCAGGAGCGGTGGATTCATGGTGCAGGCACCGAGCCCAGCAATAACCCTGGAGGAAAAAAAATAAAGAAGAAGATAAATGCTGTGCCCTGGGAACTAAGTGAAGTACTTGGCAAGGACTAAAATCTATATAAATTTAAATAACTCAAGGGGGAAAAATAATTTCACCTAAACTCTTATTTCACAGACACCCAGTAAGTAATGACTAAAAATACCACTGATGTCACCTACAAAGCAGTTTAGTCACAGTCTTATAGATAATTGCCCAGATCATTTAAAAAGTACAATAAATAATAATTATTTCTATGGATCAAATTTATGCGAGTTACTGGGTCTACAGAGGTACAGGAAATGAAAACACACACAAACACACAAAAAAAAAAACTTGTTTGACCTCCAAGAATTCAGTCAAGGGCTGAGGACATAGGACATGCTCAGCAGTACAATATATGCCTTGCATGTGTGAAGTCCCAGGACAAATTCCCAGCATTAAGTATGCCGGAATCAAGTGATGCTCTGCTCTTTCTCATAAGAGTAAAACCAAAAATCTTTAGAAATGCAAAGAGTGTGGAGTCCGGCAGTAGCACAGCAGGTTAAGCGCACATGGCGCAAAGCACAAGGACAGGTCTAAGGATCCGTGTTCTAGCCCACCCCCTCCACCTGCAGGGGGGTCACTTCACAGGCGGTGAGGCAGGTCTGCAGGTGTCTATCTTTCTCTCCCTGTATTCCGCTCCTCTCTCCATTTCTCTCTGTCCTACCCAACAATGATAACATCAATAACAACAACAATATCTATAACAACAATAAAAAAATGCAAAGAGTGCACAGTCTAGTGGGGAAGATGAACAGACACAGAGTTATAAAACAATGTGCTATAATAGTGCCATCATAGCGCCGTGTGGGTGCACAGGGGCAGAAAGCTGTGGAATGAGCCTCCCATATGCCAACAGGGATCTGTGCTCACAGAGAAACTTTCCCCAGAGCCATGCTGTCAGCAACTCTGTTCCAAAATCCACCATAATTATTAGTCCTAACTGCCAAATCCAGTGCCTCCCACCAGAATTTATTATACTGCAGGTTTTGTGATGTTTTATTTAAGTAATAAGGCATTTTATAAACTCAATACATTCTTAGGAAGTTTTTATACTCACTGCAGTTTAAGTTAGGTCATGTGTCTCACTTAGGTTCTATCTGCTGCTTCTGAAATACCCTTTTCAAACAGTTAGCAAGTTAGAGGCTGGTTGATCAGAATGTAGGGTATTCAGAAACCAATTTATCCCCCCAAAGTCTAGTGATAAGAGATCAGAGAAAGGCCTCTCTGAGGGGGAAGTACTAAAGTGACTTTTTCAAGCACAACCAATTTGTTTGATATTTGCCAGCTCTGTCTTCTGATGCTGAGTTTAGTTATGAGTAAAAGCAAGTGTGGCACTGACTACAATGAGCATCCACAGGAAGAGGAATCTAAAAGTGTCCATTCAATGGTGGCAATAAGCAGAAATAGTCGAAATACTATTTCTAAAAGATCAATACCAGGGCTTTGTTCATGGACTTCTGTTCATGAGGACAACACAGTGTCTGGGTTTGAGTAGCTATTTTCCTTCTGAATTTATGTCTGTTCTCAGAAAACAGTACCAAGAGGCAAAATCCTCCTGGTTGAGCTGATCTATAGCTTTGACACTGCTATTACTGCTCCAAGCCTTCCAGTCTCCTGCCATCAGGTAAACAGATTACACAGGTGAGATGGCTTTTACATTGAAAACTGCAGTAGAAAAAGCAGCGCTGTCCCTTTTGCAAAGAAATGCCATCTGCATCACTTGGGATAGCTTAATCAAAACGGGAGCTGGGAGCTGCTTATCTGTGAAATGGAAGACTCACCAGTGAAAGCTGTTTATGTTTAGATGTTGTCTTCCATAATTCAATACTTCCTTTTTAAATTGACAAAATATTTTATAACAGGAGCACACAGTTTCACATTTATCCCAAATAAGTGTTAGTTCAACTCATCCATCACCATACTGCCATCTCCCTCTATTACCGGTTCCTGGGACCCCAATTTCCTTTCAGTCCCCTCTCATCTTGGCTTTTTGAATATTCAGATCTGTTTAAATAGAATGTATACAAATGTTTCACCACATGTCTTCTATTTCTTTGATTAAGGATGTTGTGACATAAATATATAATTATTATAATAGCATCTCCCTTATTTTTTTTCAAAATCAATATATATGTACATAATGATTTACAAGACAGTTGTCACATGAGTACAGTTTCTTATTTCAGTATTTAGTATCCATTCACCACTTCTCCCACCAAATAAATAAATGAAGAAATCTCTTTAGCTACATCTTGGATGAAACTTGAGTCCCGCTACATAATTTAAGACAAAAAGAGAATAGGTACGAGATGACACCACTTAAGTAACAAAGAAAGGGAAATGCAGGGGAAAACTTAGACTATTTGTGGTCTGTTAAAGCACAGCCAAGGAATCTTTCTAATTTTTATCCTGATTGTTTTCCTCCATTTGGGTTCTATGACCTTAAAGTTGAGAGAATCAATTTTCTAAAATCCTTATTTCATTTAGGCAAATTATACTATGTCTGAAAAGGAAAGCTGACACATCACAATGTTGATTTTACATTTAGAGTCCAAGCCTATCCACACCATGGAGAAAGAACCTTATGAGTTGGGTGGTAAATTCCAGAGAAAATAAAATCTTGCTTGGGACTATCCTTGGACTTTGGGCTTACAGGAAATAGAAATGGTATTAGACGTTTATGCGTAGAATAAGGCCTCAGGTTTCTGAATCAGTTTACCTTATAATTTTGTAGAGTAAGTTAGGCCTTGGGAAGATAAAAGATCTAGGAAAATAATCTCATGCCATTTAATCATTTTCAACCCTATATAGTATTTACTATTACCAGGACAGTCTTTTGATATAATCAATTCTATGTCTTAATCTTTTATGAAAACCATGAAATACAACCTTGATTATAGAGTAATGTCAGAATTCTTAAATATGGCATTGAATATTTCTATCTGACCCCACTTTGCCCTCTTGTTCCCTTTGTGTACTAACTTCATAAGCATTCTATTTTCTGTTTACATTTGCCTCTTAGAATTTCCCTTAATATTCTCTGCCTTTCACAGTGACTGACACTCTCTCTCTTTCCCAATCACAGTGTCCCTCCTCCTCACCCCACATATGTATTTCAAAACTAAACTCAAACTGCCTTTATGAAAACTTTGGATTCTTCTGGTTAAATGTAGTCAACTCCAATTTAAACTTTCTACCTCTCTTCAGAGCTTTAGCAATATAGATTCTTCTGTGGTGGTTAGAAAACATACATATGCTTTTGTACTCCTCATATTTCTTGATCTCCTACTTTATGGCTGGTACAATGCTAGTATTGGAATATGAGAGAGAACAATTTCATGAATACTATATTATAGTATATGGTAAAGAAATATATATGGAGAGATGAAGAACAAAAGATGGGATGGAGCCAATATGGCGACTTGGAAGCAGCTGCTGGGGTGAGCTCCAACAAGCAGCAGCTTGTGACCTGGGATTCTCTGAATAGGGTAGGATACTGGGGCGTCAGCAGTAGGGTGAATAAGGGGTCCTAAGGGTGACACCACTCTAGGGTTAGAAAACTGAGGCCAGAGGGAAAAAGAAAGGAAATCTTTTGATTATTTATGAAGCCCACCCCTCCCCCCAACCCAAGAAACATTTGCCAGGGGCTGGACAGCTGCTCCTGGCAGGCATCCAGATCCCACTGAGCTATTTTCTTTACCAAGATTCCTGTCTCACCAGGAGTGTCATTCCAAGCCTTTTCCTTTTTGTCTACCTTCTCTCTCTCTCTCTTTTTTTAAGTGGGTGGAGCTCTATTTGAGTGACAAAATACCTGACCAATCAGAGCCTCACCCCTGCCTGGGAAAGACTACCTGGAGGGTTTTTTGTTTGTTTGTTTGTTTTTGGATACTTCTTATTATTGGCTGTCTTTGCTCAGGCTGCCTGCAGCCAATCTGGAGCAGTCCAAGCTGCATACTGACTCTTCAGGTTTTTTACTCTATTCTATTTTATTATTACTATTATTATATATGTGTGTCCCTTTACCTCCCTCCTTCAGGTTGACCAAAATTAACTGCTATTGTCTTTTCCATTGCTAGGTGACTGGGTGTCCTATCCAGTATGAGAGGAACTTGCTTCTCTATACCTTTTCCCTTCACTCTCCTTTTTCCCTCCTCCTAGCTAATTAAAAAAAAAAAAAAAAAAAACCTCTTTCCCTTTGCTGCTCTTTTTTTTTTTCTTGTTCTTGTCTTCTTTTTTCCTTCCTCTTTCTTTTGCCTTCTGAATTCACTGATACTCGTTTGTGAATTATTTTGGGGAAGAAATCTGATTCAGCATGAACTCTCTCTGAGACCTAAAAAGCAGAAAGGACATTAAGATGCAAGAGGCCCAGAGAATCCCAAACAGAATCAACCCATACCTGAAGACACCAAGACACATCATAATTACAATATAAAAGTCAGGATAAAGAAAGGATCCTAAAGGCTGCAAGAGAAAAACAAAAAGTTACATACAGCGGAAAACCCCTAAGACTATCAGCAGACTTCTCCACTCAAACTCTAAAAGCCAGAAGAGAATGGCAAGATATCTATCGAGCCCTCAATGAAAAAGGGTTTCAACCAAGGATAATGTATCCTGCTAGACTTTCATTCAAACTAGACAGAGGGATCAAAGCCTTCTCAGACAGACAGCAGTTAAAGGAGGCAACCATCACCAAGCCTGACCTGAAAGAGGTTCTGAAAGACCTCTTATAAACAAAAACATCACCATAACACTTGCCGTATGTCAAAGCAAATAAAAAATTGTTGAATAATGGCACGACAATACAATATTAAATCCATAATATCAATAAATATCAATGGCTTAAATTAAAAGGCACAGAGTGGGAGGATGGATCAGAAAACAGAACCCAACCATATGCTGCTTGCAAGAATCCTATCTGACCCAATAAGACAAACACAGGCTTAAATTGAAAGGATGGAAAACTATCCTACAGGCTAGTGGACCACAAAAAAGGCAGGAATAGCCATTCTCATCTCTGACACAATAGACTTTAAATTAAATAAAGTAATAAAAGATAGGCAAGGACATTAAATAATGATTAGAGGATCAATTAACCAAGAAGATTTAACAATTATTAACATCTATGCACTCAGTGAGGGACCACCTAAATACATCAAACACCCATTGAAAGAACTATAAAAATACATCAATAGTAATATAATAATAGTGGGAGACTTTAATACCCCACTCTCACAATTAGACAGATCAACAATGCAGAGGATCAACAAAGAAACAGAATTAAATGAAGAGATGGACAGACTAGACCTCCTGGACATTTTCAGAGTTCTTCACCCCAAAATACTGGAATACACATTCCTTTCAAATCCACACAGCACATACTCAAGGACAGACCACATGTTAGGCCACAAAGACAGTATCAACAAATTCAAGAGCATTGAGATCATCCCAAGTATCTTCTCAGACCACAGTGGCATAAAGCTAACATTTAACAATAAACAGAAAATTACTAGAAATCACAGAATTTGGAAACTCAACAACATGCTGCTTAAGAACCGCTGGGTCAGAGAGACATTCAAACAAGAAATTCAAATGTTCCTGGAAACAAATGAAAATGAAGACGTAAGCTATCAACATACTTGGGACACAGCTAAAGCAGTACTGAGAGGGAAACTCATAGCCATACAATCACATATTAGAGAACAAGAAAAAGCTCAAATAAACAACCTTACTGCATGTCTTAAGGACTTAGAGGAAGAGGTACAAAGGAATCCTAAAGCAACTAGAAGGATGGAAATCACTAAAATTAGAGCAGAAATAAACATCAAAAATAAGAGAACCATACAAAAGATCAATGAAGTCTAATGTTGGTTCTTTGCAAAATTAAACAAGATTGACAACCCCCTAGCCAGACTCACCAAAAAAAAAAGAAGAAGAAAAGACAAACCATTAACCATCCCCCCAATAAAACAACACACAACACACACACACACACACACACACACCAAATTTGCCAACTGTAAGAAGTGCTGGGAGTCAGGCAGCAGCGTAGCGGGCTAAGTGCAAGTGGCACAAAGCACAAGAACCAGTGTAAGGGCTCGAGCCCCTGCTCCCCACCTGCAGGGGGGTCGCTTCACAGGCGGTAAAGCAGGAGTACAGGTATCTGTCTTTCCTCATCTCTGTCCTCCCCTCCTCTCTCCATTTCTCTCTGTCCTATACAACAATGTCAGTAACAACAACAACAATAATAACTACAACAATAATAAAACAACAAGGACAACAAAAGGGAATAAATAAATAAATGGATATATATATAAAAGAAGTGCTATGATATGAAAATAAATCTGGGGCTGACACTAAAACTATAACAGAGGCTAGGATACTTTACCTAAGGGTATATTCATCAAGGTTCTCCAGAGAGGAAGGGGGAGATTTGTGTATTTACTTATTTATTTGTTTGTTTATGTCTCCAGGGCTACCGCTGGGTCTCGGTGCCTGCACTATGAATCCACTGCTCCTGGAGGCCATTTTCCCTACTTTGTTGACCTTGTTGTTTTTGTTGTTGTTATTGTTATCATTGCTGTTGTTGATGTTAGATAGGACAGAGAGAACAAGAGGAGGGTAAACACAGAGACAGAGGGGGAGAGAAAATATACACCTGTAGACCTGCTTCACTTCTTGTGAAGGGACCTCCCTGCATGTCAGAGCCAGAGGCTAGAACTGCGATCCTAGCGCTTGGCACCATGTGTGCCTAACACAGTCTGCTACTGCCTGGCCTCCATGATAGTGAATTTATGATGAAGAAATTGTTGGTGGGATTGTGGAATTTCAGATTTGCCATCTGCTGTCTGCAAGCTAAGAGATGCAGAAAACCAAGGAGCAGTTTATGGCATATACAAAGGCCTGAGAACCTGAGTTAATGATGGAAGTCTAAATCATAGGGCAGAAGATTCTTGTGCCTAAAGTTTAAGTCTTATGGAAAAGCAGAGAACTCTCCTTCTATTTCATGCCCTCAATAGACTAGATAATTCAGTAATGTAGGAAGGCCATCTGCTTTACTGAGTCCACATATTTTAGTGCTATTTCACCCAAAGTCACCATCACAGACACATCCAGAACTAATATTTAACAAAATATGAGGGACTTTCATGAACAAGTTTACTTGATAAAATATTAACCATCATAGGTATTCATGGCTGGTTGGGTGAGATTATCCTTTCTGAAAGCATTTATTTATATTCAGAAAAGGCAGGCCTTCCTGAATAAGTGACATTTAAACCAAGAGGTAAGATTCAGAAGTATACCGCTATGGGCAGAGTGGAGGAAGAATATCTAGGCATAGCAAAGGTTTGAGTCCCTAAGGAGGAGAGCAGAGCTTAGAGAACATGAAGAAACCAAAGACCACCACTGGCTCAGGAAAAGGTGGGTGGCATGTAGGGTCTTGTGGGCCAAGATGAGACATGTGGGTCTTATTCTAAGTGCAAAGAAAAGCCTCTGGCAGGTTCTATATGAGCAGACAGTTTCGATTTGTGATGCTGTCATATGAAATGAATGGCCACTCTATCTTTGGTGAGGAAAATGGATCAGGGGAGATATAGAAAGTGAGAAGATGAGTTGCAAAGATGCTACAATAATCCAATATGACAGCCTGCACAGGACAGTATCCTTTATCCAATATGCCAAACTCTGCTTCCAGAGAGGAGTGTGGTCAATCCCTTCTCTATTGGAACTGGGTAAAGGCTGGTGACTGCTCCAAAAACCAAAGTAGAAAGGACATTATGACTTTAGAGGCCAGTTCCAAAAGGGTACAATGTTCTCCTTGTTTATTCTCTTCAGAATACTCATTCTATGGAAAACCAACCATTATGCTGTGAGGAGGCCCAAATTATCTTCTATGGAGAGATCACACAGCACTGGAGAAGAGCTGAGATCTCCACACAGAACCAACCACCATGAGTGTGCCAACCTCTTACCGAACACCTCAACACTCCAGTTCCAAGCAGTTTTTCTCTGCTTTCCAACCCACAGTATCTGAGGCCATTATGAAAAATAACTGTTTTATGCATGCCAAGTCATGAGAGTACCCTACTTTGTAGCAATATATAATGGATGGCTGGTGACATAAAAGTAGACTTACATGTTTGGGAAATAGAATTTACAAGATCTGTTGATGTGATGAGAGTGGGGCATGAAGAACAGGAATGCAGGGTGATCTTTAAAAGTGTGACTTTAGACACGTGGCACAGAACAGCTCTATTTACTGAGGTTGAGAAGACAGGGGATTTGAATGACTGAGTTGAAAGGGAGAAAGCTAATTGTTTCTGGTGTATGTTAAGCAATGCAAGAGCAGAGAGTTACCTGGTTCTCCATAGAACCAAGCAAAAATTTCTTTTGAGTAACAAGTGTAATAAATATCTCCCTAACTGAACTGTGAAGAAGCTACTGCCCACGACCATCTCAGTGAGATCATCCTTTCTGAAATCATGTATCTACAATATATCTGAATACAAATGAAGATACATTTTAAATGTCTGCATAAAGAGAACTGACATATTACATCAATTAATCACACTTGGCCAGGAAAGGGCACATAAATTAACTTGCTGTCTTTCAGACTTTGGTTTCACACAGCAAAGTTATCCAAAGAAAAATACATGGTTAATTTGCCTCATGGGACACATATACTACGCAGGGTCATCTCAGTCGTACATGTGAGGAGTTGCTGTCCCATATTGTGTTCTGAAAGCAAAGCTTACATGTTTCTTGTTTATGGGTAGTTTTAGCTGGTGCTTGTATGACTTTGGCCTTTTCTTTTCAGTATGGTTACATTTGCTGTGTGATTTGTATTAGCCGAATCTTCTCTGTGAAGTGCCTAATTGAATTTATTCACTTCAGCGTTTCCGGGAACTTTTTCCAATGGGTCTAGAGCTTTAAATAGATACAATATAAGAGGTAGCATAGCAGTGGTGACAGAAGGGCCCCTCTGCAGGGAATTCTCTTGAGGAACACTACAGTGGCAGTGAAGTCTTTCTGAGTTCCCCAGTTTCTGCAGTGTCCATGGAAAAGTCGCTCTCTGCATTCTGTGTGTTTTGACACAGTGCTTTCTGCAAAGATGTCCACTTTGTAAATACCTTCTCAGGATCTGGTTTGTCTTTTCTTGCTGGCACCCAAGTTAAGAATTTATTCCTCTTAAAATATTTGCCACCTCATTTATATTCAAAGGGCAAATATGAACTCTGGAGACAGTTCCTCTGCCACGTTATTTGCTCTGTTTCTGGAGGAGGAGGAGCTCTGTGGATGCCCTGGAGTGATTTGGTGTGGGATGCCTGTGGCCACACAGACCTTCTCTGTAAACTTTCCAGAATGAGTCCAAGGGGAAAGCTCAGGTCTTCAATGATGAAGACATGTAATGACAAAGATTTCCCTCTTTGGATTTTTTACCCCTTTGGAAAGGAAATTCATATAATCAGCTCACTTGGTGAGGCTTCTTAAAAAAAGGCAGTCGTGGGTGAGATGTTAATGTTTATCCCTCATTAAATGCCGATTCTAATTAAACAAACTTTCCGCCTTGAACAGAAACATTGATTTTCTGTGTAAGATTACTGTCGATAAAATTGTGGTGATTAATGAATCTGCAGTTAGTTTATAATTCTTAATATATAGTTGCAACTTAAAAGTCATTTCTATTTTTAGATAATGTTCAGTGGCCCGTCAGATTTCCTACAGTCTTTAGTGTCTTCACCATTCATAACCTCTTTATCTTCAGAGGACTGTGAGGGATCCAAGAGAGCAGGTGCTAGTGGCCAAGCAAGCTTTGTTTCCAACAACCTGCGGCATTTTCATCAGGGACTGAACAATCCTGTGTCTCTGCGCCTCAGGCTCTCCCATTCCCAGAAAGGGGAGACACAACTTTTCCTTCCTTTCTTCCTTCCATCTTTTCTTCCACCCACCCACCCTTCCTTCCTTCCTTATCTCCTTCCTTCCTTCCTTCCTTCCTTCCTTCCTTCCTTCCTTCCTTCCTTCCTTCTTCCCTTCCGACCTTCCTTCCTTCCTTTCCCCCTTTTCATCTTTTTTTCCTTTTTTTTGCTTTGTGTCTTTCATTTTTTTCTTTCCCCCATAGGTAGAAGATGGCTGTATCTATTTATTTTTTTCTTTAATCACCTAAATGGATGGAGGAGAAGGTTTATAATGGACAGAGTAGAAGGAGACAGAGATGGCACCCACATAACCAGGAGAGGTCACCGGCCTTCCTAGTATCCCTCTCAACCCCTCATCTTACTCACCAGTGACACCTTTCTGTAATTGGAGGTTTCATAAATTAAGGAAATGGATTCATAGATTTATATGGTTCTTCAAAATTTACAAAGCCACTTAAAAAAAAAACTACAGGTATTTGAAATATTATCAAGATATATAATATCTTAGAATCTTTATTATATGGAGCTCTTGCCCTAGTGAGAAGTTGTCACTGTTATCGGGCTGATGTGTGTAGATTCTACCTTTATTTACTAAGCACGTGCATGAGCCCATTTGTGTATGCACTTGGTACATGGACCATATAAATGCAAGTATGACTGAGGTGGTGGCGGTTTGTATCTGCTCAAAATGAAATCATGAAATACAGTGCCTCAGCTAGCTTTTTTTTCAATACTATATCATGGGCAATCTTTATGTCGGTAGCATTTCATATTAGAATGTACTTAATGTACATTTTTAAAAAAACCAAATTCTTTTTAAGTGAATAAGTATTTCCTTGATACTAACTACATTGGGAATCCAGATATATTATTTCCATAACACTACTATTTTAAAAATATTGTTTACTCCTTTTATCTATTTTCAGAATAGTTTGTATAAGACATCTCTTTGCTTTGGAACCTCAGAGCAAATGAGGCATGTGTTTTTGATATGCATAATTTTTAAAAAATAGAATACATTTTAGCAGACATAATTCTCAAATGAGTCTGAAGAATACTCTCCTTTCTACACAGTCTGCATAGTTCTGACAAAGGTGTAATTAAGGTCTCTAACTAGTCAACACAGAGTTCAACAAAAGGAAGTTTATCCTGGGTGAAGATGACATAATCAAGATGTCCCTTTAAGTCTCAATGGAGAGGTCAAGGGCAGAAGAAATTTATAAGTTCAAAGCTACAGTAAATGTTTACCAGCCAGAAGGGAAGTGCTGCCTCACTGTGGAAAGGACACATAGCAGGAAGTTCTAGGACATAAATTGCCAGCACACTTCTAAAAACTAGAGAGATTTCTGATAGATGACTAGCAAAGATGGGGATCTCAGTCATACACCTAAAGGAAGCAAATTCAACTAACAGCCTCTGCACCTGGAAATAGACCTAGAGCCCAGACTAGATTCTGTACCAGTTGACACCTGAAGTTTAGCTTGGGGGATGCCAAAAGACTTAGTTATTCCATGTAGGGTTTAAGACCCACATAAACTAAAATAAATATCTATTACTGTTAGTCACAAAGTACCCTGGGTTGAATTGTAGCCACTAAAAGATACATCCATTGGGACCTCAGAGCATGAATTTATATGGAAATAGAATCTTTGTAGATTATAATTAAGGCTCTCAAGATGAAAATGGGCAGAAAAGAGTGTAGAAGGCTATATGAAGATGTTTCAAGATTGGAGTTATATGACCCCGTGCTAAGGGACCCCAAGAGTTGCTGAAAACTGTTGGAAACTAGGAGACAGTCTTGGCATGGTTAGGCTTCACCCTCAGGATCTAGGGAGGACACCAACCCTGTTAATACTTTCCTTTTGGCTTCCTGGCCTCAAAATCTGTGAATAACTAAATTTCTGTTACTTTAAATGCCTGTTAGTTTGTGCATGCAAGCACAACTTGTTATGGCAGATACTAGAAAGTAATATATTAAGTTTGTGTGGTCACTTGTATATAGAAAAATGATACATAATGCTAAAATGTAATTGTTTTGTCTCTATATTAATAATATGTCTCTGTCTCACATAGCAATGACTGGCTAGGCAGGCAGCAGCTGCTATTTGCCCAAGTATAGGTGATCTGGTTCTCAGAGTGGATCCCACCACTTCTACAAGGCTCCTATGCATGCACCCTTATCTGCTGGGTTTCCACTGCCATTTTATGCTGTGTTCCTTGCTTTGTGGTTTTAACATTTTTAGACCTCAAAACACACTGCCCATTTATTGGCACTTCAATGTTTCTCAAAATTGAAAACATTTCCCAGCAGCATGTAGGATATTCAGAATAGAAATCTGTAAATGATAAAGAGAATTCCAAAGTAGTTTCCAAAACTGTGTTGCACCAAAGCAAACTTTTCAGAGTGGACTTAGTCACCAAACCTTACCTTGGTCTTGAAATGAGGTGTTCTTTTGTACTATAGAGCTACCTGTCCTTTTAATACAAAAAAAAAAAAAAAAAAAAAAAGCAATTTCCTAAAGGCAATTTATTTGCCTTTAAACTGCAAAGCCAACACAAAATATATACTCTTAATTTCAGTGGAAAATGAAATACAGTAGATACCCTGACTCTTTAATATAGATCTGGAAAAATCCACAGTCAGGTTTATTGTTCATACTGTGTATTCCCCAGTTCTAACTTCTCCTTTTTTACACCTGAGTTGGCAGCAAAATTCAAATTGTCACCTATTTCTGGAGATTAAGTTCTTTTTAAAATGAAAATATTTTATGCTCAGATTCAAGATCTCCATTTCTTTTTATTTCTTATAACAGAGTGTAACCTAAGTCTGTTACTCATTGAAACAGGCAAAAACTTGCCAGTGGCTTTAATAATTGTTTGTTTCTTTTTCTACCAAGAGTGAGAATCACTTAATAAAATAGTTCAAGTGAAGACAAATGTCAGCAAGCAAATAAGTTTTAGCTCTCGGTCCTTCTAATTACTACAGTGGAGAGCTAACATTTTCTTAGCTGAGAAGGAGAGGGTTGAGGATGTTTTGAGGGGAAATGGTGTGACATATTAACGTATGATAAAGAATAAGATCCTTTTACATTTGACTCTTGACCTGAATTGAGACTGATACCTGAATTGCTTTCACTTTTCACTTTCATATGACACTTTGAAGTTGTGTTTTGATGTGTTGTGATGTCTGTAGGAATTCAATGTTCAGGTTCACTGCCACACTATGATTATTATTTCATACTGACTTGACAGAGGATAGTGGACAAGCCTTTATCTGACAAACAAGACATCATTGCTTTTCCCAAATGCCCTGGCATTTGTTGTGTATGTTTTTCTGATGGTCAACAATAGGATGAATATTTATTGAGCAGTGACTCACTGCATGAAGTTGTGTGAGGCCATTTTGCTTATAAGATTATTCTTATCACTTCTGTCATTTTTTCTTAAAAGAGGCCTCTCTGCTATTGCTATTATTGACAACATGCAAAGAAGCCTATTTCATTTAAAATCCTTTTACTCTATGTTGGAAATATAACTGAAACTTAGACTTTACAAATATCTTCTGAAGGACCTGTCTCCAAGTATGTCACCTTTCATTTAATTATCTTCTGAGTTGACTGACGCTTTTGCTAGAACCACAGCATAAATGACTTTCCTTTGCCTCTGTGTCTATTCTCTAAAATTTAAAGCATTGGGGATTTGGAGATATAGGGGATAACCCCTTAGTTCAATCCCCAGTACCACATGGAGACACCCAGGGCTATACAGAGGGAATCTCATGGGGAGTAAAGTAGTGAATAAGGTTGACTCTACTTTTCATGTCTGTCTTTTTCCCCCTCTTCCTCTTTACAATTGAAAAAGAGAGACGCCACTCAGTTATTCTTAGATGCAGGAGGTTTTGAGCTCCTGGATCAATGTTGAACTAATCATAATGTCTCGTCTCAGGGCTCACCTTCACTTTGACTTGGAGGTTGGGCCACAGCCATGGGGGAGGCTTCCACCAAAGAGGAGGAAAACAGTGCACAGAGGTGATATAATTACACACAGCTTCAAATGGAAATGGAAGTGATACTACGACCCACTCACTAAAAACATCTGGTTTTCAGTCTTTCAGTAACTTCTGTATCCCACCTACAGTGTGTGAGTTTATTAGCAAAAGAAGCAGGAAAGAAAGTATGTTAGAAGATTGCCCAAGGTAATGGAGTTCCCACCTCACAAAAACGGTGAAAGTTATCAGTGTTGGGTTATGCCATGCAGAACAGCTACATGGACTTCTTTGTCTCTATTTTTAAAATTCATTCTGCTGGATCATTTAGTGAAGGGAGCTATAAAACATTCACTTTGGAAACCTTGAAAAGAATCCTCTAAATTCTTTAATTAGAAATGCACAGGTTCAGTTGTGGACTAAGAATGGGGTTAAACAATCTTATGTTGCAATTCGCCACTATTTTGTTTCCTGCATTATCTTTTTAATCTTACTTAGTCACTATTCAGAAGTAAAAACAAACTAGATTTGGTGAACAAGGAACTATTCTCTTCATTTTCTTTTTTGGGTGGTTCAGTTTTTTGGCTTCTTTGAACAGCACCGGGGCCAATACTAATTAGTTGTCATTGTTTGTTTTAGTTCTCTGCCTAGGTGGGTGGATGCAAGATCAGCTTCTATACTGCTGCTTTTATTTATTATTTTCTTACTTTTTCTTAGGTTGAAAAACCCTGCCTCTGTTGTTTTACACATTGTGATGAAAATGTGCTTAAAACATAAGATTTTACAGATGCTTCAGCAAATGTCTCTCAGTACAAAAGCACCTATCTGACTAAAAGAAGGGAAGCTTTTCCTCCCAATTCCTACGGTGTTTAAAGAAAACAAAGACGATTTACTTGAGTCAAATATCAGGAGGCATGGACATAGGTCACAACAAAAAAATAATCTGACTTACTTAGAAATCCAATAAAAGCTTAAAATAATAATAATGCAATAGAAAATGATACAAATGGTGTTATTCCATTATAAATGTTTCTTAGCTATTCTTAGCAAGAATAATGAGGGTGAAGAAACTATATTTTTAGCTAGTAGTATATGATGACATGTGTTATCTGACCACAGTAAACATTAGTGAGGGAAGGTGTTGAAAATCACTTCTATGATGGACATATATGTTTTATGTTTTGCTGCTAGCATTTTTCAGCATTTAATAGTTATTTACCAATTTATTTAGTAGCACTGTGCTACTGTGCATGTATGCTTCTATCACTTCTGGGCTGACTTTTTAAAATTCTTCTCATATATAATATACATACACATACACATACGGTGAAGATACCACAGCACTACTCCTCCACCTATAGTGTTTCCCCAGGCACTGTGGTCTTCTAGCAGGTGCTGGGATTTCTGGCATGGTAAGACCAACCCCATCAGGTGAACTGTTTCCCTACAATATTTCAATTTTAAATGAAGGCTTGAATGTGTCTCTGAAATGATTACAGACCCTTTAATTTGCCTTAAGGCTTTTCCTTAAGGTCCATGATGCTGTATGACACTCTCTGCCTCCCTCTTGCACCCAGTCCCCCCCCCCCAATACCACATATGGCCTTAATTCTAGGATACAGGATGCAAGCTGCCTTCCATTATCACCATTGTTTCCCCCCCCTTCTTCTTCCTTCTTCTTCTCCTTACATTCAGTGAGTTGGATTTTTCTATACTTGTCACATTTCTGCCTCATGACACTTTGTTGGTATGCTTCTAAATTCTGCTTCTAAGACCTCTTCTGTTGCATTGCTTGAGGCCGGTGCGCCGCTATATTCCATCGCTGGGGAGCCAGAGACGACCCGAACTGCCCCTGCGGCTACAGACAGACTATGACCCACATAGTCAACGACTGCCACCTCTCCAGATTCAAAGAAGGTCTCGAAACTACATCAGGCTCAACCTGACGCTGTTGACTGGCTACCGAAGAAGGGCAAACGCTAGAAGAAGAATTGCTTGAGGCTGTGGTTTATTTACATAGTCATTGTTTTCATTGGTTTAATCCCCACTGGTTCGCGTACTATTTTCCTTCTCCCCACCCCCTATCCTACGTACTTCCTCTTCCTGACACTTCCACCTCAGGAGACATAAAAGACAGGGCTTTCAAATGAAGAAAGATTAAAAGAGATTAGATTGTTGAACTGCATCCCCGCTCGTCAATAAAGATTGAACTGCATTCCCAGCTCAGCCATGAGTCCCTGGTTGTCTGTCTCCCGCCTGCGAGGTTAGACCAGCAAATGGCACCCTGAACAGGGACTGGCTTACGGCGCCCAATGTGGGACCTAACCCGCCCATCCCTCAGATAAGTAAACTTGGCTACCCATCCACCATGGGTTGCCTTTCTACTTATGAAGAGATTTCCCAAAGCCTCTACTCTTCATGAGACAGTTTCTCTGTCTCTGGAACATTTTGCTCTGGGCCACACTTTGGTTCCCTGACCGGGAACTTTGGTTTCTCATGACCGTGATCAAAGAGCTTCGGAGATACGCGGAGATTTCCCCTGGGACTTTCTGGACTCCCTCTCCCATGTTTCCTGAGGAGAAGGACTACATTTTGCTCCACACTTTGGTTTCTTATGACTGTGATCGTAGAGCTTGGGAGATGCACGGAGATTTCTCCTTGGACTTTCTGGACTTCCTTTCACATGTTTCCTGCGAAAAAGGACTACTCTACTTGAAGAGCACTCTCCAGTACCCTGGAAGTCCCCAAGAATGGAGACATGTGGTTAGTTCTACTCTCCTGATTCAATTCTTTCTTCGATGGGAAGACATTTTTAGAAATGGGTGCCTGCAGCAATTCCACAGGAACAGTCAAAACCATTCTAGCTGCAATTTTGATGCGCTTTTTGGAATAGGATGCCCTCCAGGAACTCATGATGCTACATGGTGAGATCTGGATAATCTGATTCAAGGTGAAAGAAGCAAAAACTGCCTACTGTTTTTCTCTCGATTCCCCCCTCATTGTTCTCTCTGAATATCTTAAGTTTGCTGTCTGCTTTCAGTTGCATTTTGTAAGAGAGTGATTTGAATGACTGAATTTTTGTATGGCATTGACATAAAAAATAATGCTGGACGCAGCCATGATTTCTAGAGACATACAGAAACAATCCAAAAATTGTTTTTTTTTTTCTCTTTTGATTTTTTTTACATCTTGGCATAAATGTGAAATGTTTAATCCTGAAAACTGTATGACTATGGGTGGGGTAGATAGCACAATGGTTATGCTAATGATTCTCATGCTTGAGGCTTCTAACCATGGTTCTTCTATTGAGCTTATGCTGTTTAAACAACCTTAAAAAGTTTTGTTTCACAAGTAAGTTAATTACAGCTGTCATCTTCACATGAAAAAGCACCTGCTCAAATGGAACCCCCGGAAATCCATTTGGACCCCTGTTCTCTGACATTGCCCACAAGATGGCATGACTACAGCAGCTTCCTCAAAACCAATGGTGTGACCTGGCACGACCTGAAGAAACTGATTCACAGACTCCAAAGCTCACTCTCGATAGAAAAGCAGAATTACAGTGGTTGATCTTCCCCATCGAGACAGACGTGCAGCATTTCATCCCCTGGCATTTCTTCCGTGGTCATCTGCTTTGGACTGACACTTCTATTGGACTTACTAGTACACCTCTTGGACACTTTACACAACTTTACAACAGTTTCCCTTTACGCTGCTGGGTTTCTCAAAGACTGACTGCAGCCAGCTGCCTTGGTACTCTATAGGCGACAGTCCCTCGCCTGCAGGCCCTGTCTCCAGAGACAGGAAACCCTCCCTCATACTAGATCATGCCCACAGAGGTAGGAAATGCCCTTTGAGGCATGAAATGCCCCCAGAGGCAAGAGATGCCCCCAGAGGCAGGAAATACCCTTTCACCTGCTAGGCATTTCCCTTTGAGGCAGGAAACACCCCCTTCAGGCCTCCCCTTGGCATCGCACTGGTTCTTGCTGCTCTCCTATTAGTTCCTCCATGTCTTGTGCCAGTTCTTTTGAAAATGCCTGTACGATATAGGTTTCTGTTCACCCCATACTCCTGATACTATGGCCATTAGTTAAAAAGAAAGGGGGAAATGTTGGTATGCTTCTAAATTCTGCTGCTATTTATTTATTTATTTTCCCTTTTGTTGCCCTTTTATTGTTGTTGTAGTTATTGATGTCGTTGTTGTTAGATAGGACAGAGAGAAATGGAAAGAGGAAAGGAAGACAGAGAGGAGGACAGAGAGACAGACACGTGCAGACCTGCTTCACTGCCTGTGAAGTGACTCCCCTGCAGGTGGGGAGCCGGGGGCTCGAACTGGGATCCTTATGCAGGTCCTTGTGCTTTGCACCATGTGTGCTTAACTCGCTGTGCTACCACCCTAAATTCTGCTTCTAAGACCCCTTCTGTTGCATTGCTTGAGGCTGTGGTCTATTTACATAATCATTGTTTTTATTGGTTTATCCCCACTGCTTTGTGCACTATTTTCCTTCTCCCCACCCCCTATCCTATGTACCTCCTCTTCCTGACACTTCCGCCTCAGGAGACATAAAAGACAGGGCTTTCGAATGAAGAAAGATTATAAGAGATTAGATTGTTGAACTGCATCCCTGCTCATCAATAAAGATTGAACTACGTTCCCAGCTCAGCCATGAATCCCTGGTTGTCTCTCTCCTGCCCGTGAAGCTAGATCGGCAGCACTTCTTGAATATAACCTTATAACTTGCAAGTAAAGATAATTGATTTATATTGCATGTGGATTGTACACATAAGTGAAGCTGAACAATGTAGGTATTGTGTTTTGGTGGGAGGGATGAACATAACATAGGTAGACACTTATAGACAATTATAGCTCCTGATTAGCATGAGCTATAATTCCTGCACAGAGATTGTCCGGCCGTGCCTCAAAGTATACAAGCAAATCACTTGTAGTATAAATGCTAACCTCTGACCTTCTTCCTCTCCCCTCCTCCTCTTTTTTCTTCCTGTCTTTCCTCCTTCCCCCCTCCTTCCTTCCCTCCTTCCCTCCCTCCCTTCCTTCCTTTCATTCATTTTTACTGTGTTGCAAAACCTGACTGAAACTTTCACTAGGAAGCATTCACTTCAAAGAGGGTTACATACAACAACTCTGCCAGTCTCAGAACTACAGAGAAAGCCAGGTGCCTCTCCTGCCAATACTTCTTGCTTTTACAAATCCTGGTTGAATCATATAACTGGCCATTTGGTGTCTCGTAGTTATATATTCTTATTTTTTTGTTTTTATTCCCCCTCCCTCCCTTTTATACTTCCTTCCTCCCTCCCTTCCTCCCTCCCTCTCTCCCTTCCTTCTTTCCTCCTTTCCTTCCTTTTCTTCTTGGGCTTCAAATTCCCATTAACGTTTTAAACCCATCAAAAAACAGGAAAGCCAAGAAACCTAAGGCTCCTACCCTCAAACACCAATAAAAGCAAGATCCAGGCCCTAGGTGTGTTGTGCAATGTCTAGCTCCTGCCAGTAATGAACCTTTCTTCATTCAAAGTTTCCTGATAACTGGTGTTGACAAGCATCTTACAGTCAGGATGAGGCTTATTTGTTTTATGTAAATAGTTTACAATGCCCATTTTGACAGATGACACAGGAAAGATAAGAGAGTGGGGGGGAGAACCCCTTTGTATTCTTCAAGGTTGGAAAAATGATCAAATATGCAGATTAGTAAGAGAAAAAGTGAAGATGAAATTGTTAACAACATATATCCCTACTGTGCACATAGTAGATAACCAAGTTCTGAGAAACTCGTTTGCATGGTACTAGAAATGGATCCAAAGGCCTTTTATGGGGCCAAGCAGTGGAGTACCTGGTTAAGTGCACATATGCACAAGGACCTGGATTCCAGCTCCTGCTCCCTACCTACAGGGGTGACACTTCACAAATGGCGAAGCAGGTGTGTAGGTATCTGTCTTTCTTCATCTCTTATGATCTCCCCTCCCCTCTCAATTTCTCTCTATCCTATGAATTAAAATAGGGGGGAAATGGCTGTCAGGGTTATTGCTATTGCTCCATGTCTGTCCCCCCTCCAAATAAAGGTCTTTTAATACAGGGGACTTGAGGAAAAAGAAAGGGGAGGGTCAGTTTGTAAATTGTGCCTTTTCCAGAAAGAAGGCAGACATGTATATGAAATGTCAGGCTGTGTCAGGTACCTAGATGTGCCCTGGGTTCTATGCTATGCTGTTATGGAGAATGTTGATGCTCTGTCCTCTCCATAGGCAAGGCATTTTGTAAGGATATATCTTAAAGCTAATCAAGATCTTACTTCCAGAGGTTCTACCTATTAAATTTCTTGCCAGTGACATATTTTGGGTGTGACAGATTCTCACTTCCCTACAAATGCCTCAAAGACAGTATTTCAAAACAAGATGAGAAATCACATGTCTCTTCCTTGTTTTTACAAGTGATGCTCAACGCAAGGAACACGAGCAGTACTTTCACCTTTGTATCTTGTAGGAACTCTACCTTGGCCACAAAGGATGATTATTGAGAACCAGAGAAGCCCAAACATACTGGAAGTGTAAGACTATCTTATTTTGTGTGTGGAACTGGGACATAATTTCTCTAATCTTGGGTCACTGTTTATCTAGACAGATATATATATATATATAGATAGAGATAATAGATAGATAGATAGATAGATAGATAGATGCCTTAAAGCACTGGATAGCAGGGTAAGATGCCACAGATGTCAAAGCACCTCCTGTGTGGTGTTGGAGTTTCAACCTGAGCCATATGTATAGCAAGGTTTGGCGCTCCCTGATGAGTTATCTCTCCAGCCCAGTTATCTTCTTACTTGTATTGGAGATGATCTTTTTCCAATTATGCGGGAGCACCTGAACCTTTCCAATTACATTATGATGTTTCAGGCCACTCTGCTTTCAACAGAGTCTCTTCTGCCCAAAGTGTCCCCCATATTTTCATCTTACTGAATTCCACTCCTCAATGAAGCATTCTCCAGGTTTTCCCACATCAATAGTGCCATCCCTCTCTACTCAATAGTGTCCTGAAGAAGTGTTACAGACTCTACGCCACAGTTTTTATTTATGCTTCTCCTTTTGGATCACAAACTATTCTGGGTGAGGAGGAGAGCATATCTTTTTTCAGTTTTACATGCCTAGTACTTAGCAGAGAGTCTTTTATAGAGAGGGTGCTGATACTAGTTTCTTGAATGAATGAACCTGCTAATACATTTGACTTATTCCATTTCAGACACTTGCTGGCTGAAGAAGCTAATCAATATAATGAGATGGAGTTCATGGCATCTTATCTAAAAATATATCTGATCTCAGAAGTCCATTTAAATTACACTTTTTAAATGAAAATCACTGAATTAATTTCCTTGCTTTTCATTTAAAATGATATTTAATAACTAGGTCACAGACTCCAGTTAAGGGAAACTTGAATTGCCAGGTTAGACCTTAATAAAATTATTTTTTTACAGTCAGTTTTAATATCTTGCCCACTACTTAAGGCAATTATTTAACACATATTTGCTGATGCTAATTTACCATGTGCCCACCCCTCCCTGTTGTGTCCACTGGGGAAATAGCAGTGATAAAAAAGGGACCCCTGCTTACATTTGAAAGTAAGTAGACATAATAAATGGGTCTGGGAAGTAACTTAGTGGCACAGTGCAAGACTTGCAAAGGTTAAGACACTGAGTTCAGTCCCCAGCACCACATATGGTGGGTTATGTATTAACTCTCTCTCTCTCTCTCTTTCTCTCTTTCTCACTGTCTTTCTTTTTCTCTCTCTCTAACTCATTCTCATTAATATTGTCTTTAAAAATATAAAAAAGCAGACAAATCCACATATAAACAGAAACTACTTAAAGGAAAGCATTTCATAAACTTTGTGTTTATCTTGAAAGTAATAATTAAGAAGAAACTGCCAAATGTGGAGAAATGCACATTATCATTAGAGAATTGCAAACTGAAACTACATGGGATTCAACCTGACACGTGTGAGGATGGCATGCATCAACAAAACAGAAAATGACAGGTATTGGCGAAGTTGTGGAGAAAAAGAGACTGCCACACTACTGGTGGGAATGCAAATTTGTGCAGTCCCGTAAGAAAACTATATGAAGAGTCCTTAAACAAATAAAGATGGAATTACCTTATGATCCAGAAATATCATTCTTAGGCATTTATCTAAAAGACATTCAAACACTAATTTGAAGGGACATATGCACTCCTATATTTATAGCTATATTCCTCACAATAACCAAGAATGGAAGCAGCCTAAATGCCCATCAGCAAATGACTGGCTAAAGAAGTTATGGATATAAACTCCATGGAATACTACTATGGAATCAAAATGACAACATTGTGTCATTTGGGACAAAATGGATAGAAATGGAAGTGATAAATAAAACTATGAAAGGTAACTACCAGATGGTTTAATTCACATGCAGAATTTAGATAACTGATACACATGAACTTGCAACACAAGTAAACAAATGGAAGAAAGTGTTTCTAAGACTGTGAAAACCATGGTGGTTATCTTTGAGAGGGTGAGGGCACAGAACTTTGGTGCAGAATTATACTCTGTAATCTTGCAATCTTGTAACCCACTATTTTATAAATAAATAAATGAGAAAAAAAGAAGAATAGAAGTACAAGGAGGAGAAGGAGAAGAAGAAGAAGGAAGAGAAAGAGAAGGAGAGGAGGCAGAGAAGCTGTTAGAAGTTGGAGGATTACTCATCCAAGTAGGACACAAGCATTGCCATTTGACCAGCCCAGATTTACAGATTTGAGACCAGCCACATGTGGGAGTGTCACAGCACAAGAGGACACTTTGGTGCTATGCTATCTCAACTCTCTGTCTCTCTGTCTGAAATAAATAATGAATGAAAATTTGGCCCAAGAGCAGAAAAGTCATGAGTGCATGCAGTTCTAGTCCCACAAAAATAAACAAGTTAACAAGAAGCTGTCATTTAGCAGAAGCTGCGAAGGCACTGAAACTCCTAATTCAGACCACAGACTCCTGTTTGCTCCTCCTAGGGATGCTTAACTGCAGTATCTGGGTGAGGCATCATGACCAGCAAGACTGAGCCTTCTTTTTCTATGAGAAAACAAACTCAGATGTTTTGAATTCTTTACTATAAAATAGACTGAGTGTGGCTCTGAATATGGTCACAGATTGTTTAGCCCTATAAATCCACAGTACTGTAAAATTAAGCTTTCTGGTAGAAGGACTGTTTATTTTTTAGCCTTAAAAATGAAGGGGGAGATTTTTCCTTTTTTTTTTTTTCATTCTCATAACTCCTCTTCTCCCCACCCCCTTCTTTGGTTCTCTTGGCAATGAGTACTTCTTTCTACTACACAAGTTTCTGCCAACAGGTCGTATCTATTATTTTTAGCCCTGTTAATGGCTTGCTGACAAACAAGTGAGTCTAAATAATAGAAAATGAGGAAGGACTCACATTTATTAAAGTGAATTCTGATACATTTGGCCACGGGTCTCAGGGAGATGGGTGTAGGAAGGGAGCTTCAGGACACAGAATCCATTAGTCCATGACGTGGCAGTGATGCCAGGCAGAGAAAGGAAGGCACTTTTCTGAGATCTGTTCTGGGCAAACTAATTATTTAATTATTTATTTTTAGGGCTAGGAAGATAACATAAGACTAATGCAAAAGACTCTCATGCCTGAGGCTTATGTTCCCAGGTTCAATCCCTAGCATCACCATAAACCAGAGCTAGTTAGTACTCTGGTTTAAAATATGTATAGTTGATTCTGACCACAGAGGCAGATTGAATCAGACAATTTTGCTCATTTACTTCAAGAGTGTAAACCACAACAAGCAAGGGCAAACTCTTGTTTCACAAAAGGAGGTTTGCTATAGGAGGGAGTCCTTTTGACACGGCATACATTCTTTTTCATCAGGCCATAATTTACACATATGTTCTCTGCGACTGGCAAAATAGCTCGCCTGGCTAGTGCTCTTGCTCTGCCATGTTCCCAACCCAGGTTTCAGGACAGCCTCCACCACATCAGAGGAAGCTTTGGGGCTTTGGTGTTTTTCCCTCTCTTTCTCTGTCTCTGTCTATCAATATCTGAAAAAAGTCATGCAAAATCAGCGAAGCCCAGGCAATGGCAAATATATACATAGGAGGGGGAAGGAGGTAGCACAGAAGGTTAAGCGCACATAGCACCAAGCACAAGGACCGGCACAAAGATCCCAGTTTGAGCTCCCAGCTCCCCACCTGCAGTGGAGTCACTTCACAAGCAGTGAGTCAAGTCTCTGTGTAGTTCATAGACTTTACAGACTGTTGCCCTGGCCATTAGATAAAAGGAAAGGGGGAGATGCTGGGAAATTGTGCAGATGCAGTCACCTCTGCCATGTTGTCCCCTCAGGCTACTGCTAGTTCCCACAAGAGTTGGGACATTCTCGGAGTGCCTGTTCTGCCATGTTGTGCCCTCAGGGCATTGTCTATTTCCCTGCGATATTTGGAGTGCTTTGGTTACTCCTCCCCCCTTCCATTCTCAGGAGAGTTATTATCCTATCCTGGAGTGCTATGGTTACTCCTCCCCCTTCCCATTCTCGCGAAAGCTGCTCCTATAAAAGCCTTTCTTCTTCCGCACCTCGCTCTCTTACAAGCGCTTCACTTTGGTGTTCAGACGTGGGAAAGGTCACTGCGTGAGGCGGCCGTTTTCGCTACCTCCACGTGGCCCAACCTGATTCTCTAGCACCCAACTCTGAGGTGCCAGAGCAAATAAAGATTTGTGTTCCCTCTTCGCTCCGGACCTTCTCTCTCTCTCCTCCGTGGCCCGTGAATGACATCTTCAGGTGTCTATCTTTATCTCTCCCTCTCTTTCTTCCCCTCTTCTCTTGATTTCTTTGTCTTATCTGGCAACAACAGCAGCAATGGAAACAAAATGGGAAAAATGGCCTACAGGAGCAATAGATTCATAGTGCAGGGACTGAGCCCCAACAATAACCCTGGAGGCAAATACAATTAAGAATTGCTCAATTACTTTTGTTTTCTTTTACCAATATTTTGCTTTGAGATTAATTTTGAAGAGAGTGTATATATATATATATATATATATATATATTTTTTTTTTTTTTTTTTGCCTCCAGGGTTACACTTAACCAGGTGTGTCACTGCCTGGCAATGTGAATCGTCTTATTTCTTTTTTTTTTAAATTTTATTATCTTTATTTTATCTATTGGATAGAAACAGCCAGAATCCAAGATGGTAGAGGGAGATAGAGATGGAGAGATACAGAGAGACACTTGAAACCCTGCTTCATCATTTGCAAAGCTTTTCTCCTACAGATGGGGAGCAGGGGCTCGAACCTGGGTCCTCATGTGAATACTCTTATTTCTTAAGACCAGTTCATCAGGGATAAGGTGTTGTTCTTTACTCTTCAGAAAGCCAAGTCCCTCAATAATAACCCAAAGGATAAAGGCTTAAATAAGAGTAAGAGTGATAATAGTAGCAGCACACTGGGTGGCTCAACAGATTATTTAAGTCCTACATCACCTCTCTCTCTCTCTCTCCATATATATATTCCTCTCTTCCTTGACCTGTTTCCTCCCAAACGTATGCAAAGTTCTATTTCAAGAAGCTGTGAACCCTTCTTTCTAGTCTACTTTCCCCTGTAGAAAAGGCTAAGCTTAACACTGGACCTAAAAGTTTCCCATCTTCTGAGATTTTGAATGGTAACATTAGAACCAAGTTGAAATTCTGTTTGAACTGAATACATAATGTTGGTATGCTTCTAAAAACCCCTTCTGTTTCATTAGTTTAATACCCCCTGCTTAACACTGTATTCTATTTACACAACTACTGTATTCTATTTACATAACCACTGCAGGGCATTGGTTCAATCCCCACTGGTTCATGATATGTTTTTGATGCCTGTATAGGGATTGGTTTGATCCCATTCAAAGCGGTCTATTTACATAAATCACTTTTACATTTACATAAAGCACCACACTCCCTCCAGGGCATTGGTGGTTAGTGGTAGAATTCTTGCCTGCTCCGCCCCCTCTCCTTGTCATACCCTGATTTTCACCAGTCATTTTTCTCTCCACCCTCTCTGCGTCGCATCCTGATCCCACCGTACTGGGCTAGTATATTTATAAGGACAAGATTGTTTGTAGAGTTAGTTTAGCTTAGCTTGGTATAGATTGCGCTGCGTCCTGCATGAATAAAGAGATACTGCGTACAACCCAGCCATGAGTCCCGGGTTGTCTGTCTCCCGTCAATGAAGCTCAGCCTGACAACATAAAACATAAAATAATTTACAGTCATGCTTGAGGATGTAACAAGGGATCTCATTGCTGGTGTTAAAATATGCATTGTAAGTCTGGGAATTATTTTTTTCATCAATAGCACATAAAATGTGCTTTTGAAACCCATATGCAAAAGTGATCATGATGTCTACTGGTGAGAATTCTGAAGACTGATAACACATTAATTTGTGAAATACCTTATTTCTTCTGAAACTGTATGAATGCTCTCTATCCAATAGCTAAACAAGGAAATAAAGGGGTTCAATGACACAGTAGATAGTGATACTAAGAAAATAGTAGCCCAAACTTAATACTTTATGTTAAACAGGCTCAAAACCAAACAAACAAAATATGTTCTCCACATTAATAAAGAATTCTCTCCCTTGTGTGAGTATGGACATGCATGGGATTGGATCCCAAGCTGAGATAAAGATGAAAAGATAGGGAGTTGGGCAGTAGCACATCGAGTTAAGTGCATATGGCGCAAAGTACAAGGATGCATAAGGATCCCAATTGGAGCCCCTGGCTCCCCACCTGCAGGGGGTCACTTCACAAGCCCTGAAGTAGGTCTTCTGGTGTCTATCTTCCTCTTCCCCTCTCTGTCTTTCCCTCCTCTCTCCATTTCTCTCTGTCCTAGCCAACAACGATGACATCAATAACAACAAAAATAATAACCACAATAACAATGAAACAAGGGCAACAAAAGGGAAAAAAATATATGACTTTTTTTTTTTAACCAGACCACTACTCAGCTTTGGCTTATGGTAGTGCAAGGGATTGAACCCGGGATCTTGCAGCCTCAGGAATGAGAGTCTCTTTGTATAACCACTATGCTATCTACCCCTGCCCTGGTATATTCTTTTTAAGAGAGCTATTTGAAGGAAATTTGAAGACGGAAGTAGCCATTATGCTCTTTTTGTGTGAGCCCCGAGTGACCCCTACAGGTCACTTGTGTTTTTGCTCATTTGCTGGCTCACACAAAAAGAGCTTAATGGCTACTTCCATCTTCCAAATATCAGTTCTCACCCCAACTTCTCTTACATTGTTCAAAGTTCAATAGCCATATGTGTTGTATGGCACATGGATGATCTGTAAAGTGTTCTGTCTGAGGAATCCTACTAGCCTTCCTTGTCTGCAGAACCAGAATTGACCTTTGCTGTACAATCTGTCTCTTCTGAGAACTGGCGATCCTCTGCAGAAACTGCTTCCTCTAACTTTCTCTGCTTCAAGGTTTATAACTAGAATCAAGTCAAGGCAGGTTCTAGAGCTGGCTATAAAAATAAATATAAATAAAAAATAAAAATAAATAAACGGGGCTGGATGGTAGTGCAGTGGGTTAAGCTCACATGGCGTAAAGCACAAGTTCAGCATAAGGATTCCAGTTCAAGCCCCTGGCTCCCTAACTACAGGGGGTTTGCTTCATGGGTGGTGAAGCAGGTCTTCAGGTGTCTATCTTTCTCTCCTTCTCTCTGTCTTCTCCTCCTCCATTTCTCTCTGTCCTATCCAACTACAGCAATAACAACAATAATAATAATGATGATAAGCAACAAAAGGGAAAAAAATAGCCTCCAGGAGCAGTGGATTCTTAGTGCAGACACGGAGCCCAGCAATATCTGAAGGAAAACAAAGAAACAAACAAACAAAATGATTACTTATAACAGCAAGTCAACAAATAAAAGGAATGAAAGTTTTTTTCCCCAATTTATATACACATCTAGAAATATGTATGGGGTGCATTGTAAGCTGAGATAAAGATGGAAAAATAAATATTTTACTCTACTGACTGGGACAGTAGAGCCCAATCATAGGGGGAAATTGAGTTTCCACCATATCATGGAAGAAGTAATGGATATTTCTAGAATGCAAAAGACCAACTCTTGGCATTCCATTATCATGTAGTAAGAGTTAATATTAACTAAGTTATCTTTTAAAGAGAGAACTTCTAGGGTCTGGGCAGTGGCTAACCGGTTAAGTGAACATAGTAATAAATGCAAGGACTTGTGCAAGGATCTTGGTTTGAGCCCCAGGCTCCCCACTGGTAGGGGGGACACTTCACAGGGGGAAAGCAAGTCTGTAGGTGTCTCTCTTTCTCTCTCCCTCTCTATCTTTCCCTCCCCTCTCAATTTCTCTCTGTTCTATTCAATAAAATGGGGAAAAAAATGACCCACCAGGAACAGTAGATCCATAGTGCTGGCAGTGATCTCCAGTGATTATGCTGGAGGAAAAAATAAAGTGAGAAAAAGAGAGAGAGAGAGAGAGAGAGAGAGAGAGAGAGAGAGGGAGAGAAAGGGAAACTACTAGTGACTCAGATACCTTAGGAATAAAGAGTTGAGTCAATCTAGTCTGTGGAATCACAGTAAGAAGGTGAAGGAAGGAAGGAAGTCATGAATACAAGTCATGGCTACGTTGCCAGCAACAGAAACGAGGATCATGTATTTTGTGTGTGTGTGTGTATGTGTGTGTGTGTGTGTGTGTGTGTGTGTGTGTGTGTGTGTGTGTGTTAACCAACTTCTTAGTTTTCCCTCCCATTTTCCCATTACCCAGCACACAGTATGTTAATAGAGGTTATCCTCATAGTTCAATATTTAAGTTACAGAATACCAAAGTCACTCAAATGGAAGAAATTAATCAATGACAGAAAAACTGATTGCAGGAGTGGAACTGTTGTATGGAGGGAGGTAGTGTGTTTTGGGTGTACAAAGGATAGTTGCACCACTTTATTTAGTTTATCTAGAAGTTGAATTTACTTAAAAGAAGCAAGTGAGTATAACCACAGAGACAAAGAATGGATATTTTAGTATCATATTTCTGACTACTGAGCTAGAAAGAAGTAGTTGAAAATGTCTGTCCCTCTAAGAGACTGGCTCACTTAATAATGGCCTTTTTGGTCAATATCAGACCACCCCATCAACTGGGGCCCTAAGGGAATCCTTGGATCCCACACAAATATGATAGGCCTAGACCTCAATGGATCCCTCTCTACACCATCACTGGCGACTTTTATCAGGAACATCATCTTGTGGACCTCTTCAGGACCTTGCCCTAACCATAAAGCAGAATGGTAGGGACTGCCTCACTCTCTCGAGGGAGTCTAGGTCATCCTGCCCTGCCACTTGAGGAAGATTGGTCCTGAAATGAGTGCAGCCTGGGGATGTTCCCAACTGCGACCATGAACTTCAAGCTCAGATAGACAGGGATTCAAATGTTACACAGGCTAAAAATAAATATATATGGGCCCTGGGCCAGGTGGCTAGGGTAAATCAGTTAATTTTATTCATTGATTTTTTTTTTTTCAGTATTAGGAGCTGTTGTCTGCCCTAATTCAATTTCTAGCCCTTTACTCTATTTTGACACCATCTTCTCAGACAATGCTTTTGTCCAACTCCATCTTAGCTATCAAGCAAAAACTATAGTAGTGGACCTGTAGGAACATGCCTAAACTTAACTTCTTGGCTTCTTTCCACCCTAAGATCCCTATTCTCATAAGCTCTATTCCTACTTTTTGGTTCTGGTCCACTAATCATTTTGTCCTGCTTTATATCTTATTGCCGTTCAGCCACCAAGTAGCAGATGCTATCATGACTCCATCCTCACTTCCCTAGACAGATGACCTCACCAATATGTCCTGGAACCTCACCTCTCCAGAGCCCTCCCCCAATAGAGAAAGACAGAAATAGGCTGGGAGTATGGATCCATCTGCCAATACCTATGTCCACTGGAGAAGCAATTACAGAATCCAGAACTCCCACCTTCTGCTATTACAGAATCCAGAACTCCCACCTTCTGCACCTCCAAAATAATTCTGATTTGTACTCCTAGTGGGGAGTAATGATAGGGGCCGAAGACTATAGGGCTCTCAACTCCAACTCTACCTCTCTGGAATCTCCTCCTCCAGTCTCTAAAGTTCTGGACTGGGCCTTCTTGCAGGACCGTAGGAAAGGTCTCTGCTTCTCCTTTAGTCACCTGTGTCACTAAAGGCTAAGGTGCAGAGAACAGAAATGAGTCCCACTACTTTCTTGGGGTCCCTTTGGCCCTTGCTGACATCTGCTCCACAGGAAGCATTTCTCCTGGCTGCTAATCCTGATGAGCTACTGATGGCCTACAAGAACTTCATGGCCATAACTGATGCAGCAGCAAGAGTTTTCCACCAATGTTAAAAATAACAATTCCAATAATTATGTACAGTTGAGTTCCTTCACATATTTACACTTCCATATAACTCAGAATGGATTTTCTTTCTGCATTATATCCCAAATGACATAGTAACTGAAAAGTAGTATGTTTTCCTTTCAGGAAGAGTTAAACAACTATATTAAGAATTGTGTTTAATTTATATTAATCATTGTTTTCAGCAAAATCTGTATTTATTAGTTTTCACTGACCTCAGAAAGGAGATAGTTGTTATTGTTTTTGTTTTATATTTTCACAGTTCTTATGAAGGTTCTCTCCTTAGTATTTTAACAGAATCACAATTCTCAGAATACTCTATGGTCTTCCTTATATTTTAAAAATAGAATAACTTAAATAAGGTATTAATTAATGAATGTGTTAATAAATATTCTGTATGTATACAAAAGAGTCCAAGTTCTTGAGTATGTTTTTGGGGAAGACTGAAATAAAATAATCTCTTTAGTAAGCTACAGAAAACAAACAACAACATTAAAAAAAGGACAGAAATTCCTTTTCTTAAAATATTTAAAGACAGAACTTCAAGACTGTGGCCATATCCAAATATTTCTTTCTAAACTGATCTTGCTATTATAGATCAAACCATCATATTTGAAGATCATCAATGGTATGTAGATAGAACCACTAGGTTTTAAAAAGAGGTTCCTCAGGGATGGGTGGTGCCAAGGGTTAAATATACATAAAAAAGCACAAGCCAGAGCAAAGATCCAGACTGAGCCCCCAGTTCTTTCTCTTCCCACCTTTTTCTGCCTCCAGGGTTATTGCTGGGGCTCTGTTCCTGCACTATAAATCCACTGCTCCTGGAGGCCTTTTTTTTTCCATTTTTGGATAGGACAGAGAGAAATTGAGAGGGGATGGAAAGAAAGGGGGCGAGGAAGACAGATACTTGTAGATCTGCATCACCATTTGGGATGTGACACCCTTGCAGGTGGGGGACCAGGGCTCCTTAATTTTTTTGTATATTTATTATTATTATTTATTTATTCCCTTTTGTTGCTTTATTGTTGTAATTATTATTATTGTTGTTGTTATTGATGTCATTGTTAGATAGGACAGAGAGAAATGGAGAGAGGAGGGGAAGGCAGAGATGGGGAGAGAAAGATAGATACCCACAGAACTGCTTCACTGCTTGTGAAGCAACTCCCTTGCAGGTGGGGAGGCAGGGACTCAAACTGAGATCCTTATGCTGGTCCTTGCGTTTTGTGCCACGTGTGCTTAACCCGCAGCACTACCACTGGACTCCCTCAATAATTTTTTTATCATCTTTATTTATTTATTGGACAGAGACATCTAGAAATTGAGAGGGAAGGGGTGACAGAAAGTGAAACAGAGAGGCACGTACTATACTGATTTACCACTCATGAACCTTTCCCCCTGCTGGTGGGGACCAAGGGTTCAAACCTGGGTGCTTACACATTGCAACATGAGTTCAACCAAGTGTGCGACCACCTGGCTCTCCCTCTCCCTCACTATCTCTGCCTCCTCTCTCAATTTCTCTCTGTCCTGTCCAATAAAAATGGGGGAGGTGGCCTCCAGTACTGAGCCCCAGAAATAACCCTTGAGGCAAAAAAGAAAGGAAGGAAGGAAGAGAGGGAGGGAGGAAGGAAGGGAGGGAGAGAGGGAGGGAGGGAGAGAGGGAGGAAAAAAGAGGTCCCTCTAGATAAACTGCAGTACATACCCATGCCAAATTAGGAAGAAAATGTTTCTTTCTCTTATGATGATGATGATGATGATCACAGATGCAGAATAGGGCCACTTTCTCAACAGTTCACTGGGGCTGGAATCCCAGGGAGTAAACAATTGCCTCTCCCACCCCTTCCAAGTTAGGGGTTGGAACCACTTATGGAATCAGTAAATGGAAAGCTTAAATGTCAGCTTTTTCTTTTTTTAACCGATAAAGGAAGGCTGAACAAGAGATTTTTTTTTTTTAAGTGTATGGGAGGAAAGTGTTAGAATGAGGCTAATATTTTACCTATAAAATGGACTGATTATCCCCACACAACCACGAATAGCCAGGACTGAAGGCTCCACTAAGGTAACTGCACAACAGTCCTTATCTTTACAGAGAAGGGGGTGGTTTCCAGCTGATTTTGCTCTAGTTGCTTGCTGTGAAATAATCAATTGATCCCATGCACTCTAGCTCTCCTACTCTGCTTTCTACAAAGCAGCCTTCCAGCATCTTTGTGTTCTTACTAGGTGATACGATCCATTCCTGGGAGGTCTGAGGCCCAGAACACCAGGGCCTTCTTATTCTTTACATGATTTGATCTTGTTTATTTGATGTCACCTTATTCTTTATGTGTATAGAGGTGGGATGGACCATCCAAGTCATCTCAGCTTGAGAAAAGCAGCTGAGCCCTTACATCTCAGTGTCCACCATCATTGGATAGATGTTTCTCACTAACCAGGCAGGGTTACTAAACAGAGTGCAATTTTACAGAAGTTGTCTACTAAGATATATGACCCATGACACTCCCTGAAAGAAAGAGTGTATGTTTCACTACTAAAGGGAGACCTGGGTATTAGCACTTTAGCACATCCATAACAGACAGGCCCTGGTGAGACCCAGATCTACTTCTTTGTATGAATTCTGGGAAGAAGATCCTCCTAATCTGGGAGAAATATCTAAGAAGAAATGTGGAGTGAATTTCAAGCCTCCAACACCTGAGCTGGTCTTGCAGCCACAATTGTTACTCATCAGCTCTCTCCTTTACCATCTATTCTGGATTCCCTGCATACTCAGCTAAGACCTCTTCCAGTCTAGGTGGCTCCCACAGAGACCCGAAGCTCATGTCTTGGGAATCTAAGCTCTTACACATGGCCATGGCATTATTATATCCACAAACAAAGAAACAAACAAAAAAAATGAGTGTAAGTAAGTAAAAACATTCAAGTGAATCAACACAGCCATTCACATTCGACTCTCCTCTCCTTCTTCCTAAGGGTCAGGGTCAACTTTGTATTCCAGGAATGACAACTTCTAGGGTACAATCTCTTGACATTGGGATTCTAAAGTACCTAGCCAGCACAATAGCTTCAAGTTCAATGGGGCTTCTGCTGTGTCTCTAGGTAGATATATATCTTTTGAAGAACCAGGACCTCTATCCCCACAGTACCTAGAGTTGTAGGATGGGAAGTCCAAATTCCCAAAGTGGATCAGTAGATGTTAAGCTAAGTGGCATGACTTGTGCATCTTTTCAAACTGCATTCTATTGCTTCTGGTGGAGTATAAAGACCCAGATGACTACAGCATTTGAATACAACATGGACCCGCTACTAAGAAAAATCTTCCAGCTCTGTGTCCTATTCAAAGCTGTCAGACTTTCCCTACATCTGAGATATAGATTAATATTGCTAGTTATCTAATATGATTCCTCTAATACCTAAGGTATTTAACAGTTTGATGTGCCTCCTTTTCTGTGGGAATGTATGCAAAATATAATAATTTGTTCTTTACACTTATGTCCTAGACCACTGGACTTCCAAATACCTTAGTGATGTAGTAGACTCTTTATATGATGAATGTCCTCTTTCTACAGGCCCTGTATCTTACTATCCCCTCACCAAACATCTGTCAATCTTTATTTTTTCTGGTTTTAGTAGCATTTGGTCATATAGTAGAGCAGATGATGTTTCATGGTGTTTTCCATGTCCATATCTCTTTGGAATATAACATGACAGAAGGTAAGGTAGATAACACTATATATAAGAGCCATTATTGATCATTCTAGATGAGCACAGATTGTGATAAGAATGGAGAAGGTCACGTTTGCCAGTTACAGGGGGTCTGCATATGCCTGAGAACATGTTAATTTTCTCTAACAAAGATTTCCTAAAGGGGCCTGGTGGTAGCACACCAGGTCAAGTGCACATAGTACAAAGTGCAAGCCTTTGGCAAGGATCCCAATTCGAGCCCCTGGTCCCACACCTGCAGGGGGGTCTCTTCACAAATGGTGAAGCAGGTCTACAGGTGTCTTTTTCTTTCTCTCTCTCTATCTCCCCCATCTCCTCCTCCCCTCTCAGTTTCTTTCTGTCTTATCCAGCAAAATGGAAAAAAAAAAAATGGTCTCCAGGAGCAGTGGATTCATAGTGTAGGCACCCAGGCCGGCAATAACCCTGGGGTCCAAAAAAAAAAAAATTCATACAGGAGCTGCTAATCATAGACATTAGTATAGCATTTGCAACTACTAATTGGAAGAGACTGTGGCAGTCCACAACCACTATTATTCTCTAGGATGCACTTAGCTGTAGAGATAAAACCAACAGGTGGATGGAGATATACTAGGGGTTACCTCCCATTTCTTTTAGGTCTTTAAGGATGGCACTAACCTCTGCCTGTTTGTTGGAATATGACCTTTTGTTATCTTGGTTGGGGTCATTTTGAGTTCCACTTGATTTTCACCATTGTGATAGTAGTTTCCTATTACCAAAGAAGCAAGGTTGAGGATGATGTGGGGGGATTAACATTTATATACCTTGTGTAATAACTGACAAGGTTCAGTCATTAAATAAGTCCTATTTATAGAAATGTCTGATCTCAGAGTTGCAAAGTAATTTGGTCCTAATTTGACAAGCTAATAATTGCAGATATGGTATTCAAGCACCGTTTTAAGAGAGGCATGGAAAATAAAGAATGCTGATTTTAGACAGGATTTAAGTACACGCACCATTTCTCAAGCATTTCTTGAGCAGGTGATAGCAAGTACCAGGACATCTGTATGGTGAACCCTAGATAATCCATCCTAGGCCACACTTCTTATAAATAAATAAAATAAACAGAAAGTCTATGAAGAGAGCTTAAGAGGAAAACAGATTACTATAAATCTTGTGTTACTTCAATAAGAGTACACATAAGGACATTTTGTTCTCTCTATAAGACCTAGGAACCTCACACACTATAACACAAAAGACAAAAAAAGAGACCACACCTAGTATAATAAACAGATAAAGGAAAGATTGTAAAAAAATTAAGATCTCATCACAAATATTACATTTAAAATTAGAATAAGACAGAAGTTACATTGTGAAAAAAAATAAGAAAAGAAATGTACTTATCACATGACCCAGTAACTCTTCTCCTAGGGATATACCCCAAGGACTCTATAACACCCAGCCAAAAAGATATGTGTACACCTATGTTCATTGCAGCACAATTTATAATAGCTAAAACCTGGAAGCAACCCAGGTCCCCAACAACAGATAAGTGGCTGAGAAAGTTGTATATATAAACAATGGGATACTACACAGCTATTAATAACAATAAACCCACCTTTTCTGACCCATCTTGGATGGAGCTAGAAGGAATTATGTTAAGTGAGCTAAGTCAGAAAGACAAAGACGAGTATAGGATGATCCCACTACTAAACAGAAGTTGAAAAAGAAGAACAGAAAGGGAAACTCAATGCAGGATTTGACTGAGTTAGGAATAAGGCACCAAAGTAAAAATCTATGGGTTGAGGGTGAGGGCAGATGTTCAACTTTACTGGCGTGAGGAGTGGGGAGGATGGGATGGGACACAGTCTTTTGGTGGTGGGAATGGTGTTTATGTACTCTCCTATTAACTTATAGTAATATAAATCACTACTAAATTAATATGAGAGGGGAAAAATTGATTGAATGTCTCAAGCTTTCTAATGCACACAGGCTGAGTCTTTGAAATGTTGACTCTTTTAAAAGCTTAGACCAGGGAGAACAGAAGCAACCAGTGGCATTACTCTCTAAGACAGCTATATACAAATAATGTAAAATGACATAAATTATGGTGATGTTGTGTATGATATAGCAAATCCTAACAAAAGGATTTTTCAAAGTTAACCCAATTGCCAAATAATGTGATAATAGCAATAACTATCTATTGCCTTCGTAAACCCTAAAACAGCATGAACCTCCCGCTTCCTCTATAGAGCTTATATTTCCCCCAGTCCTGGAACCTCTAGGGTGGGGCTCACTTTCCTGCATGCTTCTCTCAATTCATACCAAATGATATTGCATCCACCGATCCCAGCCTAATCAATGCAACCAGTACCACCTCAGCATGCTTCACTTAAGACTGTGTCCAGAGACATCAGGCATGGACTGTCACCCTTTCAGCCACATTACTCGGGTGAGACCTTTCCTTTCATAGGATTCTCTAATTCCATTCCAGGTGGTTCATTTCCTAACAAAGTCCCAAACCTAGATATAGACTAGGTCCCATGAGATAGGGCATATGTTCACACATATCCAAAAATTAGGGCGAAATATATGCCTTAAAGCAAAAGTGCACAATAGTTTGCAAAGAGTCAGTAAATGCAGCAAGAAAGTAGAAAGACCTAAAAAGACACCATAAAGTTCATAATGAAATACTTAGACTTAGATACCCTCCTTACCTACTTCCTGTTATCCTTCCCTCACTCACTCTAAAGCTAACCTTACCAAAGTAAGGACTGCAAAAGTTGAATAACAGCAAGAGACTGGCATACTTTAATGATATCTCTTTAGTTACTATCAGGCCATCTCATCATCTGGGGCCCTATTCAGGGAGTCCTGAGATTCCCAAACAGACATGATGGGCCTAGACCTCGAAAAATCCCTCTCTCCATTGTTACTGGTCATCTCTATCTAGAACAACACAGTAGACCCCATTGCGGGCCCCCATAGGATCTTGCCCTCAACATGGATCAACAACTTCAGAGAATGTTCCATCTTCTGAAGGAAGGCGGGACAACATACTCTATGTTCCACCTGAGAAGATGGGTCCTGAAACTGAGGAAGCTTGAAACGTACCTACTCATGACCATAGAATGTGAGCTCAGATCTACAGGGATGCAGAAGTCACATAGGCTCCTAAACTGAATATGGGCCCCAGATCACATCAAATCCATGGGGTTTATAGTCAACAATATTTATACACCTACATCTTCCCCATATTTGGTAGCTACTCTCTTCCCTGATCCAGCTTTCTGGTCCTTTTTCCAACCATGTCATCATCTCCTTAGACAATAACTTGCATCTACCTGCATATCAGATGTCAGGATCAGAAAAAAAAAAAAAAAAAACTAGTATAGTCATGGGCTCTTTGGAATATAACTAAAATAGGCCTACTAACTATCTACAAAACAGAGACCCCCCCCCAACTTATCATCTGAACTATCCCAGCCTTTAGGTTCATGATTATTCAACAATTTGTTTGGCTTTAAATGTTAATTCTCTTTTCAGCCACTAGGTTCCAGATGCTAACATGATGCCAAGTGGACTTCCCTGGGCAGATGACCCCACCAATATGTCCTGGATCCCCGCCCCACTAGGGAAGGAGAAACAGGCTGAGAATATGGATAGACCTGTTAATGCCCATGCTCAGTGGGGAAGCAATTACAGAAGCCAGATCTTCCACCTTCTGCACCCTATAATGACCCTTGGTCCATACTCCCAGAGGGATAAAGAATATGAAAGCTATCAGGGGAGGGGATGGGATATGAAATTCTGGTGGTGGGAACTGTGTGGAGTTGCACTCCCCTTATCCTATGGTTTTTGTCAGTGTTTCCTTTTTATAAATAAAATAAAATAAAATAAAATAAAATAAAATAAAATAAAATAAAATAAAATAATTCATCCTGTGAGAAGCAAATTAGAAAAGCTCTTCCCAGGGAGTCGGGTGGTAGCGCAGCAGGTTAAGTGCACGTGGCGAAAAGCAAAAGGACCAGCATAAGGATCCAGGTTCCAGCCCCGGCTCCCCAGCTGTAGGGGAGTCACTTCACAAGCGGTGAAGCAAGTCTGCAGGTGTCTGTCTTTCTCTCGCCCTCTCTGTCTTCCCCTCCTCTCTCTATTTCTCTGTCCTATCCAACAACGACGGCATCAGTAACAACAACAATAGCTACAAAAATAAAACAACAAGGGCAATAAAAGGGAATAAACAAATAAATAAAATAAATATTAAAAAAAGAAAGAAAATCTTTCCCCAAATCCAGAAAATAACAAGAGAGCAAACCAAGAGGAAGATGGTAGGCATAAAAGGCAGAATGTTAAGACCCAATATGCTCTATTACGACTTATCAAAAATTTAAAAATCATATTTAAAGAAAATTTTCTGAGATAAAAGGCTCCACAAATAAGAATAGCTATTCCCCCACCCAAAAATAGAGTAGTTCTTAGTTAATACCCAAGTTTCTCCTGATGGAATTTTCAATAAATATTGGTAATATCATTTTAAATAAGTTGTTTTATTTTTCCAGGAAAACAGTAAGAAATTAAAAAAAACATGGACAGCATATACTGAGAGCAATGACACTGTATATATAAACTAGTGGTACTTAGACAAGGAGACTTATGGAGAAAAATTGTGATTCTGTTTGTTTTTTCCCCTTTTTTAGTAAGAATCCCAGGATCTATTCTCAGGAAAAATAATTTATATTCTCACCTAAATTAATTTAAAGGAAAAAAGAGTGGAAAAATAAGAAAATATTCTAAAAAATGCCCTCATGACCTTGGAGGCGGAGAAGGGTTTGTCTTGTAATATCCAGATGCTTTCATAGGGAATGACTGACAATTATGATTACATGAATATGAAGATCCCTGCCCATCACAGAACACTATTACTTTATTTAATTTTTATTTATGTATATTTTTATTTTAATGCACTATTATTTTAAAAACCAAAAGGCAGACAAGAGAAAAATTTTACCCCAGTGGATATTGCCAACTCAATGTCTGAAGTCAGTGTCAGAAATATAATTATTAAACTCAAGAAAAACAAATTAGGAAGGAGCCAGGCAGTGGTGCACTTGGTTAAGTACGGACATTACAATGCAAAAGGATCCAGGTTCAAGCCCCTGGTCCCCACCTGCAGGGGGAAATCTTCACGAGCGGTGAAGCAGGGCTTCAGGTGTCTTTCTGTCTCTCTCCCTCTCTATCTTCTCCTCTCAATATCTCTATCTGTCTCTATACAATAGTAAATAAATAAATAAATAAAACATTAAAAATAAAAAACATTAAAAAAAAGAAAATTAGAAAAAACAGAACTAGACAATTCAATAAAAATCACTAGGCATGTAACAAACATGAAAATATATACAATATCACTAATATTCATGAGAATATAATTAACATAAGATTGACATAAAACTAAGACATTTGGCACAACAAGGCAAGAATGTGGTAAATAACTTTCATTACTTCCTGTTGGAAAGATAAATTGATAAAAACACCTTAGAGAGAAATCTAACAGTTAAGTAGACAGAACAAACAAATATCCAAGACATAGAAATTTTACTTTATTATTATTATTTTTTTTTTGCTACCAGAGTTATCGCTGGGGCTCTGTGCCTGTTCTGTGAAACCCCCACTCCCTGTGGCCACAATTTCAGTTTTTCCTTTCTATTTATTTGACAGGACAGAGAGAGAAACTAAGAGGGGAGGGAAGGTAGAGATAGGGAGAGAAAAGATAGACACTTGCAGCCTTGCTTCACCACTCATGAAGCATTCCCCCTGCAGGTGGGGAGTGGGGCTTGAACCAAGGTATTTGTGCACGGTGACGTGTGTGTAAGTGCAATAAAATAATAAACCAAAACAATATAGAACATGATATAATGTAATTACAGAAGCAGCATGGGGATGTTCCACCATAAAATATGCCTCTGGGAGAAAGGGAGGAAATGGACTTTGAGCGACAACACAGCAATTGCATCTGAGTTTGTAATATATTATTTTTTAAATTAGGTTAGGAATTTAGTGTGGACTATTGTCTATACATTTTTGACATACCTTAACATTCACAAGATCATAAAAGTGCATAAAAGAATAGTGCATAAAAGTTAATACATCTTGTGTTCTGCACATGCATTATAAAATCTGGAGTTCAACTCTCAGCATCACACATGTTACAGTGACGCTCTCGTTCTTCTTCTTCCTCTCTATCATGTTAATATGTAAATAAATACTTTGAGAACTAAATGTCTTTGAGATATAATTTACAGCCATAAATTAATCAGAAACAGAATATATCAACTAACTCAAAAATGCTAGCCTTTTAAAAGGTGAGTCTAAATAAGAATAAAAATGATAAACATACATGGATGGTATTGTACATAACAAAGGTACAACATAATAGAAGGCATATCTCAAATTCTAAGAGCATTATTTGATGAATTTTAATAAGTATGACTGCTTGAATGAGGCAGGGTATTTTTATGGAATGAAGTCAAAGTATAATGCATGTGAGATTCACTGCCTGCTAAGATCCCTTGTGACAGACCCAAACCCTTCCAAACACTGTGAGCATTTCTGGGTAGTTTAGTCTCTCTACCACTCTATCCGTGGATTCCCTGCTGACTCTCTTCAATATTTTTTGACCCAGACTTATGATTTATCCCCTCCTCAGTTTTTGCCCAAAAAAAAAAAAAAAAGTAATTCTTACAGGATACTTTGAAGTGTGGGAAATTTTGTTAAAAATTGAATGACCAAACTAAATATCCCCTAACAAATCAGAAAAATAAATTTCATTTAGTTCCCACATTCCTGTTTCTTCAGCTGACCACTAACAGCACTTCTTTTTAGTCTCCTCTTTGAGTTCTCTATAATTTACTTTTTGCTCTTACTACGAGATACAGTGAATTAGTAATCCCTTTCATTTTAACCCCATACTAATCAATAATTTCCTAGTTCCAGCTAATACTCAAGGCTTCTGAGTCTTGTGATTTATAGCAAGAGATCATCAATAATTTTCCCCCAGCAGTCAGAAGCTTTTTCCTAAAAGGAACTCAAAAACAGATGCTAACATGCAATATTTTTCACTTCCTCAGTCATGATTGCCAAAATATACTAAAAAATTGTAAAATCATATAGTATTATCTCGATGAAATCTGTGTATCACATATACACACAAGACATTTGCAGAAATAATTGATTTAGTTGATACTTAGTGATATTTTATTTCTATTTTTATGTAATACTTTATAATTAGAAAGAATTTAAAAATGAAAGGATGTGCCTAGCATTCCTTAAATAAAGAAGATAAAATAGCTTTGCTTTCTGCCAATGCAGTTTCTGTCTCATGTACTGAACAAATATTGATAAGACTCTCTGCCTCCAGGCAGGCAACAGTCACAGAGATAGCATGTCCTGATCATCAATGTCTGGTTCCTGCCCCATTTCTCTAGAGGTTTTGAGGGTACATTCCTCTGGGTTGTGCATCTTTGTGTGCTCTAGTGTATATTCTAGAATCTATCCTCTTACTGTAGTTGTATTGATGTCTTGTAGGAAGTTGTTTTGTTTTATATTGATTCTCTGAGATTTCCTGAAGTGTTCCCCTTGAAGTCAATTGCCTACAGAAACCAGTGCATATCATACACAGATAAAGAAGAACCATGAGTCATGGTGACCCTGGCATGACACCCTGAAACTGTGACAAGATAACTCCAGATGTCTTTACAGGTGCTATCTATGCTCTAGACCCTCTGTGTGTCCCCTTCCTTAATAATTCATAAAACCAAACATTCTATCATGAAATCAGTCCTTGCGGGAGTCGGGCGGGAGCGCAGCAGGTTAAGCGCACAAGGCGCAAAGCACAAGGACCAACAGAAGTATCCTGGTTTGAGCCCCCCGGCTCCCCACCTACAGGGGATTCGCTTCACAAGCCGTGAAGCAGGTCTGCAGGTGTCTGTCTTTCTCTCCCCCTCTCTGTCTTCCCCTCCTCTCTCCATTTCTCTCTGTCCTATCCAACAACAACAGCATCACTAACAACAATAAAAAAAAAGCAGTTTTTGCAAACTTGGAATAGCACAGTGTTCCTGCAACATAATATCAGAGTAGTCTCCAGCTAATATTCAGCATAAAGTGTTTCAGGAGATTGTTTATTACCATGCTGAGAGCACTGACTATACCGATTTTTTTAAAAGAAGACTAGAAGACATCCGCCCATCCCTTCATTTATCCACTAAGCAATTCTTACATTGCAGAATTATAGTAATAAATAATAAAGTTATGATTCTGCCCTCATAAAGACCAAACTCTATGGAACTAGTTTATTTCTAGTTTCTTCTCTAGAATGCTTCTTCAATCTGTTCTGTTTTGATCCAAACCCACTAACATTGCCCAGATTGTCTCACATATTCTATGAAACTTTTCTTTCAGTTTTTTTCATATTAGTTTTCATTTCTAAAAAGTCCTCTCATATATTTTATCTGTTTTGTATTTTATCTTTTCATTAACCTAAATGTTTTATGAGTGTTAGAACTGCTTTTCAGGGATCAGGCGGTAGCACAGCGAGTTAAGCGCAAGTGGCACTAAGTGCAAGGACCAGCATAAGGATCCCAGTTCAAGTCCCCAGATCCCCACCTGCAGCGGAGTTGCTTCACAAGCTGTGAAGCAGGTCTGCAGGTGTCTATCTTTCTCTCCCCCTCTGTCTTCCCCTCCTCTCTCCATTTCTCTCTGTCTTATCCAACAACAACAACATCAATGACAAAAAGAAAAATAAAAGAACTGCTTTTCAAATTTATCAGTACACTCCCTTAAGGAGACATATATTAGACTTTCTTGATATTTTCTATTTAAACCACAACAGTGCTATAGACTTAGCAAAACCTTTTAAGTTGAGTGATAGCTGTAAGATAAATATAACTTTATCCTCCTGGTGGGATTGTTCAAAGTTTATAATATGGAAAGAAAGGAATCAAGTGAGGAAGATGGTAAGGAAACACTGGAGAGTAGATGAATGAGATAGATTTGAAGATAAAAGAGTTTTGAAAGCTATTTTCAAGACTGAGCCAATGTTACCAGGCCCATATTTGTCAGTAACCACAAGCAAACTAACTACAACCCTGCTATAGTCGAGAAGCATTTGGAGCTATAGTCGAGAAGCATTTGGAGCTCAAAGCAATGAGCAGTAATTTCAGATAACACTTTAATGTTTAAACAACACCTTTATATTTCTTAATATTTTTTGAGAATATGACTGCTTTCTCTGAAGCCTTTCATATTATTGTGAAGGAAATCTAGAGTAGGGATTGTAAGTACTTTGACATAGAAGACACAGAGAGAAGTCCCTAGCCAAATCTCTAACAGTGATACAACTGGGAATAGAGACTAGGTCCATGCCTTACCATCTGGTGCTCTACAAGCTAGACCACACTGTCTCTTTAAACTGCCAATCTGGATTAATAATTGCATGTGGCAAAATTTGGTCTTCATCTTCCTGTACGGTTAAAAGTGGTACACATTTTCCACTGGAGATGGTGGGGATTTTTACATATACCTACCTATACAGTTACAGTTGGAGAGGGTGTTGTTTTTTTATACACAGAAGGAAGAGACAAAAATCATAATAAGTATTGAAATGTCATCAAATATTTTAAAAATCGATATTATATAGGGAGATTATAATCCAAAATAATTAAAGAAATGTATTTTGAGAACTGGTTAGTCTATTATGATAACTTCTATCATCTATGTGTCTTTCTACTGAGGTTCCAGTAACTTTAATGGATTCTGTGCACTCAGGATGTCTGCAGTTTGTGTGCTGAGTCACAAATACAAATTAAAAAAGAGAGCTGGTTTTTTCCACCTGCTCTTCAAACATGCATGGGCATATACTCAAGCACATGCTCTCTTCCTGACCTTGTTCACCATAGTTCAAAAAAGGTGACTCAGACTCAAACTGAGATGGATATTTTTATTTGACTTGGGGAAAATGAAACTTAAAGATGAAGCAAACAAACACCTCCATAAGTAAAACAAAAAAACTACATTTTGTTTAATTATCAAGATAGGTAACGTTCTGGTTGTAAAAAGCAATAATTGATACATTAGCATTTCAGCCTTTACTGTTCCAAATATCTCTGTGTTTCAGAACAACACGTACAGCAAAATATATCCTGCAGTCACATTAGCTATACTTCTGCAAAACAGCTTGATTTTGAAAAAAAAAAAATCATTGAGAGATAACAAGGTAACTGTTCCATTCTGGCATGTGGTAGTGCCAGAAATTGAACCGGGGACCTGTGGATCTCAGGCATACAAATCTCTGTGCAATCTCCCAATCCAAAAAGAATTTCTAAAGACATTTCTATTTATTTTATGAGCTACAGAGAGAGAAGAGATAGAGATAGAGAAACTAGAGCTTTGCTCCAGCATCAGCTGTGTTGGTGTCAGAACCCAAGCACAAAAGTACCAAACTCTCACACTGAGTCACTTCTGTTGCTGCAAAGTCCTCCTAGATCTACAGAAGTAAAATGTGAGAACTATGAATTCAGGTGAGCAGTGAAGAGAGGCTGAATCAGTTGTCCAAGGTGACTTCTCATTAATTTTTCCTTTTCTCTGCTCTGTCTGAAATAGCCACCATGACAAAGACAAAAATGTAGAAAAAAAATTCTCCACTTGACAGGAATTAAGGGTTGACAGTATTGGACATTTGAGAAAGGCATCACTCAAGAGACATCTTGGGTTAGCAAGTGTCAAGAAGTATTGAAGTAAAAGGTGTCTGAGGGAGTCTATAGTAGGACCTAAGGAACACACCTCAAAGGAGGCTTCTATAAGGAAGCAGGGTCACTACATCTGTGTGCCTTGCTCCACAGGTTTTTTTTTTTTCCAGAAAAAGGTAAGGATTTTATACTTCCCTCAGCTGTGAATTTGAGACATAGTCCATAAAACAACAAGAAAGAGAAGGATTTCAGCCCCAGGGTTCATTCACTGAAATGTACAGTGGGCCTAGATAGCTGGCAATGGTACAACTAAAAAAGAAAATTCAGGAAATAAGGAACAATACATAATCTCACTTAGGAATACAAAATATGTGAGAGGTAGTGGCAAGAGAAAGGGTAGGAGAAAAGGGAAAGTGTGGTTGGTAAGGAAAAATAACCATAAAAACACTAAGTCCTAGAATTTAGGATAAAGGACATATATGTGGAACACATTGTAAGTCAACAGATAGATAGGCATGGGAATAGTTAGACAATTTTAGTAATGAGGTAAACAGGAAGTAAAATAGTGCATTTGAGAAAATGATATTCAAGATAACAGAATTTATCATCTAAGGGTCATAGATTTAGACTGTTAGAACAAGTCACTGTCCTATATCTTTCAAATATAGCAGAGATGTATTTTGCTTCATGGTTGGAATGCTGATAAATGTAAAATGATTTTAAGTCATTCCACTATTTAATCAAAATATAGCAGAGAAAGTGGCAGTGGTTAGTGACAGGAGAATATCTTGAAGGACCCTTAAGAAAAAAAAAAGTGTAATTTCACTTTGGCCACCTTTGCACTTACTACAGAATAGTCACATCAATCCAAAATGAGTTTTCCCCTCTATTTCTAATTTATTTTCATACTTCATTGTATCTATTTATTTGGAGAATCCAGGAGAACTATATAGAGATGAAGAGAGAGTGGAAGAGAGAGAGAGAGGTCTGTAGACTTATTTAACTGCTTGTGAGGCTTCCCCTCTGTAGGTGGGAACTGGGGGCTTGAACCTGGGTCATTGTGCACTGTAACATGTGCACTCAATTAGGTTCACCACAGCCTGGCTCCAATTTTCCCCTATTTAGAACATACAGTACCAAATATTTTTCCTAAGTTGAGTTAATTTTATCTTGTTAGTCATATTTTCATAATATGCATTATTTTGGGGGTCATTGCAATAGCAGGAATAAGATAAGAGTCAGGCCTGGAAACCAGGACTACCTGGAACACAGGCACTGCTGCACCACACAGGAACACATGTTCCCCAGGTACACATGTTTCCCATTCTGATGGGGAAGAAAACAAATGCTGCACAGGAAATGGAAGTGGTAACAGATGTGGGTGTGGCTTTAAAGGAAGTGAAGGCAGTTCATTCTTCTTCTAGCGTTTGCCCTTCTTCCGTAGCCAGTCAACAGGTCAGGTTGAAAGCTGTCAGGAGCTGCTTGTTGCTGGCTTTGAAGGTGACTGGGATCCATGTGGATTCAGTCGGCTAGGAAGGATCGTCAGTTTCCCCAATGAAAGGCAGTTCATAAAAGTGATGTTAGAGGTGTGATCTCTCTGTCCTAAAAGCTGCCACATGTGAGAAAGCCTTTCTTAGCCCTCCTCTCTCCCTCCCCCTCCCTTCCCCTCCCCCTTTCTTTCTTTGTCACTTCTTACATATACTCCAACATGCATATTCTCACTTTTTCTTGAATAAAGCTTAAAATTCCTGAAAATCATACTTTCCTCAATTCTTACTATGTGTGCTTAACCAGGTGCACCACTGCCTGGCCCCTCCTCAGTTCTTCTTTTGAGTTTATGCTGCATCTACAGCCATGTGGGAAACCATCCTGGTTTATCTCCTCAAATGCATTGCATATAAACTATGACTGTAATTACTTCTGTGAATGTAATTCCTTCAATAATTTATAGATTTTCTAAAGTTGACTGGATATATGTTAAATAATGATGGGTGACAGGTGAGGTTTATAATTTTTTGTTAATAAATTAGTAAGAGAAATAGCTGTAACATAGCACTTCCACCTGCAGGGGAAAAGCTTTGTGAGTGGTGAGGCAGTGCTGCAGGTTTCTGTCTTTCCCTCTATGTCACCCCCCCCTCTAGATTTCTAGCTGTCTCTATCAAATAAATAAATAAATAAAGATAAAAACATTAGGGGGAAAAAAAACATAGCACCAAGTACATGTAAAGTACCAGAATTGGGATGCTTTCATAGTTACCACAATAGCTTTCTTTTCTCCTTCCTTTCTCCTCTCTCTGCTTCTCTTCCTTTCCTCCTTCACCCCTTCCTCTTTTTCTCCCTCTCTCATCTTTTTCTTTCTTTATATTTTGAGGAAAGGAAACTTATTAAATAATCTATATTGTATTACATATGCCAAGGTCAAACTGAAGCAAAATTTGAGATTTGCTTTACAGTCTATGTGATGTCTTGATCTAAATGACATTCTAAAAATAAAGGTTACTTTATTCAAATGCTAAATATGTGCTACATCTACAGGTTCAGACACTTATATCAGGTGAAACAGTTTGGAGTTCTTTCCAGCTTTTAAAGTCTTCCAAGTCAGTGGGAAACTTGGAATAAATTTCTAAGCTAGATCATGGACTAAGTCATTGATGATTTTAGAACACCGTTTAGAATTATTTTTTTAAATAAATAGATTCTGTCCTGCCTTTAAGTTCTTATTAAGTGTTTATTTTCAGGTATCTACTGTTTTCAAAGCACAAGTCCTACAGTTTCCACACTTCATGGCCCTGAGAAAACCACAAACTAACATATGAGCTTTTTCATTTGTGTTTTAAATTTGACTAAGCATTTTTATTATAAGATAGTTGCCAGTCAGATATCTATACACCTTTTGGGTTAGACCTCCCTTTTGTCTTTCGTATTCTTTTCTTCTCTCTCTCTCCCCCACCCCCAACACACACACATTTTTTTCCCCAGATCATGACAGTTTATGGTGGTACTGAAGATTGAACCTGGGAGCTCTGAGCTTCAGGCATGAATGTCTACTGCATAAACTGCTATTATGTCCTGGCCTTTTGGTTAGGTTTTTCAAGCAACCTTTGGGTTAGGTATAGGCCCCTCTTTTCACTTCTTTGTTATGGTTAGTCCTCACAATTTAAGCACCTCCTCTTGGTCAAGAATTTTTAGTGATTGACTAGAATTATTTTTATGCCCCCCCCCAAAAAACTGTGAAGCCCACCAACATCTAACTTCACAAAGTACTCTTCAATTGCTTTAATGTTTCTACTTTTTCTATTTTCTGAGATGAAATCAATATTTACTAATATTTTTCTAAGATTTTTAATGATATGTTTTAAACATTTAATCCTGGTAATCTAATTTAGATCGCATCTATCTGTGTATCTACCCATCACCTATATTTCTATCATCTATTATCTAATTATGAAAGGTAAAAACACAACTTATTTTGTCCCAAGTTGCCAAGTCACCAACACCAATAACTAGCAGTACATTTTGACTCTGTATTCCGGTATCTGTTTTAGGGTTATCTGTTCTGTTCCCTTGATCTGTCTGCTGATTCTTATGCCAATATCACACTGTTTTTAATTATTGGCTCTTATAATAGAATAAGTCTTCTTGTTCCAGTATTTAATTCTTCTGTCTCATTATTTTGGATAGATCCCCACTGTTTATTATTTTTTTTCAGATGTATTTTTGAATTATTTTCCCAAAGTTACAAAACAAATTCCATTGGGATTTTGTTTAGGGATTTCATTTAGAAGATACAAATTGATTTTTGGGGAAATGGAATCATTAAATATTTATTCTTCCCAATAGGGTGATAGAAACTTTATATCTGAATCGTGAAACCTACTTCCTTTCTGATATTATTATTTTTGGGAAACATGGCTGCAGATGAATCCCAATATTCTATAATGTTTGTCTGGTTTATGGCAAACAGAATATTTAGTTTTGCCTCAATTGCATAGCCTCCTTGTTCATGATGGAACGCGCTCCCCGTGGCTTATCACTGGGATTTGGTGCAATCGTGATGATTCCACTGATCTCAGTGAATATTTTCTTTTCCTTTTCCTACTTTTTTTTCTTGATAGAAGTGAGACCCACAGAGAGGGGGAGACACCTACAACACTGCTCCACTTCTCATGAAGCTTCCACCTGACAGGTGGAGACAGGAGACTTGAACCTGAGTCTTTCTCACTGATAAGGTATGTGTTCACACCAGGTGAGTCACTCTGCAGTCCTGGAACATATATTCAAACATCTTCATTAAGGTAAACAAGAATCCAAAGACCAACAGCTCCCTAGAAAGGCTTGGTAAAAAGGAGTCTGGCATACCTAGGTGGGAAGAGGATTCATCTATGTCTGAACAGAGCTCTCTTTTTCCATGGGGTCTTTACTCAGACCTCTAATTTCTTATGTCATTCCCTTCCTTATGTGACTGCTTCTCTTCTACTCTACCAGGTATACTGGATACATATCGATTTGAATTGAATTACTGTGTCAAAAGAGGTTTAGCTTTGGGGTTTCATAACTAGCATCTCTATGTCAATGAAAAAACTATACCAGCGGTAATAAATAAAGAGTAAAAACCTAGGGCCAGGGAAGGTTGCTCCACAGTAGAGCACATGCCTTCCATGTGTGAGGTACTGGGCCTGTCCCCTTCACCATGTGAGAGCAACAGCAGACAGATACTCCATGGGTGGAATACTGGTGCTTCAGTCTCTGTCTGTATAATAACAACTGGGTTGAAAAGGTTTTTGAGCAATATAACACACATATGTGATACTACATTTACTCCCTGACACCACAAGAAAGAATGAAGAAAGAAAGACCAACCAACCAACTTAGGGTCTAGTTTTGAGTGAAAGTATATACCACTGATTTATTTATTTACTATTTTTTTTTTAGTATTGATAAAAAGTCTTTGTTTCTTTCTTGCCTCTGTCAAAACTAATTTACCTTTATTAGATTATTAGGGACTAAGCTGATCTGACTGCATTCTCTTACCTCCCTTCTTTCCCTCTTTCCTTCCTAGAAAATCACTCCCCACCTTATAAACACTGAAAACTTCTCTGCTTCTCCTTGATGATGAAAATAGTTTCAAAAAAAAAAAAAAAAAGAAAAGAATTTCATTTCAAGGAGACACCTGGGAAGCTGTGAGCTCAGTCATCAGCAGATTGTATACCTTGTGTCTGAGGATGTTGAGAGGGCTGTGGGTTTTGTTTCCGTCATTCCACATTTCCCTGAATTGTAAGTGATGAGTGTGACGGCACCTGTCTCTGGTGTTGGTTCATGATGTTTTTGCACTTTTCAAATGTTTGTGTTTCAGAGACTCAACAGATCCTTGAGATCTGTATGTGGTTTGTTTAGTTCCTACTTGTAATGCCTGGTTCTTGCATTTTCCTCAGTCTCCCCCTTACACTTGGTAACCCAAAATTTTCCTCGAAAAAACTCTGGAAATATGGTTCCATGCATCACTACTAATGTAATGCATCCTCCCCAAAGGTTGATTTTAAAACTTTCATTTAAGTACAACCCCTATGTTATTTTTAAAGGTTTTATATACAGTATTTATAATATAAAATTGACACTATGTTCATACAGCTTTAGATATTCCATGTAATTCAAAATGACAGACAAGTTAATAAAATCATCCAGTGCTAGGCTACTGGGTCAAGATCAGAAGAAAAAGAAGAGACAGTGAGATGCTAAGACAACTGGTAAGAGTTCTCTGAGAGTGATTCTCAAAAGTTGAGAAGGTCAAAATTCCATCTCCGGACATCAGCTGTTTGGCACAGCCCCATGGTGAGTGTGTGCTCCACAAATAAGAGAACTCTGTCCAGAGGCAAAGCACAAATGAAGGTTCTTCAGAGCAGTCTTCCGTCATCCGTTGGTATTGTATAATCTCTCTGCTTACTATTCCACAACTGTTGCTCTAGTCACTCTAGATGGCTGGTGTTCTATTGCATTTTCACAACCTTCTACAGCCCCAGCTCATGTTAGATCTATTTTTCATGACAGGATGATAGCTTTTTCTCATTTCTGTTGCTTCTGAAAAATGCTATGAAAAATTCTTCATAAGATTTTCTTCCCCCCCCCCCCTCTCTGTCTTTTTTGTTTGCTCTTGAGGTGGCTCCTGTATATTCTTTCACATGCATCATGAGATTCATTTCTCTCAGAAATTACATTGCTTGTTAGTTATGGATTAAAGAAATCTGTCATCTTCACATTAGAGGCACTGAATGCTGTCTCTTGCATCTGCTTCTCTAGGGCTTAAATTTCATAAAATAACATGTGTTATGTGAGCAGTTATCAGCAAACCGTTATTCCTAGTATGATATTCTAAATTATACATGTTTTTAGAGACCTGATCAGGCACTGGGTGATGGTTCCATGATTAAAACAGAACAATCACACAAGTATCAGAGAGAAGCATGTGGAATGACTAAAAATAGATTGCTTCCAGTAGTTTTAAAAGCTTACTTGAATAACAGCAGCAACCTGGCCTTATGTAACAATAGTTTAGGGCCTTATTCAGTATTTTTGCTTTTCTTCTTATAAATAAGTAATTATATGACATATTTATTCCCTACTTCTCTTTGTCTCCTTGGTAACTCCCCACCTACAGGGGAGTCGCTTCACAGCCAGTGAAGCAGGTCTACAGGTGTCTATCTTTCTCTCCCTCTGTCTTCCCCTCCTCTCTCCATTTCTCTCTGTATCCAACACTGATGACATCAACAACAACAGTAATAAATACTACAACAAAAACAAGGGAAAATAAATAATATAAATAATAAAAAGATTTTTTAAAGTATTATGTGGTGATGACATGTATCTGTGGAAAGATGTTGATCCAATCACATTCTTAATATCAGATGCTTGACATATATAAAGCAAGCACAAACATAAGATCCAAACTGCATACAGCTTGGGAATCTAAGAAAGATTCTCCTGTTGAGACAACATGCTGCCCCAACAACAAAAGCCCTGGACCAGGTGGCTTTACAAACGAATTCTACAAAACCTTCAGGAAACAGTTAATACTTACACTGCTAAAGTACTTGCAAAAGATCAAAGACAGAGCATGCCTCTCTTACTGATAATTCCCAATATTAATATATCCTTTTATTAGATACCTGATGTGAATTTTCTATGTTTAGAAAGAGTTGAGCATCACTCCCTCATACAATAGAGAGGCAAGCATACCAGTTTCTCTGTAATGACAAGAACTACTTGGAAACTATGTTTGTTTATACCATTAAGTAGCACAATACTTTCAAAGTTAGTACAGAATCTTTTATTTGTTATATGTCTATTCAGTTATAGAAGACAATTGTGAGTTTCTGGTATTATTTCAATAATGGAATTTGAAAATGAATTTACATATTGCTTGATATTTATGCACCATCCCCATTCTTTTTTTTTTTTTTTTTTACAAAATTTCCATTCTCACTTGAGCTATCATTAGATGTGAATATCCAGACTATAATATTCCCCAAAATATCTATTTGCAGCAATGTCATTACACTGACTACATCATTTTCCACCACATGAAAATAGTCAATCATTTCTTGGTATTCATCCATATCATCAAATTTAATTGGTATTTGCTTGGTCCTAACACACTGGGTACATGGCGCTGAGTGAAGTGCATGAGATGCTTTAACTTTAATCAAACAATCAGAGTCAGTACTGTTGTGTACATTCATGCAAATCAATGTTGTGAAATATGTATACGGTGCAGGCATGGCCTATGGGGCCTGAATTCTCTGGGGTTGTGGGAGCTTCCCCTGTTCTTGGATGAATATGTGTCAGTGGCAATTGGTGTGCAGAAGCCTTCCCATTAGTTGCACCGTACTCTGGCTCCACACCATGGCGCTCAAAGGACATAGAGGTCATTTGGCTATTTGATTTACTTTCACGGTCATATGCCAGTGTTATGCGTCTACTTTATTAAATTTTTAGGATTCATAAACTATACTTTCCTAAACTCCAAAGGATTCAAATAAAATTTTCTTATTTATTTAAATGTAAAACATCATGTTTACTTTATTGACAGGGTTTCATAATTTATATGAAATTAAGAATATCCATCAACCCATTGCTAACATCTCACAGAAGGTATACTGCTTTCCACAGAATATTTTTATTTAGTCTTTCAGTTACTCCATCTGTTTGCATGAAAGCCATTCCTAATGCCAAATCATTATGGCTGCTTGCAGAATTGGGGCAGCAGAATACCACAGCACATAGAACAATGAAGGGATTGGCCAGTAATTATCTCACTAGATAAACCTCTTCTACTATCCTCACCCCTGTTTATATATAGTAAAGACTAAAACAATATGTTAAGATAAGAACAGGCAGCTGTGCCTGTTTTAAAGGAAATTTTAAAGGAAAAGAGAGGAGGTTGATTTATAGTGCCAGCACCAATCCCCAGTGGTAACCTGGATGGTAATAAAGAAAAAATAAATGTTACTAACTATACCTATGGACCATATATAGCAACTTCTCTGACACTTCAGTTACCAAGTGTCTTTTGCTTAACCATTTACATAACTGATACTGGAGACAGCTCAGTCTTCAAATTTTCTCATTTGTCTACAATTCATGTGAGATAGACTATTTATGCTCTTAGTTCAAACTACACATAGAGGTTAACGTAAGCAACATTATAAAAAAAAAAATCCGAATTGGGAGTCATGTGTCCTTGGTTGGAGATAGGAAAGAGAGGAGTAGCTGGGAATTGCCTGAGAGGCAGTGGAAGCCTGAGAGTAAGGTTTGCACAGATAGCCAAGTTATAATATTACTATTCCACTGCTTTTTGACTAGTGGCCAAGATCAGAGTATGCTTTAGAGAAAAATGTATACTTAACACCTCTAGTTGGAGCCTAAGTATACTTGTGATTTATTTTCTCAAGGAGAAGGAAATTCCAGTTTTACTAGTTTGTAGCTATGCTGCATTTCCTCTACAAGTAAGCCTTAAAGTACAGATAAACTAATGTAAATAAATACACCTGTCTCTACAGACTGAAGTTTTTGTCTATATTGAAGATGGCATGTCTTGTTTTGAGAACTCCATTAAGTCAAAGCAAAAACAAAAACAAAACAAAACAAAACCCTACAGTTAGTACATGACCTAAGTGCAGTGCATTAATCTTTGCTTTCAGGCTTAACTCGGGCATGGGAAATTGTACTTAAAATAACAGAACACCACAATGAATTTGCCCTGCTGATGGAATGCTTGCTCAGAAACCGGAATAATCTCAGCAAATTGTGTCAATTGGTTATTATGTCCTATAAAATGAACAAGATAAGAATATGAAAGGCATTCCTACCACCTCTGGAACACCTGTTATGCAAACCATTTTTTAAATTTTTACTGGGGGAACCAATGGTTTACAGTAAATGTAGTTGTTGGTACATACGTAAATTTCTCAGTTTTCTGCAAAACACTCTCACCTCCGCCTATGTCTTTCTCCACTATTGTGCACCAGGACCTGAAAATCCTCCTCCCCCACACCAAACCCTCGAGAGTCCTTTAATTTGGTGCAATACACCAAAGCCAATCCAAGTTCCACTTTGTGTTTCCCTTTCTGTTCTTATTTCTCAATTTCTGTCCATGAGCAAACTACTATTTATCTGCTCTAAACTCTTTGTAATAGAAGGGTGATAAAGGCTTTCTGTTTGACTGTTCCTGAGTTTCTGTGAAGTTACAGGTTTTGAATCTACAAATTCATTGATTACATGTCTTCCTCCAGTTATAGATGGCCTCAGAGGAGCATGTTACAATCAGTAAGTTAAACTGACTTGCATAAAATCCCACCTGGCTTGCTGCGCCTTCTGGTTACAGAAGTCGCAGTGAAAGTTCACAAGCCTTCACTCCCCATAGGGCCTCGGACGACAGTTTTTAAAAGGAAATTGGCAGGGAGGTAATAGGTGACTGGCTTCTAAAGGTCAAGTTATTTCTACCCATAGGAAAATGGTGTGCTGGAATAAGGACCGTGAAGCCAAAATGCTGGGAGCTGTAGCAAATTGCATCTTCCAGTCTCCTCTCCAACAGAATTGCTGATGATTGAAAGAATTGCCATGATAAGCTGCTGACCTGGCCCCGTAGTCCCAGCCAAGCAGAATGCCAGTTACAAAATAGATGTTAAATGAGATTTAAAAAGTAATATGTGGAGACCAGAAGTAATGGGAAGTGTGACCTCCAGAGGCATGTGCAAGTAGGAAATGGACACTGAATGGTCCTGTGTGGTGGCACATCTGGTTGAGTGCACTTACCACAATGCACAAGGACCCAGGTTTGAGTCCTCGGTCCCCACCTATAGTGGGAAAGCTTTGCAAGTGGTGAAGCAGTGTTGTAGGTGTCTGTCTCTCTGTCTCTTTCCCTCTCCACCACCCCCTTCCCTCTCCATTTCTGTCTCTATCCAATAAATAAAGATAATTAAATTTTTAATTCTAAAAAATAACATTGAATGGTCTCTAAAATACTCTCTAAAGAGGGCCCCCTCAAGTAAGATTGCTTCTTAAATTTTCCTAGTATAGAGGAGATAGCTCAGTTTATTACAGCACTACTTGCAAGTCTGAGGCTCCAAAAGGTATAGGTTCAATCTCTGGCATCACCTTATGCTATGGCTGAGGTCTCTTCCTCTCTCTCTTCTCTTAAAATAGAAATAATTTTAAAAATACTTTCTCTTCTACAGAATATTCCTTCAGTGAAGGATGTAGCTAAATCGATCTGGACACTCAAGGAAAGGCTGAGGTCTTTCTGCTAGAATGTGCTATGCATTCACAGAATATCAATTTGAAAAAGGGTAAAATAGAGCTCCATGTGTCAGTTTGACTTTGAAAGTGGCTCTGGCCCTGCTTGTGCACATTCTAGCCCTAGCTGTTCGTATCTGCATCTAGGTGTCTGGACAAGAAGCATCATCAGTGTCTATTTGTCTAGTGAAATGCTCCCCTCACCTTACTGCTTAAAAAAACCTCTGTATTGTTTTTCTTCTCTGTTCCTGTTTATTAAGTTCCACCTAAAAGTGAGATGACTCCATTAACTGCCTCCCAATAAGATGACTTTTTAAAAAGCTGTATTGTTTCTAATGAAATAGTCAATATAATTTGTATATGTAAGGCAAGCTGAAAGAAAAATTTCACTGAATGTTATTAGAAACAAATTCAAAATTAAATATCTTATGGGGGATGAGTAATTGCACACCTGGTTAAGCACATATGTGATCATGTGCTAGGACCCAGGTTCAAGCCTGACACTCCACCCTGCAATGGGGAAGCTTCACGACTGGTGACATAGCTGTTGCAGGTGTTTCTCTTTTTCTCTCCCTCTCTATCACCCCTCCCTTCTCAATTTCTCTCTGTCCTATTTAAAAGGAAAAAAAAAAAGGAAAAAGTACCCATCATCCATCAGAAGTTGTGGATTCATCAAGCAGGCACTTAGCTCTGGTGGCAAAATAATAAATAAATACATGAATTTACTTCTAGACATCAGGTAGTTGTTTTTTTTTTCCTTCCAGGGTTATTTCTGGAACTCAGTGCCTGACATACAAATCAACTTCTCCTGGAGGCCATTTTCCCCATTTTTTGTTGACCTTGTTCCTATTATCATTGTTATTGTTGTTATTACTTAGGAGAGAGAGAATTTGAGAGGAAAGGAGAAGGCAGAAAAGGGGAGAGAAAGACAAACACTTGCTGATCTGCTTCACCAACTGTGAAGCGACTCCCCTGTAGGTGGGGAGCCCGGAGCTTGAACCAGGATCCTTGTTCTGGTCCCTGTGCTTCGCGCCATGTGTGCTTAACCTGCTGTGCTACCACATGGCCCCCAACATTAGGTAGTTTTAACGCCAAGAGTAAGATGACTGAAAAATGCATGTGTACAGTACAGTAGACATGTTTGCATGCTTTCATTTCAATGCTTAAAAGTATTTTGCAACACATAAAATTTTTAATGAAAATCTTTACACACAAGATGACTGAGAAATTGTTTGGTAGCAACCTATATATTGTTTTTTTCTATTTTTATTGAAAATATTTATCCACTAGGACATCAGGTGAGATATACCACCACTATGTATAACCAACCACAGCAAATTTCTCTACAATAGAGAAGTTAGATTGAAGTATTGCATGATTGAAGACATAAACAAAACCCAGTGCTGTGAAGGACATGGTTCTTTGCTTTGGAATGCTCCTCAAGATAAAATTCCTGAGTAAAGGTTCTTCCCTGCTCTCATCAGATATCGTGATATGTGTGGAGGAGACCCCAAAGGCTCAAATACAGCAGAGCTATAAAAATGCTTTGTTGGTGAAATTCAGCCTGAAGTGCTTCTTCCTTTAAAACAGAATTACTGAACATTTATGAAAAAAGATTAGCTAAACACTTCATTGAAATGTTAGAGTATCTGATTTCCTTGACTTTTGTTTTTGTATTTATAAAACCCTGTAGCAACTCAAAGAAAAATGGAAGTAAAAAGCCTGTTACTCAAAGAAGTACAGTCAGATAAAGATCAATTTCAGGGCTGAGGGGATAGCATAACAGTTATTTACAAGGTTCATGCCTGATGCTCTGAAGTCCCAGATTCTATCCCCAGGATCACTACAAGCCAGAGCTGAACAGTGCTCTAGTCTCTCTCTTTCTCTCTCACTATCTTTCTCTCACTAAAATAAATATCTTTTAAATAGAAATATTTAAAACACAACCATAAAAACAAAGAAAAAAGAGAAAATCTGAATATATTCTTTTAGCAAAACATAATCTATGCAAATTAAAAATATTGGGATATTTTTGTCAACTCCCAATTTTATTTTCTGTTGAATGGATAACCTGTAAAGGCCCCAAGTTTTTTGTAAAAATATTTTATTTATTTATATTAATGAGAGGGATACAGAGTTAAAGACCAGAGCACTGCTCAGCTCTGGCTTATGACGGTGATGGGGACTGAACTGAAGTCTTTTGCATAATCAACATGCTGTCTCCCCAGGCCTGTGGAAGTTTTGAAGGCTGTGGAGAATGCAGGGGACACATTTCCCGTGGTGAATGCATTAAAAGTGCTTTTGTTGCTATAATATTAAAGTGGGAGAACAATAATACATTTCAAAAAAATCTCTAGTTTGTTTCCTTATGAGATTCATCATTTATTAGCATCATCATCTTGGACCTAGAAACATGGTGACAGATAAGACGACTGATACTCAGCAATGCATAAAAAGACCAGTGTATTCGAATGAATTGGTTAGAAAGTTTAAATAAAAGTTCAACATTCTCCCAGTGATTTCTGATTTTAAATTACTTTGTCTAACTGGAACATTACTAACTAGGTCCTCTCAGGAGATCCTACATTACTCTAATAACAGCTAAAAGAGCTGTCATTTGGGCTAGATCTTTAAATGAAGGACTCAACCATAGTTGTCTGAAATAACCTAATACTGAAGATAACTCATGTTTAAGTAGTGGAATTTACTCTTTGCCTTAAGGAATTACCATTAAAGAACTTAATACTGTGTCTTTTCAGTGGAATCAATGAAAATGTGGCTTTTCTTTTTTTTTTTTAAATATTCATTTATTCCCTTTTGTTGCCCTTGTTTTTTTTTATTGTTGTAGTTATTATTGTTATTGATGCAATTGCTGTTGGATAGGACAGAGAGAAATGAAGAGAGGAGGGAAAGACAGAGAGAGGGAGAGAAAGACAGACACCTGAAGACCTACTTCACAGCCTGTGAAGCGACTCCTCTGCAGGTGGGGAGCCTGGGGCTTGAACCGGGATCCTTAGGCCAGTCCCTGCGCTTTGTACCACATGCGCTTAACCTGCTGCACTGCCGCCCGACTCCGAAAATGTGGCTTTTCTTCAAGGTATTCTTTTTGAGTCTAGCCGTGCTGGCAGCTCTGGGATGATCTGCATCAGCAAAATGTAAAAAGAGTGACTGGTAGCCCTGCTCATCTTCCCTTTGGCAATTTCATTTAAATTGTGAGGTTTATTTTCCCTATAATGCTAAATAAACATTTTTTTCATTATTAAAGTCAAGTGGAAGTAAAGGGGGAGAAGGCAAAAGAGGAAAGAAGGGGAAAAGAGGGCGAGACCACTGAAGGGAGAAGAGAGGTTCTGAGAAGGGATCAGAGACAATTAATAACAAGATAGAGATAGAGAAGAGGAAGATATAAAATGATCTCAGAAGAAAGTAACAGAAAATTTCTTTGCTTTCAAATTATACATTGGCAGAATTGCCTAGTGGTGGAATAGTTTTAAAATATGCTATAAAATATGTCTTTTGTCAGAAAAATTAGAGAAGAATAGTATAATTTCAGAAAACAAAGTTATCATTAGGGACACCAAGAAAATGACTAGAGAATAGAGTTAAGTTTCTGTTTTGACTTCACTCAGTAGGAACAATAGTTTAAAATAGCATATTCATATTTACAAATTTCAAAATATGTAGTCTGATGGATATTTAAATTGTCAACCTTTATTCCCTCCACTCCAGGTTTTTTCTTTGATATACAGACTAAACCAAGACCCACAGGCTTTAGTTTTCTGTTCAAATTATGGAGTATACAAGTAACTTTATCAGGGTGGTGGCCCATCTGGTAAAGTGCACATAGTATTAAGTACAAAGACCCACACAGGATCCAGGTTCGAGCCCCCATTCCCCACCTACAGGGGAGACGTTTCACAAGTGGTGAAGCAGGTCTGCAGCTGTCTATCTTTACCCCCTCTCCCCTTCCTTTCTCAATTTATCTCTGTCCTGTCCCAAAAAGGGGGGTGGGGCACGAGGAATTGTGAATTCATAGTACTAGCACTGAGCCACAATGAGAAAGAACCCTTGAGGCAAAAAAAAAAGGAAAAAAAAAGTTATCTTTCCTTCACTCTTTTTCAACTTCTCACAACCTACTGACAATTACAACAAACTTGGATACTTTTCTTTTCTTTTTTTTTTTTCTTTCCTCCTCCAGGGTTATTGCTGAGCTCGGTGCCTGCACCATGAATCCACCGCTCCTGGAGGCCATTTTTCCCCCTTTTGTTGCCCTTGTTGTAGCTTCGTTGTGGCCATTATTATTGCCCTTGTTGACGCAATTTGTTGTTGGATAGGACAGAGAGAAAATGGAGAGAGGAGGGGAAGACAGAGAAGGGGAGAGAAAGACAGACCTGCAGACCTGCTTCACCGCCTGTGAAGCGACTCCCCTGCAGGTGGGGAGCCGGGGGCTCAAACCGGGATCCTTATGCCCGTCCCTGCGCTTTGCGCCACATGCGCTTAACCCACTGCGCCACCGCCCGACCCCTATACTTTTCTAAATTGTATTTCCTTTCATAATTTAATACTACTTCCATCTTATTATCATAGAATTATATCATATTATAAAATAAATTCCACATTCTCTTATTCAAAACAGAAAAAAATTGAACAAAGTTGAATAATTCAAGAATTCCTAGAAATAACTTTAGATAGGAATAAAGTTGACCAAAGAAGTGAAAGACTTGTATGCTGAAAACTATGAGTCACTACTCAAGGAAATAGAAACTGATACCAAGAAATGGAAAGATATCCCATGCTCATGGATTGGAAGAATAAATATCATCAAAATGAATATTCTCCCCAGAGCCATATACAAATTTAATGCAATACCCATCAAAGTTCCACCAAGCTTCTTTAAGAGAATAGAACAAACACTACAATCATTTATCTGGAACCTGAAAACATCTAGAATTGCCAAAACCATCTTGAGAAAAAGAAACAGAAATGGAGGCATCACAATCCCAGACCTTAAACTATATTATAAAGCCATCATCATCATCAAAACAGCATGGTACTGGAACAAAAATAGGCACACAGACCAGTGGAACAGAATTGAAAGCCCAGAAATAAATCCCCACACCTATGGACATCTAATCTTTGAGAAGGGGACCCCGCCAAAGGATTAAATGGAAGAAGGAGGCTCTCTTCAATAAATGGTGCTGGGAAAACTGGGTTGTAACATGCAGAAGAATGAAATTGAACCACTTTATCTCACCAGAAACAAAAATCAACTCCAAATGGATCAAAGACCTAGATGTCAGACCAGAAACAATCAAATACTTAGAGGAAAACATTGGTAAAACACTTTCCCACCTACACCTCAAGGACATCTTTGATGAATCAAACCCAATTGCAAGGAAGACTAAAGCAGTAACAAACCAATGGGACTACATCAAATTGAAAAGCTTCTGCACATCCAAAGAAACTATTAAACAAACAGAGAGACCCCTCACAGAATGGGAGAAGATCTTCACATGCCTTACATCAGACAAGAAACTAATCACCAAAACATATAAAGAGCTCAGCAAGCTTAGTACCAAAAAAGCCAATGACCCCATCCAAAAATGGGCAGAGGATATGAACAAAACATTCACCTCAGAGGAGATCCAAAAGGCTAACAAACATATGAAAAACTGCTCTAGGTCACTGATTGTCAGAGAAATGCAGATTAAGACAACACTAAGATACCACCTCACTCCTGTAAGAATGGCATACATCAAAAAGGACAGCAGCAACAAATGCTGGAGAGGATGTGGGGACAGAGGAACCCTTTTACATTGCTGGTGGGAATGTAAATTGGTCCAGCCTCTGTGGAGAGCAGTCTGGAAAACTCTCAGAAGGCTAGACATGGACCCTCCATATGATCCAGTAATTCCTCTCCTGGGGATATACCCCAAGGACTCCATAACACCCAACCAAAAAGAGGTGTGTACTCCTATGTTCATAGCAGCACAATTCATAATAGCTAAAACCTGGAAGCAACCCAGGTGCCCAACACCAGATGAGTGGCTGAGAAAGCTGTGGTATATATACACAATGGAATACTATGCAGCTATCAAGAACAATGAACCCACCTTCTCTGACCCATCTTGGACAGAGCTAGAAGGAATTATGTTAAGTGAGCTAAGTCAGAAAGATAAAGATGAGTATGGGATGATCCCACTCATCAACAGAAGTTGAATAAGAAGATCTGAAAGGGAAACTAAAAGCATGACCTGACCAAATTGTAAGTAGGGCACCAAAGTAAAAACCCCGTGGTGAGGGGTAGACATGCGCTTCCTGGGCCAGTAGTGGGTGGGAGTGGGTGGGAGGGATGGGTCACAGTCTTTTGGTGGTGAGAATTGTGTTTATGTACACTCCTAGCAAAATGTAGACATATAAATCACTAGTTAATTAATATGAGAGGGGGAAAATCAGTTGTATGTCTCAAAGTTTCTCAAAACACAAACTGAATCTTTTTAATATATAGGTTGTGTATTTGATATGCGGACTCTCCCAAAAGCCTAGACCAAGTAGATTAGAAGCATCCAATAGCACAGCTATATACAAGATACTGGATTCTGTACAGCAAAACCTAACAAAAGGACTTTTCAAAGTTAACCCAATTACCAAATAATGTGATGATAACATTAACTATCAATTGTCTTTTGGAACCCTAAGACAGCAGGAACCTCACATCTACACTATAGAGCCCCTACTTCCCCCAGTCCAGGAACCCTTGGATAGGGCCCACTTTCCCGTATGCGTCTCCCAATCCATACCAAATAATATTGCATCCGCCGATCACAACCTAACCAATGCAACGATTGCCACCTCAACATGCTTCACCTCAGACTGTGTCCAGAGACTTCACATGTGGAATGACAACCCTTCAGCTTCATTACTCGGGTGAGACCTTTCCTTTTATAGTACACTCTAGTTTCATCTCAGGTGGCTCACTTTCTAACAAAGTTCCATAACCTAGATATACACCAGTTTCTGTGAGAGAGAGCTTATGTTCACACGTATCCATAAACTACTGCAAAATATATACCTGAAAGCAGAAGTACACTAGAGTTTGCAGTGAGTACCTCCCTAACACTTCCTCTTCACTATTCCAAGCTTGGGATCCATGATTGCTCAACAATTTGTTTGGCTTCGTATGTTAACTCTCTTTTCAATCACCAGGTTCCAGATGCCATCAGGAAGCCTGCTGGCCAGGCTTCCCTGGATTGAAGACCCCACCAATGTGTCCTGGAGCTCAGCTTCCCCAGAGACACACCCTACTAGGGAAAGAGAGAGGCAGACTGGGAGTATGGACTGACCAGTCAACACCCATGTTCAGTGGGGAAGCAATTATAGAAGCCAGACCTTCTACCTTCTGCAACCCTCAATGACCCTGGGTCCATGCTCCCAGAGGGATAGAGAATGGGAAAGCTATCAGGGGAGGGGGTGGGATATGGAGATTGGGTGGTGGGAATTGTGTGGAGTTGTACCCCTCCTACCTTTTGGTTTTGTTCATTAATCCTTTCTTAAATAAAAAATTTTTTAAAAAAGAAATAACTTTAGATAAGAAACACTTTCATCTCTCACATTGTAACTGCTTACTGTGTCCCTCTTTAATGTTTAGTACATATGAGAAACAGTAAAATAATGTTTTTTTGTGATTTGTCTTGTTTTTTTCTAACAGCTAGTTCACTCAGTTGATTTAGACTGCCCTTCCTCCTTGATACGGATGATTATAAGTTTTGGTATGCTAGGTGCTTGTTATACTTTATTCCTACAAATATATTTGAACTTTGTTCTAGGACACTGTTACCTGGAAACACTGGATCTTATCCAAACTTAGTAAGATTTGCTGAGCACACATACCTGTGTTGAGTCAAGTATGTACATGCCCCCACTTCAGAGTGAGTCCTCTAAGACTAGGCTACCCGTAAGCCAGGAACCCAGGGTTTCTTTCATGCTAGCTACCGGGGACACACACTATTTTTGCCTTGTATGAATGTCAAGCATCCTTCAAATGATTCTTTTCCCCATGTATGGATAAGGTCCTAATCTCTAGCACGCTTTTTATTATACCATTTACTAAATCTGCAGGCAAGATCCTATGTATGACTCTGGAATTCTCCTTCCTCTCCAGCATGATGTCCTATGAACTCTATCTTCATGAACTTTTGGCTGTATGTAACCTCTCCCTCTGTCAGAGTCTGTCAGGCTTGACTCAATTCCTCTGTTTGTGCTATAGCTCAGGAATTCACCGGAGGAAGCAAGTCAGGGTCATGGTTCACCTCACCTCATCAGTTTCTTTCTCAGCATGCCATGTCTGCTGTCAAATGTCCTGAAAATTGTTGTTTCACTTATTATTATTTTTTTTTTACAGCAAAGTTGTTCTTTTTGACAGAAGGGTAAAACAGGCCTCTTTTTCTTCATTTTGAATAGAAGTAGAATTTCTGTTTCTCTTAGCTTGACCATTTTTTTTCTTTTACCCTCACTACTCACTCAACACTCAAACTTGAATATTTAACATAAATTCTCTAAATATCAAGGACACTAGTGCTTTGTGCCTTGCAAAAACTGCTTTTAAATTATCTTCCATGCTCTAGGCAAGTATTTAGAACCATCTTTTTCATTTCTCTCACACCTCCCACAGCCCATTCATCATCAAATGCCATTAGCTCTGCCTTCCAAATATAGGCCAAATCCATCTTTCCTTGACCTTAGCTGAAACCGTGCTATTCTAAGACAATGTTAGATTGGAATATCCCAGAGTTTGGCAGGGATAAACTGATGAATTCAGAGAGAATTTAGCAAAGATATTTGAAAAAGGGTGAAGGTAGGGTTACAGAAGCAAAAAAGAAAAAAAAAATGTTCTGGAACCCAGAGCTAGTATTATAAGAAGTCATTTCTACTCAAAGACCAGAAGGGAAAAAAGAAAAGATCAAATACCCAAATACAGGGGAGCTGGGAGCTAGCTATCAGTAGCTATGGTTATGGTCTTTTATAAAGACATAGAGCATGGGGGTCAGGCGATATCGCAGTGGATTAAGCACACATGGCGCACAGTGCATGGACCGGCAGAAGGATACCGGTTTGAGCCCCCGGCTCCCTACCTGCAGAGGAGTCGCTTCACAGATGGTGAAGCAGGTCTGCAGGTGTCTGTCTTTCTCTCCCTCTCTCTGTCTTTCCCTCCTCCTCTCTCCATTTCTCTCTGTCCTATCCAACAGCAATGACATCAATAACAATGACAATAATAACCACAACAATGGTAAGACAACCAGGGTAAGGAAAGGAAAAAAATGGCCTCCAGGAGCAGTGGATTCATGGTGCAGGCACCAAGCACCAGCAATAACCCTGGAGGCAAAAAAAAAAAAAAAGACACAGAGCAAACTCCCAGCAACCTGGCAAGTAGGAAGTTGAGGAGTTAAATATATCATCTGGCTTTTAATTTACTGCTGGTGACTCCCATTGGATGAGCGTAGTTGAACATCAGAAGTCAATGAAACTTCTAATGCAGCACAGAAATGCCTGGGGACCTAGCATGGAGCCAAGTGGCAGTAAAACAGCAAATAGAAGGTACTGATAGACCCCTTGGGTGGTCTCCTCACTCCGGTGAAGCCCCCTTACCATCTGCTAACAGCAGCCAGAGGGACCTTAGAAAGGACAAATCAATTTAAGTCATTCTAGTTTTAAAATGCTGAACTGGTGTTTCCTGACACTTAGAATAAAATTTAAATTCCTTATGACGATCTAAAGTTCCTACATGAGCTACTCTTGGCTACTCTTGGCTACTCTTCCAATGCACTCTCTAATGACTCTGCCCATCTCTAATTCTGCTCCAATCACAGTGGCCTTCCTGAGTTCTTTCCTTCTTACTCCCACCTTCTTCCTACTTGGACTTGCTGCCTCCCCCACCACCACTTTGTTGAAATTTCTTTGCCATTTCTTCCTTTTCCCTGTCATTGAGAAGGCTTCTCAGATTCACTCACCTAAACTGGTAGCCTTTATGATTCTCTATATTTTTACTCTGCTTTATTTTCTATTTTTTGTTTGTTTTATTTATTTGGAGAGAGAGAGAGAGACCAGAACATAATTCATCTCTGGCTTATGATGATATCAAAGACTGAATCTAGGGACTCCAAGTATTTTTATTTCTTCGTAGTGACCTGTTTATCATCTCCTCATGCTATTAGGATATGAAGGCAAGCACTTGGTAGTATTGATGGCTGCTATGTCACTGTGGTTAAAGCCAAGGCTGTGACATGATACTTAATAAATGTAAACAGAATAAGTAAAGCTAATTTTCTGCTTTTACTTTTTTATTTTTATGTATTCATTTATTGCCTCCTTGGTTGTAACTAGGGCTCAGTGCCAGCACTACAACTCCATCATTCTCAGCATCTATTTCTCTTTTTTTCTTGCTTTCTATTTTTTTTTAATTAGGTAGGACAGAGAAAAATTGAGAGAGAGGATGGGGAGACAGAGAGACCTGCTTCCCTACAAGTAAAGTGGACCGCTGCAGGTGGAGAGTGAGGGCTCGAATCCAGGTCCTTGTGCTTGGTAATATGTGCACTTAACCATGGGTGACTCTGCCCGGCCCTTCTTGTTTTCCTAGTCCACAGAAATGTTCCTGATGGGTCAACAACTATACTGTAAATAATTAATCCCACCCACATAAAATGGAAAAAAAAAGTTTATAAAAATCTAAAAGAAATGTTCTTAATATCTTTTTTAAACATTCCATCATATTGTGTAATATGGTAGTTCCTTTATGTTATTTCCTTAAATATTTACAGAAATTCAATTAGATTTCTGCAACAATGCACCATGATCTAAGTGGCTCAAACAATATGAATATATCTTCTTACAGTTCTTGAGGCCTGAAGTCTGAGCCAGGTGTCAAAATCTGAAGACCATGAATGGCTCTGCTCCAGGTTGTTGCCCAGTCTTCGTGGCTTGTTGACTGTCTTTGTTGTATCTAACTTGTAGAAGAATCACCTCAGTCTGTTCCTGTCTTTCCCTGCGTGTGTGTGTGTGTGTGTGTGTGTGTGTGTGTGTGTGTGTGTGTGTGTGTACACGCGCGCATGTTCACTGAATATGCCCCCGTTTTACAAGCACATGAGTCATGTTGTATTAGGGATCCAGCCTACAACCTACTTCAGTGTATTCTCATCTTGACTTAACTGATTACAATTCAAAAGACTCTTCTTCCAAATAATATAACTCATTGTTTGTTGCACATAGCTGCATAATGCTCTGTTCTGTCTTTTCCTCTCTCATTACCACTTCTGAGGTATGTGAGGGTAAGGATTTTGATACAAGAATTTGGAATGAATAAAAATTCCCTCAGGGGGAGGGAAACAACAATACAACAGTGAATTTGTCCTAAGAATAGAAAAGATAATAATGCATAAGAGTAAGTAATTAATGCTGTTTTAAGTGACTCTGCAATTTATTTTGAAGTAATTGCCTATTTTCTGAAAAGTTAGAAAAGCCTCAAGAGCTCTTGCATTCCTAGAAATTGAAAATTTAAGAGATATTCAGCAGGTAGTATTGGTGAGACTTACTAAGTGATCAGACATAGAAGAGGTAACAAAGAGAAACAGAGCACATGGAATGCCTGTGTCTGACTCAACAACTACTTGGCCTTTTAGTAAAATAGGGGCGAGTGAGTAGAAGAAGACTGGATGAAGAGAATGAGAGTTTTAGTTTGGATACATTTAAGTGTTAAGAACCTCTGAGAAAGACAGGTGGAGTCATTGGGATGAAACAGGTTGCATAGTAGTACATTTCCAAAAGAGATCTAAGCTGGAGATCACCCTAAGGTTAAAATGTGCACACACACCCCCCACACACACCCAGGGGGCTGCGAACAGAGAGCACTAAGGAATAGAGTGCATCCACTGCCATGCATGTGAAAATAGATTTGTGTCCTTGTCCTGGCACCACATGGAAGTGCAGGGACCAGGGAAGCTCTGAGGCTCTAATGTCTCTTCCTCTCTCCCAGCAAGGGCGCTAAAGGTAGACTCTAACTTTTGCTAGTCTAGAGTTCTCAGAGAAAGGAAAGGCCTGCCTTAAGACATGAAAAATCAGCTTCTGAGCTGATCACTACCTCTAATAAAAAGCATATTGCATCCGCTGATCGCAACCTAATCAACACAATGAGTGCCAGCCCAGCATGCTTCACTTCAGACTCTGTCCAGAGACTTCACATGTGGAATGACAACCCTTCAGCTTCATCACTCGAGTGAGACCTTTCCTTTCATAGTATTCTCTAATTCCATCCCAGGTGGTTCACTTCCTAACAAAGTCCCAAAACCTAGATATAGACCAAGTTCCAGGAGATAGAGCATATGTTCACAGGTATCCATAAACTAGGGCAAATATATACCTAAAAGCAGTAGTACACTAGAGTTTGCAGTGAGTACCCCTCAACACTTCGTCTGCACTATTCCAACCTTTGGGCACATGATTCTTCAACAATTTGTTTGGCTTTGTATGTTAACTCTCTTTTCAGCCACCAGGTTCCAGATGCCATCAGGATGCTGGCCAGGCTTCCCTAGACTGAAGACCCCACCAATGCGTCCTGGAGCTCAGCTTCCCCAGAGACCCACCCTTCTAGGGAAAGAGAGAGGCAGACTGGGAGTATGGATCGACCAGTAAACACCCATGTTCAGTGGGGAAGCAATTACAGAGGCCAGACATCCCACCTTCTGCAGCCCACAATGACCCTGAGTCCATGCTCCCAGAGGGATAGAGAATGGGAAAGCTATTGGGGAGGGGATGGGATATGGAGATTGGGTGGTGGGAATTGTGTGGAGTTGTACCCCCCCATCCTATGATTTTGTTAATGTCTCCTTTCTTAAATAAATTAATTAATTTTAAAAAACCAAAAAAAAAAAAAAAGCACTTGCCTGTGTTCTAGAGCACATCCCATTCTCTAGCACAGGGATCCTTCCTGGCTCCTGGTTTATCTGACTCTACCAGCATATAGTATAGTTCACTTCCTCATAATGTCTATCTGTCATTCATTTATTCATTCATTCATTCTTTCTTTCTTTCTTTCATTCATTCATTCACTCACTTTGCAGAGTCAGGGCTTTTTACATGCACAACTTCACCAAACCTAGGTCTTTTTTCCCACAGAGATGGGAAAAAAAGGAGGAAAACAACTGGGCTACCTTCTATTGGTGTCAGAGGTTGAACCTAGGCCACAAGCCTGGAAAGACACATGCCCTACCTATTGAGCTATCTCTCCAATCTCTAAATGGCCTTTTTTTTTTTCTAAACGCCTTTTAAAGGGACAATAACACAGTGCTGACAGTGCAGTTGTAGCCTTTACATTTTAATCAGGTATAAATATTCTTCCTCCCTTAGTGACTCTTGAGCTTAGATTTTAAAAAAGTTGAGAGTGTGGTTTTACTTATTACAAAGAAGAAAAATTGCATCAAACTACAAATGCAATTTTAGGTCATGCAATTTTACTCCTTTCAATTTGTTTAAAATGAAAAGGGTAGGTGTTAATTGAACCCTGTTGATGCTGATTACATCTTCAAATGTGCTGGAATTTTTTTCTTATGTAAATAAATAAATATATCCCTTTTTATTGAATTACACCCTCTGTAATGCTAGTGCACTGCCAGTGAATTGCTTCTGGAGGTTTGGTCAGTGAGAACTTTTGCTTTTTCATTGCACTGTGAGCCCAAGAACCAGAGAAGCAACTCATGTGTTTGTCAAGTAGCAACACACGCTCCCATGATAAGTTAGCTGATTACTGGTAATGTTACTAAAGATGCTGGACTGCTTTCCTCATCCTCTGAGCCTAGTAAATGCTAGTTAATTGCATCGTCCCACCATTGCTTGACATTTTGCCTCCTTTTCTGATTCTGTCCACAGCATTAATCAAAGTCAGTTTTCAATTGTTCCACTTTCAGCATGGAGCATCTGCACACAAGTTCCTTATTTCCTTAATTAAGTCTTAAGTGACAATAGATGTTTAAGCCACTGGGAAAACTATTCAAAAAGAACCTAGGCTTTTTTTTTTTTTCTCCTCTTGCTAATCCCTTACTCCAGAGTTTGGTGTGTGTCTTTAACTTCCCTGAAAGGCCTTTTTTGCTTACAGCACTTTTCTCCCCCAAAAGGCAAGAATCGGGGCATCTACATGGTTCAGAGTTAGAAAAATCTCAATCTGTCCGTGTGCTTTGATTTACTTCTTCCGTCTGGACTCACACTCTGTTCTCAACAGATACCCTGAACAGTCTTTCAAATTCATCAACAGCTTTCCCCTATGGGGTGGATCTTTATATAGCCTTTCATGGGACCAGAGCTGTCGATGTTTCTCGGCGATATGTGTTTTGTATTTAAGGATTACCTGCTGGATGTCCTTGAAGTAGTTTTCTGGTGATGGATAATAATGGCGGCAGATTGTCCAATCCCCATGCTGTGCTCTGTAATCAAAGTTGGCAGGGCAAATGTGGAGCTGTCTGTTTTTCCACTTGTGAGAAACCTCTTGCAGACAGCCTGTAAACAGCTTGGGTGGTATTGGCATGACACTGTCTAACTTTTCTGCCTACTCTTTTTAGATTTTCTGCTTGTTACTTTGTTCATGTGCATTAATGTGTTAAAATATGTTATAGGAGACCCTGGAAGATACTTTTTATCAACTTTCACATTCTCAAGTTTTCTTAAAACCTAGGTAAAGTTTGAAGATAGAAAAATTTGCATATGCTATGTTCTACTGAATAATCTCCAGCACATTAAGCATGCCAGTAAAAGTATAAGATACTTTTTTCACTTTCTCCCCAAATTTCTACTAGAATCGAATAATACGTGCACCTTGAAGGTAAATACTGCTTTGATATCTAACTCCACATTCTTGAGCTCCATATAAATGCCAAGTAATATATGCTTTTTCATGTCTGGCTACTTTTGGCTATGACAACTGTAAACATTTTCTATGGTTTTAGTTCAACTATGGTTCTCTTTTTCTTATTGTTGAAAAATATTTTATTTTCTCAGTGTGCCATTATTTATTCATTCTCCTGTTGATGGACATTTTTGGGGTGTTTCTGTTTGTTTCTTTGTTTGTTCTTCTTCTTCTTCTTTTTACAGCGATAGAGAGAGAGAGAGAGAGAGAGAGAGAGAGAATGAGAGAGATTGAGAGTACAGAATCAAATTCCCTTCAATTTGTTGGATTCAGGCTCAAACCTGATTGCACATATGGCAAAGCAGCACACAATCCAAGTGAGCTATTTTACTAGCCCCATTTTGGGTTATATTAAATTTAGGACGATTACAAATATCGTAACACACATTCATGTAAAAGTCTTTTCTGAATCTTTTAAATTATCTTGGGTAAATGCATATTTAATGTTATAAAAACTGCTAGTTTTCAAACAAAAAACTGTCATTCATTTAGCATTCTTTTTTATTGTTGTTGTAGTTATTGATGTCATCGTTCTTAGATAGGACAGAGAGAAATGGAGAGAGGAGGGGAAGACAGAGAGGGGGAGAGAAAGACAGACACCTGCAGACCTGTTTCACCACCTGCTTCACTGCCTGTGACCCCCCTGCAGGTGGAGAGCTGGGGGTTCAAACCGGGATCCTTACAGAGGTCCTTGTGCTTTGTGCCACCTATACTTAAACTGCTGTGCTACCACCCAACTCCCTGTCATTTAGCATTCTTACTGTCAGTGTATAGAAGGCCTAATTTCTAAAATTCTGACTAACATTCAGTATAATCTGCCTTTAATATTATCGTTTTGGAACAGGTGTACAGAAAGTGATTTAGCAGGTGTGATTGCCATTTGCATTTCTCTGATGATGCTGAGTATTTTTGTCCTCTTGTCCCTATACTTGTACATAATTTTCTGAAAAGTATCTAAGTTTTTGGCCCATTTCTATTGTTATTTTCTAAGCACAGAAACTTCTTGTACATTCTGGGTAAAATTATTTTCTCGGTATTCTCTATATATCCTCAATACAGATTTATTTACTTATTTATTTATCATCATTAATTTCCCTTCAATTTTACTATTTCTTCTGCATTCTCTAACCTACTAGTTTTGAAATTTAAATTTACTATTACACATATATACACATACATATACATAAAGCCAGAATTACCACTGGGGCTCAGTGCCTGTTCTGTGAAACCACTGCCCCTGGTGACCTACCTATTTCTATTCTTTCTTTTCCTTTTATTCTTTTTCTTATCTTTTCTCTTCTCTCTTCTCTTCTCTTCTCTTCTCTCTCTCTCTTTCTTTTTTTTTTTTTTTTTGAAAGGACAGAGAAAATTGAGAGGGAAACAAGGTAGAGGAGGGCAAGTTAAAAAGAAGTCCAGCACTGCTTCACTACTCCTGAAGCTTTCCCCTTACCGCCTGGGACCTGGGTTCTCCAGGATAGGAATGTTTGCTTTCTGATAGTGCATTACTGCTTGGCTTCTCTAACCACATCATGAAATTGCATATTTAAGTCCTTGCACATACTTACCAATATCTATCTGCTCACTTCTGAGATTTTTGAGTCTCATTTTTCTTTTTCAGTTATCTGGGTTTGTTTTTTTTTAAGTTTTGTTGAGTTATAGCTGACATTTAATGCATATATTTTGATGAGTTTGGGCATAGTCACAATCCATGAAACCATTTAATACCAAAGTATTAAATATATACACCCCTTTCAAAATTTTTCTTGTTATCTTTTATGCATGTGTTGAGAATACTTAACTTGATGTCTATCCCCTTGATATGTTTAAAAGTAGACAGTAATGGTTTTTTGTTTAATTTTTTTTTTTTTTTAGAGAGAGTGAAAATGACCACAGCAGCTAAACTTCCTTCAGTGAGAGGGCCTGACTTGAATTTGGGTCATGCACATGGCAAAGCAGCACACTATCCAAGTGAGCTATTTTGCCATCCATATGATACTCTTTGTTAACTAGTGATAGAACAGATGTCTAGAATGTGTTCATCTTGCCGAACTAAAATGTTATAGCCATTGGGTAATTTCCTACTTCTTTCAACCCCACCCTAACCCAAATGTCCATCAACAGATGAAGGAAATGTAATATCGTGTTGTGAGAAAAGTCATGATGTATTTTTTTCAATACAAAAATGTGTCATGACCTTTCCAACACACACACTTATATCCATCCTTTTTAAAAAAAAAAAAAAAGATACGGGATATGGCATTCTTTTCATTTTCCTAATTAAAAAAATTAAAATTACTGAAACCAGTCTCCCTAATTCTTTGAGTTAGCATGGAAAATCAGATACTATGGGTGAGAAGATTCTACCTTATTCCCACCCCACCCCCCACAGCAGTCTGTTCATCTGTCTATCACATACCTGCTTCTCTTTTAGCTCTTAGCCTCATGGCGATTACACTCTGCTAGACCTCATGCTGGCTGGACTTGAGTACATACATACAGTGAAGCCTTCAGTCAAAGCCTGCAGAGGCTCTAAATGCATCTGGGCCTCCTTGTACTCCCGGCATTGTGGCTTCCTACCTATGCATTTTGGCACTTTGGGAGCTCTGAGCCTGCACTTTTGCTCCATCCTTCTCTCTTTGGACTAACTCTCCAGAAATGACTCTCAGATTGAAAGCTTGACTCTTACAATTTCCTTCTTTAAAAGATTATAGTCTTAGATTGTATACCACTGAATTCCTAAAAATACATATGTGTGTGGTTCTTACAGCTTTTCCAGTTTCACAGTTGGTTGTGAAGGAAAGGCAAGTCTGGCACTAGTTAACTCATATTGGCAGAAACAGAAGTCACAACACTTGTTTCATTGATTTTTGAGACCTTCATAATACTGCAATTGTTTTCCCTGCAAACTGAGAGTATTAAAACTTCAGGTCACGTAGTTAGTTATGGAACTATTGAAAACAGTCTATAAATAAATAAATATCTGTGTCAACTATTACCTAGTGACTGAACAATGAAACTTCTTCCCATTTGTAAGATTAATCTCCGTTCTCTTTTTATAGTCTTTGGAATGAAGTTACCATGTACAGCCTACACCTATGGATATTGATTTTATTCTACTGGAGGCAGTATCATTACACAAGTTATGTCAAATAATTCCATGGGATATTTGCCTTCTCTTCCCCATTCATTACTGTATTCAATCACTAGTGTTCAGCAGGGTATTGACTGTTTGAAAGAGGTAAGATATAAACAAGGGGGATAAGGCATACTACTTCTACGTTAAGCTTGAGTATTAGCCACTTGACTACTATGTGACTCCTATTAAGATCTTTCATGCTATTTATGCTCAATGTCTTCATATGTGAAATAGGGATAATAGTATGTACTTTGGGGTATCATAATTTTAAGGAAGAAGGGGAAAAGCTTTTAATACTGTACAAATCTCCCATTTCTGCCTATCCGCATTCCCTATAGGTAAAGAAAAAATAAAATGAATTAAAGAAACTTCCCCAGAGACTCACCCTTCTAGGGAAAGAGAGAGGCAGACTGGGAGTTTGGATCGACAAGTCAACGCCCATGTTCAGCGGGGAAGCAATTACAGAAGCCAGACCTTCCACCTTCTGCAACCCACAATGACCCTGGGTCCATGCTTCCAGAGGGATAGAGAATGGGAAAGCTATTGGGGAGGGGATGGGATATGGACATTTGGTGGCGGGAATTGTGTGGAGTTGTACCCCCCCATCCTATGATTTTGTTAATGTCTTTTTTCTTAAATAAATTTTTAAAAAAGAAACAGCATTTTAAAAGAGGTAATGAAAAAAAAAAAACAGAATTGAAAGAGATAATAATAGTTGCCTACCCAGAGCTATTCAGGTAAAGAGCAGCAGACTGATCGCTGAGGTGTGTGTGTGTGTGTTTACGTGGGTGAGATCTGTTACACACATCTGATCTGCTAACACTTCTAGCCCAGCCCACTTATTCAATTCTTACTTTTCAATTGTACTACCCACAAGTGAAGCAAGAGAGATAATTAGTCTTCTTCCTTCATTTAGTATCAACCATAAGTGAAAAGATGATTATAAATTTATCTTTTAGCCCTGCCATCTCTAAGATAAAGCAAATCTTGCTTTTACCTTTTATCATATACTTTACACTGAAAGATCTTAATAAATAGTCCTAAAATATCATCCAAGTTTTACGAGTTCCTCTAACTGCTTGGAGTTTGAAACTAGTATACTTTTCTCATTGGAGTCTAAGAGAAACAAGAAACATACATTGAGAATGATGTATAATTGGGATTTCAGAAGCTTGTCAGCAATTGAAATACATTTTTTTTTTCTGAAGAGTTGGAGAATTAGTGTCATTCCCACATGTTGACCTCTTGTGATTAAAAATAAAGATAACCAAAATTATTTTTGAAAGACACTAAGCTGTTTTGAAGAGTCTTTTCTCTGGGGCCTCTCCTGGTAAAAAAGAAACTACAGAAAGAACTAAGGGGTACAAAAACCACTGCTTTCCTCAGACTTGAGCAAGGGCAGCCCTTACCTCAGACTCCTACATTTTCTAACTTTCCAAACCTGGTCTCTCTCTGTCCATATTCAATTATCAAAAACAGTATTCAGAGTAAATAGGATGTACCTATTCAGAGCTGGTACCCATCTGGTCCACCAATACATCCAAATCAAGTAAGATGGAATTTTGAAATACTGTAAGCAACAGTTATCTACCAGCTTCTTCAGCCTGGGCAGGCCTGACGTCAAAGGAAGAGCAGACTATATCTCTGGCAAGGTTTCCCCTAAGCTGTAGAGTTGGCACAAGCATTTGGGGAAAAGAGATGGGGTTGTTCATGCCTTAATATGCAGACTAGGCTGTCCACAGGCATGCCTGTAAGGCCAGTAGTGGTACTGAGTCAGGGATGGGGAAATGGTGGTAGAACTCAGATCAGGGGCTGGGTGTCAAATGCTGGCTCTCTTTATGTGCTCACAGGAGTCTAAGAAGTAAAAATTTTGTTCAAACCTGACCTTTCAGGCCATTATCAAAGTAGAAGCATAAAATGCACTTTATTTAACAATGTACTATCCTGAGTCATAACTTTTAAGTCTTTTGACATAAGATGTGTAGATTTGTAATATGAAGTGTAGACCCCCAGAGTGCTGTCACCAAAGTGGAGAGGTTTCACTTGCTGTCCAAGTAAATCACATATAATCACAATAGGATCTTATCTGGGGATCTCCATGCCACAAGGACATAAGCACACAATTTAACTGGCAGTAAGAGGTGGCTGGAGTTATACAAAACCACTTGGTGAGGTTTGGGACACAAACAGAGGTGCTCAAATTTAAAAATTTACTGAAATTTCTGATCCTGGGAAGGTGAGGGGCCACTTCTCAGACTGGTAGTCCCAAGCACTAAAGCACAGAGTTCAGAAAGGTCCTTAATTGTGGGGTCAAAAGAACTCTCCTGCACTTCTGGTGGGAATGTCAATTGGTCCAACCCCTATAGAGAACAGTCTGGAGAACTCTCAGAAGGCTAGATATGGACCTACCCTATGATCCTGCAATTCCTCTCCTGGGGATATGTCCTAAGGGACCCAAAACACCCATCCAGAAAGATCTGTGTATACATATGTTCTTAGCAGCACAATTTGTCATAGCCAAAATCTGGAAGCAATCCAGGTGTCCAACAACAGATGAGTGGCTGAGCAAGCTGTGGTCTATATACACAATGAAATACTACTCAGCTACTAAAAATGGTGACTTCACTGTTCTCAGCCGATCTTGGATGGAGCTTGAAGGAATCATGTTACATGAAATAAGTCAGAAACAGAAGGATGAATATGGGATGATCTCACTCTCAGGCAGAAGTTGAAAAACAAGATCAGAAGAGAAAACACAAGTAGATCCTGAACTGGAGCTGGTGTATTGCACCAAAGTAAAAGACTCTGGGGTGGGTGGGCAGGGGGAGAATACAGGTCCAAAAAAGATGACAGAGGACCTAGTGGGGGTTGTATTGTTATGTGGGAAATTGAGAAATGTTATGCATGTACAAACTATTGTATTTACTGTCAAATGTAAAACATTAATTCCCCCAATAAAGAAATTAAAAAAAAAAAGAAAGGTCCTTAACCTGGCCTGACCTGCTGCCTAGTTTAGTGGCATGTCATGAGCACTGCTGCTAGTCCTAACTTAGGCAGGCTCCTTGGCACAGCCAGTCTTTCAATCTCTCCAACCCTTTTTCTTATCTCTGTCTTCCATAAGCAAGCGGTTGATCTCTAATAGATAACTCAACGCCACTCTCTCAATTTTCTCCTCATATAAATCAGTCAGAGACATAACAACATGTATAGATTTAACCCAAATCCATGGGTCTCAAGTCTATGCCAAAACCTACAGATGCCCAAGTCTCGTACAGTTGCCAATGCAGATCCATCTTTCTACATTTATCAATTGAAGCAACTGACAGACTGGACAGGAAAACAGCCATGGAGAAGTGGCCTAGACAGTTGAAACCTGTGTGTTCACTGGCCCACTGCAATCGCTAGGGGACACAAAGGAGGAGGCGTCCGCCTGCACTGAGGAAGTCCATAGGGATGTGCTCTAGGACCTTGGGTTTTCACACAATAGGCATCAACTCCAAATTTTCACTCTGCCATTTATTTTACCTCTGAAATGAGCTTTTACTTCCACTTCATTAAACTGTTTTGATGTCTAAGGATTATTAACAATAACTTTTACCCTTAATTGTTCTACTTGTATTGGATCAAATTACTTATCTCCAGTGACGTGGTAGTCCCAAGATTCTACCACTATGGACATTAAAAACAGATAGAAAGCAATATCAAGTTAATTCAGTAAAAGACTTACATTATGAACTGGATGGATAAAAGAAGTGGTGACTAGACTTTGTGGGCACCCACAGGACCTTGCTCTCAATTTGGATCAAGGATGCTAGAGAATGTTCCATCCTCCAAAGGGAGGATGGACAACATACTTTATGCTACACCTGAGGAAGATGGGCCCTGATATTGGGGCAGCTTGGAATGTTCCTACTCATGACCACAGAATGTGAGCTCAGATCTACAGGGATGCAGAGGTCACATAGGCTCCTAAACTGAATATGGGCCGCAGATCACATCAAATCGATGGGGCTTACAGTCAACAATATTTATACCCCTTCCCCATATTTGGGAGCTACTCTCTTCCCTGATTGAGTTTTCTGGTCATTTATGCAGCCATGACATCATCTCCCCAGACAATAACTTGGAGCCACCTGCATATCAGATTTCAGGCTCAGGGGAAAAACCAAAAGATAGATAGATAGATAGATAGATAGATAGATAGATAGATAGATAGATAGATAGATAGATATGGAAATTAGTATAGCCACAGGCCCTTTGGAATATAACTAAAATATGCCTACTAGCTATTACAAAACAGAGACCCCACCAACTCTTCATCTGCATTACTCCAAATTTTAGGTTCATGGTTAGTCAACAATTTGTTTGGCTTTATATGTTTCAGCCACCAGGTTCCAGATGCTAGCAGGATGCCAACCAGATTTCCCTGGACAGACAACCCCACCAATATGTCCTGGAGCTCTGATTCCCCAGAACCCTACCCCACTAGGGAAAGAGAGAGGCAGGCTGGGATTATGGATCGACCTGTCAATGCCCATGTTCAGTGGGGAAGCAATTATAGAAGCCAGACTTTCTACCTTCTGCATCCCACAATGACCTTGAGTCAATACTCCCTGAGGGTTAAAGAATAGGAAAGTTATCAGGGGAGGCAATGGGATACAGAGTTCTGGTGGTAGGAATTCTGTGGAGTTGTACCCCTCTTATTCTATGGTTTTGTCAGTGTTTCCTTTTTATAAATAAATAAAAAAAGAAATGGTGAATAGAATTTCATACTATCCACAAAAGGAGATAATCTCATGCTCAGAGCCAGTCAAGGGAAATCCTTAAAATCTGACTTCATCACAAATCCAGAAGCAAAGATGAATAACATTTACTCTACCAAACTGTTCGGACATCCATATTTTAAAATGAATTAGCATGTTATTCATTTTATTGCTTGATCAGAGGACAGTCTGAAGGAAGGGAGAACTGAATTCAATAGAGTTCGTTGGAAAGTAATTGAGGGATTTTGCAGACTACTCAAGTTTAATTAAAAATAAATGTGGAAAATTGTTTTAAAAGATTGTACACAGTGATTATCTTAAATTGCCATGAGGAATACATAAATGCCTCATTAAAAACAGATTTAGGCAATTTTTTTTTATATATAAACTCCATCATTTGTATTCGAGCTTACGAAAAAACTCATTTCTCTAAAAGCCAAAATATGTCATCATTATTTTTATGTATCTCGTAATGTTATCTATATGTCTTTAGATTTTTTGATGTATATCAATACCATGAAAATAATTTTAAAGGGAAACCAGTTTCAGAAAAAAAATGACAATTAAATGATTACTGAATTATTCACTAAAGTGAAAATAGTGAAACTTAGGTTAAGCCCAAACTAAGAGTGGGCAGGTGGCATAATGCTTCTTCACTCCACAACTTCTTGGCACCAGGGTTAAGCTTTACCTCACCTTAGTCCTAAATTCTATTTGTATGCTACTTAAATGTGTTAGATTATTTTTGTCTATTGGTTCAGTTAATCAAAAAAGGTGTACTTTACTGGTTTTGCCACTGAGTCGAGGAATAGTGTGATTTTGTGTAACTACAGGCTTTCCTCACAAGTCAAAAAGAAATGTTTAAAGCCAGTGAGAAAGGGCTTTCAAAGCCCTTTTCACAAAGACAGGTAAAAGGAAAGAAAGAAGCCCTTGTCCCTCTCAAAGCTGAAGCTTGGGAAAAAACTTTGGAGGTCAAGAAAGCATTACTGAAAGGTATCCACACCTACACACAAAAATACGTGCTCGCGCGCGTGCGCACACACACACACACACACACACACACACACACACATCTTGGATGTCACCCACCTTTTATAGGCTAAGAGACTGTAGTTGTGAAGGCAGCCAGAGACCCCAGGAAGTACACCCCAAATGAAACAGGTTTCACCACTATGACATGAAATTTCCCTTAACCATAAATCAACCATGAAGAAGGAGAACAATGAGAACACATGTGAATTCACTGTTCTACAAGCATCAAATTCTACAAGCATTAAGAAAACAGAAAAGCTCTTTGGCACTAAGGAGAACAAGCTCACCACCCTGGTTAGACCTGACTGGGAGCGGAGAAAGACTGATGTCTGACTCCTGACTATGATGCTTTGGATGTCTGTGGTCAACATAATTAGGACCATCTACACTGAGTCCAACCAGCTGATTATAAACATTTTTTAATAAACTGAAAAAAGAGATACTTAGTTACCCTCTGTTTTATTCTTTTTCATCCCAAAGAGTCACAAACATCTCCAGTGTTGACTTGTTGAATATGTGAGCAAGAGATTATGAGGAAAAGCAAAAATAAATCAAAGATTTGTTTCATTCTTTGGAGGCAGAGTTATTTCTGGGGCTTCACTGCTCCAGGCTGATTTTATCAGAAAGATAGAGATAGAGAGGCAGAAAGCACAGCACTGAAGTATCTTCCAGTGCAGTGGAGACCAGGCTCAAGCATGGACTCTGTACATGGCCAAGCAAGCACAATGTACAGGTGAGTTATTTTGCTGACTCATAACTGGCTTTAAAAACTGGGACAGCTGTGGCATGGGAGGTGGAACAGTAGATAAAGCTTTGCACATTCAAGCTTAAGGTCCAAAGTTTGATCCCTAGCATTGGCATCATATATGCCACAGTGATGCTGTTTCTCTCTCTCCTCTCTCCCCTCATGTTAAAAAATAAATCTTTAAAATAACAACAAAATATTGGATATAGTGAAAACAATCAGTATAAAAAATGTTAGTCATTTGTCCCACCTTTGAAAAACTTAAAACGTACATTTAGTGATTTCAGGAAGAAAAGGTATCAGTATTTTTAAAAGTTATTAATCACTTTGATGCTGAACTTAAATAGTGCAGAGAAAATATAGGCATCATGAAACTAAGTGGTTTTTATCAATATATTGTTTTCTTTTAATTGTGTTTTAGTGATGATAATTTTTCATGAGCTAGGTTACCTATGACACATTTCTTCCTCAAAATTTATCTAGAATGTCACAGTATATGATGAATATAATGCATACATAAAGTGGAGAAATAGTAATCACTGAAAGATATTTCATTCTTGGGCAGAACCATATATAGACCATTCGATTATCCCCCTCACCCCAGTGTCTCAAGGAATAAGCCTTTGTAAACATTGACTGATGTTTTTGTGTCGATGCAGACTGTTTTTGTTATTTTATGTCTTAATTTATTTTTCAAAACTGTAATTAAATTTTTTTTTATTGAGCAATGCTGGTTTATAGTATAGTTGGCATATGAGTACAATTTTCTCATCTCCCATGACGAAATATTCTCATGCCCAACTAAACTCCTTTCCCTCAATCAATGACCAGGGCCCCAATGCTCTCTTCACCCCCTCACGCGTACTGTTTAATGCACTAAGGGTCAATGGAACTTTAGTGTTTCTCAATACATAATTTTGGAATCTAGAAAACTATATTTTCATCTTTTTCACACTTCGTGACCATGATAAGGGTTATATTAGTGGCAACGTATTATTTGCTTAGCCAGCTCAGACTCCTCAGGCAATTGTCTGCTCTTTACTTGAGGCAAATATTGCTTTCACGTAGTTGATACCTGCCCAGGCAAAGTAACATCTCAGAGTGAATCTTAAACTGTGTCTATGAACCTAGGCTTTCTTTCTTTTTTTATATTTATTTATTTATTTATTCCCTTTTGTTGCTCTTGTTTTATTGTTGTAGTTATTACTGTTGTTGTCGTTGTTAGATAGGACAGAGAGAAATGGAGACAGGAGGGGAAGATTTTCATGTCTGAGGATCCAAGGCCTCAGGTTCATCCCCAGCACTACCATAAGCCAGATCAGTCTCCGTCAGTCTGTCTGTCTGTCTGTCTATATATCTTTCATTAAAATAAAATATTAAAAAAGATAATGAACAGATGTCTAGATATTTCTGTATAAGCATGTGTGCGCTAAGTGTGGGTATGAAGATACTCCGAGAGCCTCATAAATCTGTAAAACCAAGTTAAATCACTAATAAAAGCAGAAGGAAGAGAAAGAGGAGGAGGAGTAGTTATGGATAAGTAAAGAAAGAAATTAAAGAAAATAATAAAATCTTTCAAGTGAATGATAATGAAATTAGAGCTTATTATGCTTTGAAGCACAGCTAGAATACTTTGTTTCTAAGAAGTATTCTAGCTGTGCTTCAAAGCATAATAAGCTCTAATTTCATTATCACTGTGTTCTCTTAATTTCTGAAAAAGGGGTATTATAAGGCCAACAATATCTATGGATGTATTTGTTTAATTTTTTTTTTGCTTTTCCCCCCTTCTATTGCCCTTGTATTTATTATTGTTGTCACTGATGTCATCATTGTTGGATAGGAGAGAGAGAAATGAAGAGGGGAGGGCAAGACAGAGAGGGGGAGAGAAAGATAGACACCTGCACAGCTGCTTCACCACCTGTGAAGCGACTCCCCTGCAGGTGTGGAGCTTAGGGCTCTAACCAGGATCCTTTTGTCAGTCCTTGCGCTTTGCACCACATACGCTTAACCCGCTATGCTACCTCCCAGCTCCCCGTGTTTGTTAATTTTTGCCAAATCTTACTTCATGTGTTTATTTTTAAGTGCATACTCTTTTGTCTTTATTATGTCCCTCTGGTGAGTTCATCTTATCTTGTTATGAAGCATTGCCATCTTGTCTTGAGGAACACTGTAAGAACATTCTTATAGTTTAGTATTTCAGATACTAATACAGTTACTAAGTATTCTCTATCTTTTAAATTTCAATTTAAGGCAATTGATGGGTTGAACATAAAGTATAATTCAACTATTTTCTTTTCATAAGAAATGAACATTCACTAAAGAAAAGTTAAAATTAAGAGGGTAGAAATAAATATTTTAAGAAAACACTAGTCCAGTAAAACTTACAACTTAAATGAGAAACACATTTTTCTCTTACTTAAGAGACCAAGCTGATATGGTCCTTCTGTCCATAAGTTCACCATGGATGTAAGTTTCTTATAACTTACTGCTGAGTCATCTTTGGGTTATCATACACATCTTCTTGACATATGATAACTCAGATACATGTATAGTCAGTTATGTGAAAGGTGAGGGAAAAGCAATGCTCTTTTTCCTTAACAGCAGGACAGAAGAGTTTCACATGTGTATGGAACTTAGTCATATAATCACCAACAAGAAAGGTACAAGATGTAGAAGTACTCCAGAAATGAAACAAAAATACAATGTTATGAAAACAAGAGTGATGCTATGAGATGTGTGCGTTTGATAACTTTCTACCGCTTTTGTTCAGAGCTCCTGTTATTTATGGTCTAATGCTTCTATATACCCTCTCTCTACATATACAGACACAAATAGATATGAATGTACATGGATATAGGTAGATATCATACATGTGGCTATATATCATGTCCCCACGCAGTGTTTGGAGATAAATTGATAATGTATGTTTATGGAATATGAAGTTATAAAATGAGATAAAATTTTATAATACATGAAACATAATAACAATATTATGTATGACTCATTGTGAATACTTACTCATGAATACTAAACTTGAAAAGGAACTTAAACAAGACTTATAAGAAAACTGTGTTGCTTGGGTGGTAAGCAGAAAAAAAAAATTCTAGAGAGATATTTTCTTCAGCATAAAACCAAAACACAACATCAAAAATTTAAAAAAAAGAAATAAAGAAGAGCATAGTAAGCATGATATTTAGAAATAAGAAGGAAAGTGAAAAAGGAGAATTTAGTTATCCAGAAGAGGGTGAAAAGGCTTCATGAGATTTAGTCAGGGGACTCTGCTGTTGTCTCTTTATAAGCCTCATTATACTCATGCATAATTTTGATGATAGTATTAATTTAAGAAGAAAGTTGTGAAGTAGTATGATCAAAATCTATGGCTGTCTACTAGAACAGTATTCTGCAACAAACAGGACTGTGACATTTCCTAAGACTAAATTAGAGAAATTAAAGGAACACAAAATATTAGTAAACCTTAACATTTGATAAGAACCCTGAATGGAAGTTTAGGAATTTAACATCATTCAGCAGTTTATTTGGCTGTTGCTTGGATCTCACAACCAGAAGGATCATCTCAGAATCAGAATGATCATCTTTCTCCCTGTCTAGATGGAGAGGTGACACTGCATTTTACACCTTCCCAGGAAGCCAGGGCAGTGATGTGGGTATGTGGGCACTTTGTGTGTGCCCTCCTTTAAAGCATATAAACATCAATCAGCCTCAGGGAAAGCTCCTAACTGATCTGGCAGATATGATAAAACAGCATAGAAGTACTTTAGGTTTTACAGATTGGTAATCACTTGATATATGTCTCTAATGGAATTGAGTTCAGTATCAGTGATATTCTCTAGTCCATGAATATGAAGAGAGTAGAAGAGGTGCCTAGGAAGAACATCTGAAAGCTAGACCCAACCCATATATATTATTTCTCCCACTTATTTGAATCCCTCAAAGGTAGAAACCAAACTTATTCTTTTGTCTCTAGTACATTTCACAGTCCCTGACACACGAGGGAGCTTCATAAAGGCTGGCTGAGGTTATCAGTGAATGCATGGAGCATGGAGAGTTTCCTGCTAGAGCATGAGGAATATGCTATTAAGGCCTTCTAACCATTTGCCTGGAAATTCTAGGCTGTCTTGAAAAAGACCTCATCCTGTTCTAGTATTTTTGGTCCTGAACTTTGTCTTTGTGTCTGTCCCAGTAATCCTTGTGGCTGCATGTCCTTTGTTTCTGCTACAACCATATTGCGTTTGCTGGGAACAGGCAAATATTTCCAACTGCATTTTAGGGGAGCTGAGTAAAGTCCGATCGTGAACAGCAGAACACAGTTTGGGAAAAGAGAGAATGAAACCAAATACAAAGAAAACTGTCACTGTGAGCATTTCATAGTAACCTTTTAAAATGATGGATTATCCATTCTGAGCACAAATATATCAATTAGGGGAAATTATAGAGGCAAAGGATATGATAGCAGCTGTGTCGTTTGCCTAATGATGCTGGACTCCCAACATTTCTCAGCTTGGGAGTACAGAAGATGAGGGCTAGGAATTATGTGAGGTTGCAAGAAGAATACAAATGTCTTGACAACAAGAATAAAGAGAGACCTTAGAGATTCAAGATTTCAGAAAGTAGTCGGTGAAATAGTTCCTTCTAGATTGCTGGAAGGATTTGTTTGTTTGTTTGTTTCCCTAGGTCATTACATTTCAATAGCAAAAACAACCCAAATTGGAGATTTTATAGTTCTTACCAAAGAAGCATACATGAGAATAGATTGCTCTTAGATGACAGAATTGGAGGGGGGAAAATAGTTATATTATACACAGACATAAATCCCTTGAATTCACACTGTTTTGAATACATGCAAAATTTTAAGGACCAACCAACAATTTACTATCAAGGAGAACTGAGAACCACCTATTGTGAAATGTTTTAGAAAAGTTTCCACTTATGAGTTTGGGCACTCATTTCTGTCTACCACAATGCTTGGTATATGTGTATTTTTTGATAAGGTTTAGAATTAATTTGTGGAATTTAGATAGAGGGTTAACCATGAAAAACACACTTTTTAGAGTTCAGTTCTTATCTGGTGCCTTTGAAATTTCAATTTTGCTTTTTAAGTCCTTTTATTTATTTATATTTTTGCTTGCTTTAGTTTTGCATGGAAAACAAACATTTTAGAGTTCAGTCTTTATCTGGTGCTTTTGAAACTTTAAATTTGCTTTTTTTTAGTCCTTTGTTTTATTTTTACAGAACTGGAGGATATTTGGTAAGATAATCTGCAATTTTAAAACACTAAAGTGTTGGGCAAATTTTAGGCTGATGATGAACAGAGCATGAATTACAGGAAGGAGAGGGAAAGCAGTGTGATTACCCCAAAAAGGTAGTTTCTTTCCACTAATCCTAAAGTGGAATAGCAGGAAAAACCTAAAGAATAGAGACAGCAATGAAGCGAGAATTGTAGTTCTCCTTTAAGAAACTAGTGGCACTGTGTGCCCAACATACTGTTGCATTCTGATCTCAGCAGTAATTCTTCAGTAAGTAATACCTGAGCATCTAATGTATGGCAATGATTGATACTGTAGGTACATAGCATGCATTAACAAATAAAACAGACAAGGCTCCCTTCCCTCTTAGAGCAGACAGTTAGTGGAAAGAACATGCTATCTATCTAGAGGAACAAGTCTCTATATAAGTATCCTCAAAATCTCTGGATAACACTTTACACCGGTGAGAATGTCATATGTTAAATAATACCTTATGAGGGGGGATCAGGTGGTAGCACAATTAAGTGCACATGACATAAAGCATGAAGAGCAGCATAAGGATCCTGGTTCAAGCCCCCAGCTCCCCACCTCCAGGGGGGTCGCTTCATAAGCAGTCAAGCAGGTCTGCAGGTGTCTGTTTCCTCTCTCTCTCTCTCTCTCTCTCTCTCTCTCTCTGTCTTCCCCTCCCCTCTCCATTTTGCTCTGTCCTATCCAACAACAACATCAATGGCAACAACAATAATAACAACCCCAACAACATTAAACCACAAGGGCAACAAAAGGGAAAAATAGCCTCCAGGAGCAGTGGATTCATAGTGCAGGCACTGAGCCCCAGCAATAACCCTGGAGGCAAATAATAATAGTAATAATAATAATAATACCTTATGGAAAGCAACCTGGAGATTCAACAGAACACTAAAAATGAACCGACCTTATGACTGGCAATTGTTCTCCTGAAGATATAGCCAAAGGAAACAAAGACACCTATCCAAAGAGACCTATGTACACCTATGTTCACATGCACAATTTTTAATAGTCCAAACTTGAAAACATCCCAGAGCCCAATAACAAATGAGTGGCTAAGAAAAGTGTGGTGTATATACATAATGGGAAATTATGCGGCTGTTAAAATGATGGAGTCATCTTCTTTGCAACATATTGGATAGAACATGAAGATAAAACGTTGAGTGATATAAGTAAAAAAAGAGAAGAATGAACACTGGATGATTTCACTCATAGATGAATTTTAAGAACCAAGGACAGTAGGAAAAACATAAGGTGCAACTTGGACTAGGTTTGGCATACTGCATGAAGCAAAGGAATCTGGGGAAGGAGGGGCAAGGAGGAGGGGATAGAGGGGCACAGGGGTTATGGTGTGTGATGGTGACAAGGATCTAGGCTGGGAGAGAAAGTGTTTTGCAGACATTATCATGATGAGATAAGAGGTTGTACTTATGTATCAACAACTATATTATAAACCCTTAACTCTTCAATAGAGCGGGGAAGAAAGAAGTAACTAATTCAACACATGCTACTTCGAAACCTTATTCTGGGCATCAAATCATAACCAAGAGTACAAAAACTCTTGTGAATTATCTAATATAAAATTTATTATTATAACTAATTCATCTCAGAAAAGTTCACAGAGATGCAGCAAGCTCTTAAGATGACCTCATCAAAATGTTATATCTGCAAAACTGACATTGTGTGGTTAGATGGTGTGTCAAAATTCAGTGAAGGGATGCAGAAGTATTAGGCAAAAAAAAAAAAAAAGATAATGCATGTATTTCTGGGCTATGTGATTTTGTCCTTGATGGCTTAGGCTTCTACTGTACATTTCCTTTAGAGAAAATTTTATTTTCTCACATAAAACCTCAGCAGGCATTCACTTGGCTAACAAAGGAAAAAGTCTGTCCCAGTTTTCCATAATATATTCATAAGGATATTTGAAACCACCAATGGTTCCTGTTGAAGAAAAAATTTTTAAAAATGGTTCCCCAGCATTTTTTAAACAAACACAAAAATTTGAGCACTACAGCTATTAAGCTCTTTGGAGGTACCATAAACACCATCACTAACCTACTATAATCCCTGAATCAAACCCAGTTTTCATTTGCTCTTAATTTTTTTTTCCTTCAATGCCCCAGGCAAGAGCTCACAAGGCAAGGTCACCAGCCCTGACTCAGTTGAATTCCTCCTGAGGCAGTGATAACAAGACCCAGGGCTTTCGATTTTTTTTTTCTCTACACCTTCTTTTCTACTCAGCTCGTTCTACAGAGAAAGACCCCTTTCTTTGGGAGGAAAAAGTACTATTTCTTCTCAATATTTTTTGTCTCCAAAAAAGGAAGAGGTACAACCGAAGTGGATGTGGTTGACATAATTCCTTTTTGTGTAAGTGAATAAGAGGAAGGCCATTTTTTTTAAAGTCATAGTTTAATTGATGAGGGCTCTCCTAGGATACCACACCTGTCATGGGATCACTGTGCTTAAGCAATCCATCATGAACAAGTCCACTCTCATCCCTCCTGGCAGCCTGCTTCTGAACCATTCTACATGGATTAGAGCTGCTAGTATTCCAGGGATGAACTTGCCACAACTTCTGGTTTCCTACAGTCCCAGTATGATATTTGCCTGGATTTGAAATCTGAAAACCTTACTTCTGTCAATGCTTTAAAAGCTTCTCTTTTAGGGGGTCGGGCGGTGGCGCAGTGGGTTAAGCGCACGTGGCGCAAAGCGCAGGGACCGGTGTGAGGATCCCGGTTCGAGCCCCCGGCTCCCCACCTGCAGGGGAGTCGCTTCATGGGCGGTGAAGTAGGTCTGCAGGTGTCTATCTTTCTCTCCCCCTCTCTCTGTCTTCCCCTCCTCTCTCCATTTCTCTCTGTTCTATCCAACAACAAAGCAACGTCAACAATGGCAATAATAACCGCAACGAGGCTGCAACAACTAGGGCAACAAAAAGGGGGGAAAATGGCCTCCAGGAGCGGTGGATTCGTGGTGCAGGCACCGAGCCCAGCAATAACCCTGGAGGAGAAAAAAAAAAAAAGCTTCTCTTTTAGAGACAGAGACAGAGAGAGAGAGAGAGAGGACAATAAGAGTTCCTTAGCTATTTTTAATTATAATTACTTTAACAGCACACTGGACCCAATGCACTTGGAAAAGGCAATTTCCTAAATGGACACATCCTGAAGAGAAGGACCAAAGGTACCCCACTGATACCATTTACATAACTCCAAGCAGGAACTATATTTCCAGATGAGGGGCACAAACTCACAGCTGAACACTGAAGCCCTGCACAAGCAATAAAATGAGCATATTAGATGAGTAATATTGATGAGGTTAATAAACATTAGTGATACACAGGCTTGCAGATACAGAGATGACCATTTGTAAGAAGGGTAGAGGCAAGGAGCAAAGTTAACCAGAAATATCCAGAAGCAAACTTCATTGAAACTGTCGCTATGTCTCAGGGGTCTCAAGTTTTATTTAGTTGTGTTGAGTAACCATAAGGAACGAGAATGAATATTTAACTACAGGGCAGTGATGATTTGCATCTAAGCTGAATGGTGTTTGCAGAACTCTTATGATGAAAATTAAAGCACATGGTAGTCAGCACAGAGGCAGAATCATCTTTTTAAATATGGTTCTAATTTGTTAATTTTAAGTTCCACCTTTTCCTGCTAAGAATTCTTTTACAGGAACGCTCAGTAAGGCACTGACTCTGTAGTCTGGACCTAGATTTTATTTTTCCATTTGTAATGCAAGGACGCTGAAACAGATGATCACAAAGGTCCTTTTAAATTCAAATATTTTGTGATTCTAATTAACTGTACAGATGGAGACTGATAGATGTGGGGTCTGGAAGAGACTGCAGAGTGGACTTTATAAGTGTCCTTCTGACAATCATGGAGGTACTTCAAAAACAATTTCATTAGCGAATGCTAATTATGTCTCAGTCACCACATAAACCATTATCACATATTCTCTTATATTCATCTCAGTAAATTTCAGTAATTTAGCACTCTTACAATCTTCATATAAGGAAATCAAGGCTTGGAAAAATGAAATTTCTTAAGAATATATAGACAGAAAATAGCAGAGCAGGAAGTAGAACCCAGCTCTCCTTGACTCCAAAACCTTTATCCCTTGACCAAGCTACTTGGGTGTGGTATCTCCTCAGTCTGTGTTCAGGAAGTCTCTACACTGGTCCTTACTCTTCCTTACCCCATGACCTTCCTGCTTTCCCTCAACTCAAATCCAACTTCCTTTTCATTTCAAAGAAACTATTTTCCTATAAATGACAAAGAAGAGGCTTATTGTTAGATTTTTATATTCAAAGATCTGTGCAAGTAAGATGGGTAGAGTCCATTCTATAATTTCAAGATCTAACACAAGTTGATTTTGCTTTAGCATATTTCTTCCACGGTAACATATTATTACAAATTCAGACTTCCCTGCAGAAGTCTTGTAGTTTTACACAAGCCACCAGGTGTGGATAATCCCTCCACTAGGATCTGACTGGCAAGGATCCCTCTGATAGGCACTTATTTCTCTTTTTCTTTCCTCCTCCCTTTGTTCCTTTGCCCACCATGCAAGCAATTAGTGCAATTGAATCCTTAATAAGCCAATTTGCTCCAGCCCACATAACTATTTTGCTTCTAATAAATCAATTAATTCAACTCACATTGAGGGGACTGTCATGTTTACAACATCACAGCCAGTATCTACATATTTCTGTTAAGAAATGAGAGATTAAGGAGTATTTTTAGAATAAAATCTCATCTTTCTCTTTGTGGAATAGAAGCTAGTGGCTGTTCTGCTGCTGTAGGAGTTTCTGGACTTGAGAAGATGATTTAGCAACCATTTACTAGATTTGTTTAACAGAAGGAAAGAAACAAACATCTTTAAATCTTTGTTTATATTACATGGAATAATCCTTTCCTGATAATGGTGCTTAATCCTTTCTGGAGAGTACTAGATGGTTCCCTGGATCCCACTGAAACACATTTAAATTTCAGTATCAAATGGGCTTTAAATGGTAGGGATGATCACTACCTTTTTAATTTCTTCAACAATGCAGGTAAGGTAAAATTTAATCTAGTTAACTTAAAATGTAAAATTTAGGCTCCAAATAATTCCACAGATCTGCTTGAAGTGGAGAAGGTTTAAAAGTTCCACAGTGGAAGTGGATTTAAAGAATATTCATAACAAATTGCACTAATGGATCAATAATGTGTTGGCTGCTCAGATAGCCCATTGGGGAAATAGCTAGAGAGAAACTGATGCTCTTGCTTTGCTCTTCATTTCTTCATTTTATCAGGTAATTGACATTAGTACTGAGAGCCAGAGATTCCTATTAGATCATTCTCTTGAGGGAAATAGTGTCAATCTGTAGTGTATTCTAGGGAAAGTATCAATGTGAATTAGAAGTTTGCCAAGTAAAGAACAGTAGAGAAGATCCTGATGTACCTGTCTAGGAAAAGGGGAATGCTTATTTGGGGGCAGGCAGTTTTGTCCTGAGAGAGAGACAAAAGCATGTTGGATGATGTTGACATTTCAGTTCATTCACATGGAAGAGGGATCAAACCTCTTAATCTGGGAAGTGATGGCACAGAGATTAAGAGATAGGATTAGAGCCAGAGTAAAACAAGAAAGAATCAGGTTATAGCTGAAGATATGGACACACTTTCTAGTGGCTATATCTCTGCTGAGCTAGAAGACACTAAGTTCCTCACCTCCTGGTATGCATAAGCAGATGTCAAGCAAGTATCCAGGTTGGGGAAAAGTGGACTGGAAGTAATTCATATTTAAAGTTCCCTTCTATGAAAGTAAGCCCATTATTCAATAAATTATATTATCACCAGATAAGATCTATTTTTCTTGATTTTATTGAAAAAAAAACATCTTGAGTTTAATTTTAAGAGAGAAATATCTGAAGAATGACACAGTGGTCAGTCCACGGCAGCAACTTTCTGTTGTCTGCTTTCTCAATCCCAGATTTCTTCCCTTCACTTGTAAAAGTAAGATTCAAGGCTTATTTATGTGGACATAGGATCAAATACAGTAAATTCTCATTTGACATCATCAATTGGCTCCTGGAAACATGAATTTAAGTAAAATTATGTGTATCAAAACCAGTTTGGTCATAGGTTAACTGCTGTAAATAAGCATTAACTTCCTATGGCATAGTTTTGACCAAAAATCAGGAATGTTCTTAATAAAGACCCAACATACTTTTCTTTTAGATTGTCAGTAGGGCTGTGTCTGGGGCTTGGTGCCTACGTGAGAAATCCACCACTCCCAGCAGCCATTTTATTTTTAATTTTATTTCTTTTTCTTTTTACTTGATAGGACAGAGAGAAACACCGAGGGTGGGGGGGAGAAACAGACAGGGAGAGGAAGAGAGATACCTGAAGTCCTGCTTAATCCCTGCAGAGGGGGATGGGCCTTGAACCTGGGTCTTTATGCAAGATAAAATATGTGGTCAACAGGGTCAGCCACCACCACCAAGCCCTTCGAAATGCCTGCAATATTGAATAAGCATTTGCATCTATCCATCATTTATTTATTTTAGCCATGCAGGGGTAACGAACCCAGGGCCCCATATATATGCAATACATTGTTGAATATCTCCCTCAGAGTGATTATTTTTCATTCTTTTACTTTTAGAGAGAGGGAAAGACAGAAGAGCATTGCTCCATAGCACTGCTCCACCATTCAAGGAGCTTCCGCTGATGTTGTCCATGTTGCTCCCCCATGGTGTCTGAACCCAGGGGCACATTATGCCTATTCAGCCAGATGAGCTATTACCTAAAACTCATTAATTTTTATTGCTATTGCATACTTCAGGGCCATGGGTAGCCAGAACCTCTCAAGGAAGGTCAGGGAATAGAGCAGAATCCAACTCTGGACAGGACGCTCTTCTATCACAGCCAAACCCACCACCCCAACAAGCACACACACACACACACACACACACACACACACACACACACACACACAGACAATGGAAACACATCAGTGAACTTATATACACATCTTCAAAATGTAGAGCAACATGCTGACTTCACACTGTGACTATGGAGAGAATGGTGTTTTTATTATTAACTTTACACCTGAGAGATGGTGAACAAAACAATATTAGTTGAGGATCTTCTCTATTCCCCTACTGTTCAGAAAAATTTGCATCCAGGCTGCCAAATTAGGTAAGACAACAACACTGAGTAACTCTGTAGAACTTGTCTGAAAAGGCATCCCTGTTGGAGTATAATGGATTAAGTGATTTTTAATATCTCATTTTAAAAAAATAGTGTAAAATTTCCATTGTTAGAAACAATGTTTGTTAGAAATAAATGTGGGGATTTTTTGAGGTAACATTTTAAGGGAAATGTTGACTCTAAAAGACACAGCCAACAACTCATAGTCAAAAATTAAGCTTTTCCGTGTGGAGAATCTTCACAATTTTATTTTTCTGTCCTTTAGTTTTTAATCACTACCCTTCTTGTCTAAAAGCAAATTAATTTGTCCCAGTGTTCAGTTCTTTGTTCACACAAGTAAAATGAAATCTGTGGACTCCATTGTTAGCATTAAAAATCTAATTTCAAATTCTTAAGCACATCCAATCTTCTTGTAGATAACATCAAAACTATCAATTAATTGTATTCCCTTTATATTTTGGCTGAAACAAAAAGTTTCAGATTGCCAAAAAGGACATTTTTTGCAAAAAGGAAATGTTTTGCTGTTAATATCAGGCAGCTGAGTTCTGTAAAGGACTGTGGTCTTTTGCACTGTAAGCAGAATAACAGACCTGCAGTGTGCTTGGAGGGATTCTCAACAGCAAGACTATGGCAACACTTCCATGGCAGGTTGGTAAGATTTTTGCAGGCTGGTGACTAGCAGAGAAGGCAGAAGGCCTGCTGTGTTGGGGACCCCGTCTTCTCCAACGGATGAGAGTCTGTAGCAGGAAGGTGTCATGCCCAGTGGGCTGCCAGGTATGGTCAAGGTCCTTCCAGAGTCCCACCCCATCTTCTTTGCAGCCCTGGGCTCAGAGCTTGTTGCCCAGAGATCCTGCATGCAGGTGTTTCTTCACCATGGAGAGCCCCCCTTCATGTTTTTTTTCCCAGTTGGGCATATCTTTGCTTGCCACAACCACCATGCTTTTGTGTCCATCAGGCTCTCCAAGTGCTCCAGCTTCTGGTGGGGAAACCTCCAGTTGCTCAATAGTGGTGATGCTTTTCCTTCTTGGTATGAGACTGAGCTCCTCCCAGAATAAACACAGCTGCTTCTGGGAGAAGATGGTCACTCAAGCTCATAAACCTAGTGGCTGACTTTTCACAGGTCGGCAAAAATAGGGTTTAGGGAGCTCAGTTGGGCCTTGAGCTAAGTCTGCCTGCTCTGCAGTACCTCCTCCAGACTGAGCTTTGAATAGTAGCAGCAGCCATGGTGGAGTCAGAGGCAGGAGCCCACACAGGGCTCTGACCCTTCATTGGTCTCTTTTCTCAGAAGTCGCTTTTATCTCTTTGAAACAGTAGGTTTAGTTACTCTGTGCTACACCATGCTGCACAGAATAGCATCCAAGCATCTGTTATTTAAAACAGCATGTTTGTGGCTTCATCCAGTGAACGTACATTTGCCCTCTGGAAGACCTGGGCTCCTTCTCTTACCTACTCAGTGATCCAGAATAATTGAATAGCCCTGTTCTGAGCTGATTGGACTGGAGGTAGAGAGAAAAGTCGCAATCCCCCCTCTTGTTCACATCTTATTGATCAAATCAAGTCCCAGTGTGATGTTAGTCAATGGGGCAAGCATATCTAGGGAGAAACTGCTGAGGCCCTTGGCTACTGAAAGTAATGTCAGAAGCAACAAAAGGAAACTCAACGTGTACCAAAAGCCAATGTGATCTAATATGTGGAGGCATCTCATCTAATCTGTTTTGCTCCTTCTCAACCATTTGACTCATATGGTCAGTTTAGGGGTGCTACCAAGTCATCATTCTTTCATCATTTGTTATTGTGACTTTAGCCTTTGGTAACTTCATATTATTTACCTATAAAATGACAGTTCAGTATATCTTCACTGTGAAGAACTAGGAAATATACTTGGTACAAGGCTTTCTTGCCCCCACTCAAATAAAAGAATACTGTAGCATAAAAAAGCCTCCACATGTACTTTTCTCATTAATACTTCATAGTATATGGATATTAATTCATGTTACTAAAACTTGTCATGCAATGTCTAAGCTGTTCTGGCATCACACCTTATAGCTGCAGGAATGCCTAGAGTGTCGCAAGGGATTCATGTGGTTATCAAAAGCAAAAACAGGGACATAACATAATTCTGTACTTAGTATAAAATACTAACCTGTTTTTCTTAGAAGCTTGGCAAGTTGAAATGCATTATTTTAAAGTCAATTTAATAAATCTAACCATTTCCCTATACCTTTCTTTACCCGGAGATGTTTTAAAAGCCAGTGTAAAAATCAGCAGGTAACTAAGCTGATTATGGACTTTCTGAAGAGAAAGCTTTCTAAATTGGCAAGGATAGCTTTATTCTAAGTAGATGACATTGATAAGATTACTGAGCCAATAATTTGTTGTTAATTACCCTGAAGTATCCTTTGGCATTTCAATTCAGATTGGAAAGAAAGATAAATGGAAGGAAGAAGTATGTGAAAAAAGAGGAGATAAGAGTGCATGTAACCAGAGAGTACAGATTATTTCTACGGGTAGCACGACTTATCAAAGTTTGGGAGATTATAGATATTCCATATGCTCATGTGAAGTTGATTTCCTCTGTTCACCAGAAAGTAATGTGTTCAAGTAGGGGAATGTCTCTGCCCTTTTCTTCAGTTATCCGATTTAGCTGGGAACATCTGAGCAGCAGGTGTATGGGTGACATAGGACTGTGTGACTAGGCACTAAATTACTTTCTTATTTTTAGTTCGCACTTTTTTCTTTATTTTTTGTTAATGATTTAATATTGATTTACAAAGTTACATGTCAACAGGGGTATAATTCCACCCCAATTCCACCCCACAGAGTTCTGAATCCCCAGTCCCTCTGCTGCAAGCCACAGCAGTTCTCCCAAGATTGCAGACATGGGTTAACCATCATCTCTACAACTATCTGTCTACAGTTGTACATAATTTCCCCCTTTTTCTTCCAGGTCCTGCCCTCTCTTGCCCACTAAGACACACATAACCCTATTGCAACATCCAAATGTCCCTCCCTCTCTCCTCCTCCTCCTCTCCAGGTCCTGTTGGAGCTGGTGTTTAGATCCCTTATTTCTTATTCTAAGACTGGATCACCACAACAGTCAGCTGTCCTGGCTCTGCTCCTTTTGAAATTGTGTCCCTCAGGAACCTGAGTATCCATTCATTAGTTTTTATTTTCAAATTCCATGGTATTGTTGTGTATTTTACTACTGAATTGTTGGCATGTTATATTCACACACACACACACACACACACACACACTTGCTTGGATTAAAACATAATAAAACAAAAACTAGGGAAATATCTTTATATAAAAAAAAGAAAAATAATGCATTTGTGGACTCACCACCGAATTACAATTTCACAATTATAAATGCAATTTCCTTTTTTTTCATATCCAATCATTAAAATTCCCTTAGGGATGGACAAAACAGAGAAAACACATCTAGCACATCATCAGAACTGGCTTTTAATTTATTAGCTCAATATTCAGGTGCCTCCTTGTGATTTTTCCATTGCTGAAAACACCTCACTTTTTTGGATGACCCCATCCAAAAATGGGCAGAGGAAATGAACAAAACATTCACCACAGAGGAGATCCAAAAGGCTAACAAACATATGAAAAACTGCTCTAGGTCACTGATTATCAGAGAAATGCAAATCAAGACAACACTAAGATACCACCTCACTCCTGTAAGAATGGCATACATCAAAAAGGACAGCAGCAACAAATGCTGGAGAGGATGTGGGGACAGAGGAACCCTTTTACATTGCTGGTGGGAATGTAAATTGGTCCAGCCTCTGTGGAGAGCAGTCTGGAAAACTCTCAGAAGGCTAGACATGGACCTTCCATATGACCCAATAATTCCTCTCCTGGGGTTATACCCCAAGGACTCCATAACACCCAACCAAAAAGAGGTGTGTACTCCTATGTTCATAGCAGCACAATTCATAATAGCTAAAACCTGGAAGCAACCCAGGTGCCCAACACCAGATGAGTGGCTGAGAAAGCTGTGGTATATATATACAATGGAATACTATGCAGCTATCAAGAACAATGAACCCACCTTCTCTGACCCATCTTGGACAGAGCTAGAAGGAATTATGTTAAGTGAACTAAGTCAGAAAGATAAAGATGAGTATGGGATGATCCCACTCATCAACAGAAGCTGACTAAGAAGATCTGAAAGGGAAACTAAAAGCAGGACCTGATCAAATTGTAAGTAGGGCACCAAAGTAAAAACCCAGTGGTGAGGGGTAGGCATGTAGCTTCCTGGGCCAGTGGGGGGTGGGAGTGGGCGGGAGGGATGGGTCACAGTCCTTTGGTGGTGGGAATGGTGTTTATGTACACTCCTAGCAAAATGTAGACATATAAATCAGTAGCTAATTAATATGAGAGGGGGAAACCAATTGTATGTCTCAAAGTTTCTCAAAAGACAAACTGAATCTTTTTAATAGATAGGCTATGTATTTGATATGCGGACTCTCTCAAAAGCCTAGACCAAGTAGATTAGAAGCTTCCAATAGCACAGCTATATACAAGATACTGGGTACTGTCCAGCAAACCATAACAAAGGGACTTTTCAAAGTTAACCCAATTAACAAATAATGTGATGATAATATTAACTATTGAGTGTCTTTTTGAACCCTAAGACAGCAGGAACCTCACATCTTCACTATAGAGCCCCTACTTCCCCCAGTCCTGGAACCCTTGGATAGGGCCCACTTTCCCGTATGCATCTCCCAATCCAAACCAAATAACATTGCATCTGCCGATCACAACCTAACCAAAGCAACGATTGCTACCTCAACATGCTTCACCTCAGAATGTATCCAGAGACTTCACGTGTGGAATGACAACCCTTCAGCTTCATTACTCGGGTGAGACCTTTCCTTTAATAGTACACTCTAATTTCATCTCAGGTAGTTCACTTTCTAACAAAGTCCCATAACCTAGATATACACCAGTTTCTGTGAGAGAGAGCTTATGTGCACACGTATCCATAAACTACTGCAAAATATATACCTGAAAGCAGGACTACACTAGAGTTTGCAGTGAGTACCTCCCTAACACTTCCTCTCCACTATTCCAAGCTTGGGATCCATGATTGCTCAACAAATTGTTTGGCTTCATATGTTAACTCTCTTTTCAATCACCAGGTTCCAGATGCCACCAGGATGCTGGCTAGGCTTCCCTGGATTGAAGACCCCACCAATGTGTCCTGGAGCTCAGCTTCCCCAGAGTCACACCCTACTAGGGAAAGAGAGAGGCAGACTGGGGGTATGGACCGACCAGTCAACGCCCATGTTCAGCGGGGAAGCAATTACAGAAGCCAGACCTTCTACCTTCTGCATCCCTCAACGACCCTGGGTCCATGCTCCCAGAGGGATAGAGAATGGGAAAGCTATCAGGGGAGGGGGTGGGTTATGGGGATTGGGTGTTGGGAATTGTGTGGAGTTGTACCCCTCCTACCTTATGCTTTTGTTCACTAATCCTTTCTTAAATAAAAAATTAAAAAAAAAAAAAAGAAAGGAAGGCAGAAAAAGAAAAAAAAAAGAAAAAAAACATAATAAAACAAAAACTAGGGAAATATCTTTATATAAAAAAAATAAAAATAATGCATTTGTGGACTCACCACCGAATTACAATTTCACAATTATAAATGCAATTTCCTTTTTTTTCATATCCAATCATTAAAATTCCCTTAGGGATGGACAAAACAGAGAAAACACATCTAGCACATCATCAGAACTGGCTTTTAATTTATTAGCTCAATATTCAGGTGCCTCCTTGTGATTTTTCCATTGCTGAAAACACCTCACATGTCCTGCCTTCCAACTGTTAATTCTATTATAACCTTCCTGCATAGCGATTCAATTAAAGATATACCCTGAAGGGTAGAGTTTGTTGGTGAGTTTGGATAGTTTGGGATTTTGTATGTTTAAGATGAGATATTAATCCAGTGCATCACTGAGAGAGCTGTTCTCCATGGGAGCAGAAACCTTTTATTTATTGGATAGAAGTATACAGTGAGGATGTTAGGATGGTTTCTCTGGGGGAAGATGAGGTCACAGACTTCTGATAAAGATCTGACAAGTTTTATCAAATGAGATTGAGGCTTGGGAATGATGTCTGAGGGAAAAAGAAGTGGGTGGAGTTGTTGTGGGAGGGGAATTTACAAGGAAAGCGAAATAAGATTTCCAGCAGTAATGGTGAGTAATGGAAGCCATAACCATGAGGTGGGGTCAGGCAGCAGTCTACTTATGCACTTCCAGATGTGATCAGTGTTTTGCTTTATGAAAAATGGATGGAAAAAACTGGCAAAGGAATTGATGGATTTTCAAGAATGATAAAGACGAAAGACCCTGGAGGTGGGGCCTCCAAGACAGGGTGGTGGTGGTCCTGGGTAGTACAGTGTAGAGATGTTACTGAAAAGGAGGGTTCAATGCTTACCGCTCACAAATGCCAGTTACCACGACTATATATAATATAGTAACAGCCAAACAATATTTTCTTAGTGACACTTACGCATAGAGAAAGTCATTAATGAAACGGCCTTTCTTACAACTACTGAAGGCAGTTTAGAGACTCATTTAGGGACTCAGTAGTATGAAGCACTAACCCTTATTTTACCCCATGCCATCGGTTAATCCAAAAGATATGTGGTCACTGCCTCTTGTTTCTTCAGAAGTGATAAAACCATCTCACATACATTTAGTCAATTATGAATATTCTTTGCTGGTTCACCCAATAAGACTGCCACCTTTAACCCTTGCTTTACCTCTGGAATTCCCATTCTGTGAGAAAGAGTTTCCCCCTTTACAAAGATACTTGTTCTTCACACTCAGTTAAAACAACAAAGTCAGTTACTTCTATCAGAACACATTAGCTGCTGCCCAATAAGCACAGGAATAGATCAAATACCCAGTATCAAAACTTTAAAGATGTGTGTGCTTCAAACTGGCTCCTGAACCCCCAGAGTAGATTTCTTGAAAACAATTTGTTTAGATCAGCTCTTCTAGTAATACCACCGAAGGTAAATACAAGGCCATACAAACACACACACACACACACACACACACACACACACACACACACAGAGATTTCAGTTTTTGTGTTCAGATTTTAGTCACATAACTTTGCAAATAACTCTCCCCTTTACTTCTAATCAGAGAAGTTCCTCCTTAAATCTGCATCTCTCAAGATATTAACAAATTTAAACAATTAAACAAGATAAAGGAATATATATATATATATATATATATATATATATATGCAATTTGCAATTTCGTTTCATCCTATTTTTCAGGGCTTTGACACAACAATTCCAATTGTGAAACAGTGTTCTAGCTTAAAGGTGTATTTATGTCACTATCTCTTTTCAAGTTTTTTTTTAATATTTATTTTATTTATTTATTCCTTTTTGTTGCCCTTGTTTTATTGTTGTAGTTATTATTGTTGTTGTCGTTGTTGGACAGGACAGAGAGAAATGGAGAGAGGGAGGGGAAGACAGAGAGGAGGAGAGAAAGATAGACACCTGCAGACCTGCTTCACCGCCTGTGAAGCGACTCCCCTGCAGGTGGGGAGCCGGGGTTCGAACCGGGATTCTTATGCCGGTCCTTGTGCTTTGCACCACCTGCGCTTAACCCGCTGCGCTACAGCCCGACTCCCTCTTTTCAAGTTTTAATATACATCCTGGCCACATACTATTACAATAATAAAGGGGGCCAGGTGCAGGGGGTTAAGCACACAAGGTGAAAAGCACAAGGACCCGCATAAGGGTCCCAGTTGGAGCCCCCAGCTCTCCACCTGCAGGGGGGTTACTTCACAAGCAGTGAAGCAGGTCTATAGGTGTCTATCTTTCTCTCCCCCTCTGTCTTCTCTTCCTCTTTCGATTTCTCTCTGTCCTATCTAATGACAACAATAGCAATAACAACAATAACAATAATAACAACAACAAGGGCAACAAAAATGGGGGAAAATGGCCTCCGGGAGCAGTGGATTTATAGCGCAGGCACGGAGCCCTAGTGATAACCATGGAGGCAAAAATAGATAAATAATTTTATTTTCAGTCATAGACTGATGGTCATAGGTGATCCAGTCAGCTAGATTGTCCATAAATATAGCAAAGGGAAACAACTACACACACACACACACACCAAAAGCAAGTACAAAACACAGTAAAGCTGAACAAAACCAAACTCAAAGCCAAATGAGCTCTCCCATAGGGGAGCCAATGCTACCAACACCTTATCAGGTATCCTAAATGGTATTTCAAATGACCAGAATGTCCCAAATGGCAAATACCCAAGTGAAATGGACAGAGAATTTCTGGTTGTGTACACAAGGGACTTACCCAACCCTGGAGTCTGTTGAATTCTTAATTGGAGACAACACCAGTTAACTGACTAGGCAGAAACTATTTAACTAAAAAAAAGTGATTAGGGCAGCTGAGGTTGTAAAGAGACGAGAAGGGCGTTTCCCCCAAGATGTGCTGGTCTCCCCAGCTTCAGGGAGTTCAGAAAATGTCCTCTATACGTCAGCTAGACTCAAGTAGCTGGAACACACCTGAGGGCTGTTGCCACCTCTATTAACATGAATCAAGAGAGGGCTAAACTAAGTGGAATACATAATAACTGCTGACTGACTTAAGCTTCCAAGAAAAAGGGGAAAAAAGTGGGGGGGGGGCCTGGCACATGAAACACGTTTATTTCAGATAGCTAAGGAAACTGAAAGATGACAGACTCATATCTCAATGGATATACAGACACCTTAAATTCAGGCAGGGATTCAGGTATTATAAAGTGTACTGGGGTCAGTGGAGAGAAGGGTCCAGTCACACTCTCATCTCACTGAGTAATTCACGTGGCCTTTGGTTTCTGGAAGTAGCTCTGGTCAGAAATAATTTCCCAGGGTTTGGTAGTCTTGTTTGTGAAACTTGAGATAGCATCATTAAACACCAGAACATGGTGGCCCAAAGGGCTGAAGTAAAATCCTTAAGTAATATCACCTGATGTTAGACTCCTATTTGATTTTTCCTTAATATCACCTACAGGGCAAAGGGCAGGTTCCTGTACTGTTAATCAATACTGTTTACTATATGCTGGGCTCTTACATATGAGAGTGAGAAGAATGTGAAAAAGATGTTTGTGTGTGCATAGCAATATGGAGTCTGTAGTGTTTGGCCACTGACATAAATATTCTCAAAATGTATTCCAAAAGCTATCTCTCAAAACTTGACTCTTGTGTTTTATTCTTTTCACAGATGGATTCCCAAGTTTTCTGAGCCAGATATGTGGAGGAACAAGAAATTTGTATCTCAAAGGTGCTACCACCTGAGGAAGAGATTCACTTACAATTAGGGCAAATCACATATGAATACAACGTGTGGAGGGGACCGCATGACAATAGTGCGAGTATATAATATAAATAGAGCAGAAAGAGGCAGGGGCATGAGCCTAGCAAGTTGTAGCTGCAGAGTTCTTGGTATTTTCAAGGAAGGGAGAGCCAGCTCTCAGAGAAGCTATCTGCTGGCTTTCAAAAACTCTGGAATAGGCCTCAGGACATGTTTGTGGAGTTCAGAAGGTGTCTTGGGATTAATCCTGCAACTATATTTATACTATTAGCAGGACCACCTATTAATTTTAATTTAGGCAGGACTTATGAGCACAGCGGGGTTTTATCTGTTCTAACCTTCTTTTTTTTTTTGAAAGTCTGTTAGTCTGGGTTTTTTTTTTTTTTTTTTTTTTTTTTAACAAAATGACCTAATCTTACTCTATCCAGATAGGGAAAATGGAATTGGCCTGGCCTTCCTGCCTCAGGCCATCAGATATTTTTGCCTGGGATAGCAGGTACCTGGGTAGAAAACCAGGCTACAACCCCATCAGCTGGGGCCCTAATCAGGGAGTCCTGAGATTCCCAAACAGATATGATGGGCCTAGACCTCCAATAAATCCCTCTCTCCATTGTTCCTGCCCATTTCTATCAGGAACAACACAATAAACCTCTTTGTGGGCCCCCATAGGACCTTGCCCTCAACTTGCATCAACAATGGTAGAGAATGTTCCATCCTTCGAAGGGAGGCTGGACAATATATCTATGCTACACCTGAGGAAGATGGGTTCTGATATTGGGTCAGCTTGCAATGTTCCTACTCATGACCACAGAATGTGAGCTCAGATGTACAGGGATGAGAGGTCACATAGGTTCCTAAGCTGAATATGGGCCCCAGATCACATCAAATCAGTGGGGTCTACAGTCAACAATATTTATACCCCTTTCCCATATTTGGCAGGTACTCTCCTCCCTGATGCAGCTTTCTGGCCCTTCTGCCAGCCATTACATCATCTCCCCAGCTAATAATTGGGATCCACCTGCGTATCAGATTTCAGGCTCAGGCAAAAAACAACAAAACAAAAACAAACTAACAAAAAACTAGTATAGCCACAGGCTCTTTGGTTATAACTAAAACATGCCTACTAGCTATCTACAAAACAGAGGCACCCCCCCAACTCTTCATCAGCACTATTCCAGTCTTTAGGTCCATGATTGGTCAACAATTTGTTTGGCTTTGTATGTTAACTCTTTTTTCAACCACCAGGTTCTAGATGCTAGCATAATGTCAAGCAGACTTCCCTGGACAGACAACCCCACCAATGTGTCCTGGAGCTCTGACTCCCCAGAACCCTACCCCACTAGGGAAAGAGAGAGGCAGACTGGGATTATGGATCAATCTATCAACGCCCATGTTCAGTGGGGAAGCAATTACAGAAGCCAGACCTTCTACCTTCTGCATCCCACAAGGACCTTGGATCCATGCTCCCAGAGGGATAAAGAATAGGAAAGCTATCAGGGGAGGGGATGGGATACAGAGTTCTGGTGGTGGGAATTCTGTGGAGTTGTACCCCTCTTATTCTATGGCTTTGTCAGTGTTCTCTTTTCATAAATAAAAAATTAAAAGAAAACCAGGCTGCACATGTTCTGTGGCCTTGCAGCCAGCCATACCTGATACTGCACATGTGCATATCTCTCTGTAACCTAGGGAAAGTAATCCTGTATTCCTGACAGGAAGTCAATTTTCTTCTCCCTCTATATACACAGGGGCAGAAAGAAACCCTTAAGGACATGAGGAGGTTGGGAGAATCTGGGGGACTCTGGGGACTTTGGGAAGCCTTTGGAGAACTTTGAGGACCTTGAGAGCTATTGCAGCTGAGATGTAGGGATGCTGACCCAGGAAACTGCTGCTGCTGCTGCTGCAACGCTGAAGTCTGATCAGCACTACTGACCTAGAGAGCAACTGCTTACATGCAGCACTGCTGAGCAGATCCTGCAGCCAAGGCTTGTGGGAGCAGCCTGAAGAGCTGCATGTATGAGGGGGAGCTGCCCCAAGGGAGGAAACTCAGTATAGACCGTGAGAAGAGAGATAAGCTGTGCTGGAGGGACTGAGCAGAGGGAGCTAAGCTGAGCTGGCTCCCCAGCAGAATAAAGGTCTGCCTCCCTTGCCTCCCTGTGCCTCCTTTCAGCTCCCGCCCTCAGCAGCCCCCTGCATCCCTGTGTAGAACTATCTGACCTTGTCCCATTTTCTCCCTCCTCTGCATAATCCGGGCTGCTGCACCTCAGGATCATTACAATGCCAATGCCTAAGGGAAACATTCTAGATGCTTGATTTTTTAAGGATTCATGCATTTGCTTTATGAGAGAAAACTCAAAAAGCTCCATGCTGGTATATGGTGGTGCAGGGGGCTGGACCTGAGTTCTCAGGCAGGTAAGTCTGGTGCACTGATGCTGAGCCCTCCCTGTCCACTTATATATCTATCAACAAAAGAAGATCCAAACTTCTCTCTCTCTCTCTCTTTTTCTACCTCAGTCAACTAAAGTTGAATACATCCACACTTTTCAGACTTCTTTTCCTCCTCTCTCCACTTAAACTTCCAATGCCTATGCTCTTTGGTCACTTACACAGATTTGCAAGAGCTTCTACAATGGTATTCCTACTCCACTCCAGTCTTTCACCTCACTGGCCCACTAGCCACTATTCCCTGAATGATTTTTACAAATCCAAATGTCTTTTTGCTCTCCTTCCCTATCTCTCTCTCTAAATACTTTATCTATTTATTTATTTAAATGAAGGAGAGGGATACAGAGAGAAATGTGAGCATGGTTCAGCCATGGCTCAGCTCTATCTTTTGGTGGTGCTGGGGATTAAACATGGGCCCTCAGAACCTCAGGCATGGAAGTCTTTTGCATATCCATTATGCTGTGATGTTTCCCTAGCCCCAATGTCTTACTTCTCTAAATACCCTGCAGATAATGGTTTAGGACATTCAGTGAACATAAAAATAGTGACAGGAATTGAATTTTGTGGGGCTAGGTGGTGGCACTCCAGGCAGAATGAGCAGATTATCAAGTTCAAGGACCCAGGTTCAAACTGCCAGTCCCCACCTACAAGGAGGAAAGCTTCATGAGTGGTGAAGGAGTGTTGCAGATCTTTCTCTCAGTCTCTTTCTCCCTCCCTCACCTCCTCTCAGTTTCTTTTCTTTTCTTTTTTATTTATTTGCCACCATGGTTATCAGTGAGGCTCAGTGCTTGCACAACACCCACAGCCCTGCTACACAAGTCTTGAAGCATGCCACCTGTAAATGAGGAGCACGGGATTTGAACTGGAATCCTTACACATGGTAATGTGTGCACTAAAACATTTGTATCACTTCCCACCCTACCCCAAATTCTCTAAATTTCACTCTATATTTAACAAAAAGGAACAAGTGACTACTGGGAGTGGTGGATTTGTTGTATGGGCCTGGATCCCCATCAGTAGCTAGGTGGCAATTAAAAAAAGAGACAAATAAAAAGTTAGTAGATGACAGGGGTCTAAGCATGAGAAATCTTACAACAGTCTCCAGAATACTGATTAATGATTGACTATTCCATGGAAACACTATGTTATATGTAAGATAATAAAATGACTAAAAACATAAAGTAACTCAGACAAGGTGGTACTTGAAAGTGGAAGAAGCAGAGTTTGAACTCTGGTCTAAGTAGATGCTCTCATGACAACATAAGACCTGTGGTTCGAATATGAGATTTCTCAAGACTAGAGATCTGCTCATCATCTAGCCCTGATTCGCAGCACACCTTTCTCTTTTTCTTTAGGTAGATTTCTTTCATAAAGACTTACTTACCTACTTCATGCCTGTACTCATATTCTTCTCTGTGACAGAAATGCTTCCCCCATGTGTTCTTCTTGATTCCACACACCACCTATCTGATACCTGTCCCTTGTCATGCAACCTTCATGAACCTTTTTAAAACTCATCTGCTTTACTGGTGCCTCTAAGTAGAACTTATCTTTTTGTCCAACTCCCCATTCAGCCTTCATCACTGAACCACTAACATTTTTTTTGCACTTTATCTGTTCATATAGCTGTTGTGTACTCCTGTTAATTCACAGGCTGATATCTTAACCTCCAATAGCTCATAATGCTATTGTAGTTGAAGGTAATGTCTTTAAAGAGGTAATTAAATTAAAAATAGATGCCTGTAGGGTTGGTTCTATGGACATTCAGAGAGAAGGCACCAGAAATGTGATTACAAACAGAGCAAAGATGTTCCGGATGGTGTGAGGGCATAACAAGAAGATGGCTCTCAGTGAGCTGAGGGGAAGAGCCACAGAGGAAACAAATGTGTGTGTGATGCCTTCATCTTGGAATTCTGCCACCCAACATTGTGAGAGAAAATTGTGTTTCTGTTGTTTAATCTGACATATCTGTGATATTTGTTCTGACAACCTTAGAAAATTAAATGATAGCTCTACACTAGCCTTAAAGGCAAGAACTAATCTTATCTGGTCCTTAAATTCCTTATCCTCTAATCCACTGTACCTTCTACATGATCCCTTCCATCTGACTTATGTTACAGGTATTAGATCCTTTACCTGAAGAGTAACACACAGGTGGGAAGGAATGTGTTTGTGCACAGAAGGGATTCTGGACCTTATGGGTGTGGGATCAAACCCATTTACTAGTCTAAGATCAAAGGTTAGTTATTTTGTGCCATTTATTTTCTATCTCTGCCTCTCTGAGTTATTGAAGGAAGGAAGAAATGTGCATGGTAGTAAATTAACAAACCTCCAGGGACTCTTGCCAAAAATGTGAACACATGTCCACACCTCTTGCCTTTGCACTGTAGCATCATCACATCTGAATGCTGCCCTTTCCCGGGTACACTAACAAAGGCATCATTGTACCTGCAGGTGTAATCAGAAATCAGACTTCCCCTTAGGTTTCTTACTGTGGTATCTTCAGAGGTTTCTTTTCCATTCAAACTCTTTCTTAATTAATAGAGGGAGAAAGTATGTTTACATGGCAGACGCTTTCTAGTTTCCAGTTTTAGCAAAAAGAACCCAACTTAATGTCACTATACATTAGCAAGTAGCAGCAAGCTAGCAACGATATGATGAAGAAAGTTGCTCAAATGTTTGGTGGACACTGCATGCAAAACCAGCAATGAGTGATCCATGGGGATTCAACTGCTTATAAACAAGACTATAATTTCAGTTGACTTAAGTTTTTAAAGAAAATAACTTCTTATCAAACAATTATTGCAACTTCCAGAATAGCCACAGTGCTGGCCTAGAGAGAATATGGAAAATAAATCAAAACAAAAATAAACCTTGATTTTTACATTTTGTAGTTTTCCACCACTTGATAACCCCTGAGGGTCATTATTCATTATCATACCTTAATTTTCCAGTAATTGTTTATCTGAAGTCACATGACTTTGTTGCCTCACCAGGAAATTTCGACAGGGTTTGATAACCAGGGGCAGCTCAGCAAGTGCATGTTTTATAGTAGCTACAGTGATTGCTAAGTGTGAGTTTTGAATTTTTTTTACAGACACTGAGTTAGGGTTACAGAGGATAGTGCACTGAAGCAGAGAAACCTTTTCTGTTCAAACAAGCTATTAGTCTGCACTTGTGAACCTCCCAAAGTGTGAAGGAACTAAGTAAATAAGGACAGCTGGAGGGCTCTCTTGCCTCTCCAAATCTCTTTGTCAAACTCCTTTACACCCTCTGATTTTTATTTTCTATTAGAGATACCTATAAAAATCATTGTACTTCTATTTTATTTCCAATTTAAAAGAAACTGAGTTGAGGCTCACAATCCCTTATCTAGCAGAATCAAGCTTTACATGTCCCCAACCTCACTGGACAAGTTTGTCCTCATTTTGTGGAGTTGACTTCTTTCAGGACTCCACCTCTTTTCATTTGTGCTTACTCTTAACCTGACAGAGTGGCAGGGATCATATTGAAGAGTTCATAAAGTTAGAAGACAGCATTAAGCCAGAAAATGGAGAAGGCATGAAGGCTTCCCTCTTAACTAGTACCATCTGTGCAGTAGCAGAAGGACATCATTAAATAAAAAAGATCCACCTGTGCAGACCACCTAGGTATATAGCCACTTGTTTCTGATCTGATGGTTCCAAGGAGTCATAATATACCTGTGTGTTACAAACCCTTCAAAACCAAAGCTTTAAAGAACCAGCAAAGCAATTCACTTGGATAGTGAGCTACTTTGCCATGTGTGTGGACCAGGTTTGAGCACAGCCACCAAGGTACTAAAGGAAGTTTTGGTGCTATGGTATCTTTCACTCTCTCTCTCCACCTCTATCTCCATCTTAAGAGAAGGAGAGGGGGAAAGAACCAATGCCACAAATCTCTTAGAGATCAGCAATATGGATTGTCTCTCGTATTCACACATGCATCTTTGGAAATACAATGGTCTCCTGTCAATTCCTAATATATGAAACAGAAAGGACACAAGCTGACCAACAATTGAAAGCTGTGTGGCATCAGTATTTCATCCTTCAAAACACTTGTGTTTTTTTTTTTTTTTTTGCCAGAGTTATTGCTGGGGCTCAGTACCTGCATTACAAATCCTCTGCTCCTGGAGGCCATTTTCCCCATTTTGTTGCCCTTGTTGTTATTGATGCTATTGCTGTTGTTGTTGTCAGATAGGACAGAGAGAAATGGAGAGAGGAGGGGAAGACAGAGGGGGGAGAGAAAGACACCTGCAGACCTGCTTCACCACTTGTGAAGCGACCCCCTGCAGGTGGGGAAACTGGCTCAAACCAGGATCCTTACACAGGTCCTTGCACTTCGTGTCATGTGTGCTTAACCTGCTGCGCTACTGCCTGGGCCCATAACACTTGGATTTTATTACTTTGGTTTAAAATATACTACACTTTGAAATAGTTTTCTTAGGAGCTACGGATATAAGTCAGCCCATTTTTATAAAGAGCTTTTTTTTTTTCCAGTTTTATATGGAATTTCCATAAATACAGCTTAAGTGTGCCTATGGTCTTCTATTTAAACTTTCGGGACATAAGAGAAGGACAATGAGATTTGCCCATGTTACTTCTTACCCAAAAGCTAAAACTACATCCACAGTGAGAGAATAGTTGAAGAGATTCAAATTAACAATAACAAACAAACAAAACCTACTTTTGGGGCTAGACACATTATATCAAGGGAGGAGAAGCTGAACCCTTAACATATGTTACTAGTGATGCATCATTGACTTTTCCTTATATTTTCCCCAAAATACACAGCTCTTTCTAAAATAAGCTCATTTTGTAAGATTTTACAGATTTCCAGATTTTAATTCACTTCAACTCTGATGAAAACTGAGTAAAATTTAAACATTTCCATCTTATTTACTATTTGATAGGCAATATGTACCCCAAAAGTAAGAAAAGAGTTTCAAAAGCTTCCTGGCTCCAGGAGAGAAAACAGTCTTTTCTTTGTTAGTAACAGAAATGACTGGAGAAAGAAATGAAATGCTCTCTAACACCACATGGTCTGGTGTATATTATGAAGGCTGAGGGACTCCAACACCTCACCTGCACCATTGCTGACTTACATCCAGTATTCTGCTTCTGCTTTGATATTTTGGACGACTGTGCAAGTAGTCATTAGCACTCTGGTCTTAAAACATATTTGGGGTAGTTTGTCTGTGAGTCTGCCTTCCTTTACAATCCAGTCCAAGAAAGCTATAGCTACTACACTCAAAAAAACAACACAGCTATGTTGTATGCAATAATCTTCCATGGGACAAAAGGTTCTGGAACTTTCCATGAAGGAAGACATGGTCTTGCTATTGTGGAAGTGGCTCCAGGGAACAGAGGCAGAACCAGAGGTAAGGATATGAGAACATGAGAGAAAACTTGCAAAGAGAGGCCAGACTGGGATGTGTGCAGACTTGGCCCCATTTTATGCACAGCTGTGTTGTAAAGGGCCGGAGAAGAATTTCATGGATCATGTTCACCCTGGGTCACAGGATAAGTAAGGTGGTAATAAAAACCATGTTACCTTAGGCCTGCCCTCCCTCAGGATGTGTGAGAGCTGCAAATGTCTGAAATCTCTCTCACAGCTGCAAGAGCGCAGAAGAGAAAGAATGATAATCATCTTGTGATCTCTGTTTCCTAATATTTGAGGGGAAGGATACCTCTGTTGTACTCTGTCATTCTCTCAATCATGGGTCATGAGATTGGTTGGAGGAGAAAGTTCTCAGGCCAGGTTAAGCTTCTTCCTGAGCTCAGGAAGCAGGGTGGAGGCATAGTGGAGGTGGTGACTCTGACAGAAACCTGTCCACTCTAATGACTACCGAATAATCTGGCTGGCATTTGAGTGAATTGTTGAATAAACTGTGGTCAAATAGTTCTTGGATTGCAAGAAGGTCAATGGGTGTTCATATTCCACTGGAAAACTAAGTTTGAAATTAAAAAGACATTAATTTCAACATCTTGTTAAAATTAACATAAAGAAAGGAGTCTTCTAAAATGTCTGTTCTTTCCACTTCCCAAATATAAACAAAGTATAGGATGTACTATGTTTCCTTCGCAGCTCAGAACTCCAGAGATACTGTTTTATTTTTCATCCCAAGAGCCATGCATGATTCATAGGGATGGAGGCCAAATTATAAGCAGAGAAAAGAAGTTCTACAAAGGAAGTATTAACAGTCAAGCCTACTACAAAGCAGGGGAAGAGTCAGAACAGTGTCTATAGATTTCTCTGGGCTGTATGCCCCTGAGAAAAACAGCACACCCTCCACGATTCCCATGTTTTAATGAACTCAGTGTAATTATAAATATGAGGGTGGGAAGACATGGAGGGAAACGGAATTTGAAAAGAAACAGACAACTATTCCTGTCAGATGGAAGTTTCCCTTTGTGAAGACAAAGCAGGCAGGGAGTAGCAGCTAAAGGGTGAATGTCCCATGTTTCTTGTCTGCTGCATACAAGAACATTCTCTAAGTAGAATTGGGCTTAATGTTTACATCAGTCGATGTTAGTTTCAGCTATAATACAGAGCCTTAGAGAAAAGACTCACGCCAGGGATCACATAAGAATGTTCAAGTCAAAGATGACTTCTTTTTAAAAAATTTTTTATATTTATTTATTTTCCCTTTTGTTGCTCTTGTTGTTTAACATTGTTGTGGTTATTATTGTTGTTGTTATTCATGCTGTTGTTGTTGGATAGGACAGAGAGAAATGGAGAGAGGCAGGGAAGACAGAGAGGGGGAGAGAAAGACCACACCAGCAGACCTACTTCACCGCTTGTGAAGTGACTCCCCTGCAGGTGGGGAGCCAGGGGCTTGAACAGGGATCCTTAAACTGGTCCTAGCGCTTTTCTCCACATGCACTTAACCCACTGTACCACCGCCCGACTCCCCAAAGATGACTTCTAACGTCCTTGTAAATGGATAATGACTGGGTTGGCTTAGAAATAACACTTCTAGAAACTCATTCCTTAAATAAATCTGTGGATCTAATGTTCATATCAGTGTAAATAGACTAATATATGTGATCTGATCAAAAGTAAGTACACATATTCTTTCTTAGTAACTTCATTGAAAACAGCAAATGTTCTAATCACTTCCCAAATTCTTGAGATAGATAGGACACCAGTTTGATTTTGTTCATGTGCAATGCCATTAAAGAAGTGACTATCAAAGAGGGCAAGGCAAGTTGCTGGCACCAGCAGATTCCTGGCAAAGAATGTTCTGATTAAGCTGGCTCACTCTCCTACAGAATCCCAGACCAACTGCCCCTTACTCATGCAGAAAACCACAGCCTGTTACATTTTCTAGAATTAAACCCCCCTCTCCCAGCTAATGACCCCTTAATCCATGAGAACAAAAATATTGTAGGAGATTGGTAGACTCTAAAAGTTAGGACCACTCTATAGGATAAATCCTAGAAAAAAAATCATGGTAAAGCTAATGAGATGAAATTGTAGCACTAATGAAACTTTTTTAGTGGACTGAAGATAAATCTGACAGGATCTCTGACAGTTTTTCTCTTTGGGCTTGAGCATCTCTTCCACAGAGATGTCTGTGTAGTATGTTTATGTGTGTATAGAAGGTTTTTTAATTGTAAAAAAAAATATGGGAAGGAATAGAAATAATTGAACAGTAAAACAATGGAATAAAATTAAATGTTAATGTAAACCATGCTACATACATATTTTTGTAGCTGATGATTTGAACCACAGAGTTTGTACTCCTTCAAACTTAATAACTAAGACCCCACACAAGTAACAAAACAATCACTTTTCTATACTGACATAATATAAACAGAAAATGGGCTCATTTCAGAGCACACATTACTTTCAGAGCCCCTTCAAAACTATGAAAATTTACACTCTTTTTTTATAGTAATGAAGTTGGAGGGGAACTTCATTTGGACTTTTGTTTTCCAAATCAATTCAATCTCCAAAGCCAGTAAGAGTGAGCTCCTTTCCCCCTGCTGCCTTCTCATTCTCCCAATTGTTCCTTACTCTTCAAGCACTATGGATGCTAATTTTGTTTAGTATCTAGTTTTTAAGATCACTTCTTTAAATGCTTTTACATATAAATAGCAGCAAATTCTCACTTCCCCCAAACTTTGCTAGTCATATTTCTTCTAGTTCTAAGGTGTTTTTTTTAAGTTTGCAAGTCTTTAGACTACAAAAGTAAATATATATTTCAAACTTCATATTCTGTTCTGCTTATTAATTCAAGAAAAAATTAACACTAACTTTAATAACTACTGCTCTTCTTCAAACCCTTTTTACTCTTTATCATTATTCCTGCGTAACTTCTGATGTTCCTTTCTCATGACCTAGTGTTCTTTTTCTCTTTTTTTTTTTATTCTTTGATTTTTTTTCTCTAGTCATCTAGGGTCCACTCTCATCCTTTCCAGAATCATAGGTGCACACAGTGTGCAACATAAATTGTAAGCCTGTTGTGGTGAGAGTAGCATTCAGTAATATGAACAAAGATTCATAAGCAGTAAAAAAAAAAAAAACTGAATTACATATGGCAATTGTTACTGAACTCTCTTGATAAGGGAAAGAAAGAAAGGTGGTCTGGGAGATGACTCAGTGGATAAAGCACTGAACTCGCAAGCATGAGGTTCTGAGTTCAAGCACCAGCAGCACATGTACCAGGGTGATAGCTGGTTCTTTCTCTCCTCCTATCTTTCTCATTAATAAACAAAATCTTTTTAAAAAGAGAGAGCAAGAAAGAAAGAGGAGAAATCGAGAGAAAAGAAAAGAAAAGAAGGAAAGAAGACTGGGGTAGACAGCATATTGGTTATGCAAAGAGACTCTCATGCCTGATGCTCCCAAGTTCCAGATTCAGTCTCCCACACCACCATAAGCCAGAACTGAGTGGCAAATGAATAAATTAGAAAAGAAAAAAAGAAAGAAAAAAGAAAGAAAAACAAGACTAATCAATTTAACTGTATACTCACTGGGCCAATAAAGAATTCATCTTAAGGTATTTTTTTCTCACTGTCAAACCTCTGAAACTAAATAAGTTTATTAAAATTTCTCTTTCTAAAAGCATTCTTACTGGTGACAAAGGTGGAAAACTGTTAGGAAACCATTAGGTGAAAGACAGCTACTTTAACTAGAAAGAGCAAGTATTAAAGAATATTTCATCTTAGCCCCTCCTTGTACTGCGACCTAAGTGAGAAATGACTCACATTTACACATTTTCATATTATGACCACCTGGCAAGATGCCTATAGCATTGTAGGTGTTCAGTGAATATTTATTGAATGAGGAGGAATGCAAGCATTAAAGGTTTTGTCTCAAGTTCTTTAACTGTCTAGATTTCAGTTCTGAGCATATATTCACTTCTTCTAAGCACTTATTGTTTCAAAATTGTAAACTTATTGAATACTAACACTGGGCTTAAATTGATAAAGTACTTCTACTTCTAAAATAACTTTTTTTTCAAATACTAAGTTATGTATAATGTAGATCTGGTAGTATAGAACCGATTGGTCCTGTCAGTATCTAAAATGTAGTTATTTATAGATAGCATTAAATAACATTAATCATGGTGAGATCAAATATGGTATAGTAAATTGTAACTGTAGGATTTTCAAAGTAAAACAACCTCCCAAGTAACTTGGTTATAATAATAATTATTGATTGCATTCTTAAACTCTAAGCCTGAAAGGAACCTTCCCTATTCTCTTCAAAACCTGTATTTCTCCCAGTCCTGGAGCCTCTGGAACATTACTGTATTTCTTGATGCCTTTTCTCTTGATCCCCTACCCTGTTATACTGCCTCTCATGACCTCAACTAAATCAACGCAACCAGTGTGACCATGCCATGTTATACTGCCACTGCCTCTTCACTTTGGATTGTATCCAGAGATGCTATGTCTGAGAATGTCAACCTTCCAGCTCCAATAATCTGGTGAGACCTTTCCTAGAACATGAGACTACCTATTTCCATTTTAAATGGCACACTCTCCAACAAAGTACATGTATACATGAATCCATAAATTAGAGACAACCATATACCTCAAAGTAAAAGTGCTTAATAATCCTCTGTGATTACACTTAGATCTAATAAGCTTGGGAAGCAAGTAGAAAGACCTATAGAAGAAATTTTCTAATCAAGTATTTATTGCTTAGGCATAGACACCCTCCTCTCATAACCTCTAATTCACTAAACCTCAAACACTTTATCTACTCAACTCACTACACAAAAGAAAGTAAGATATATCTCCTAATCTTGTCTGACAGCATCAGCATTATTAGTAATCTTTAGAAGAAACACTGTACACAATTGGACAAGAGATATGTCTCTCTCTAAATGTGACTATATATATATCCTGGGTAAGGTCAGTGGAGTAAACAGTTTATTGCATTTATAGACTTTCTTCCAGTTTGGGAGGTACCCTATGACCTAACCCAGCTTTCTAGTTCTATTCTCAACTCTAACACTAGACAATATTTTTAGTCCACCTACATATTAGCTATCAAAATTAGACAAAAAAAAAAAAAAAACTAAAGTCATGGGCCCCTTGGAACATACCTAAAATATTTCTAACTTCTTTCCACCCCTGTATCCCTAATCTCATCTGCTCTACTCCTACTTTACTGGTCCCTGTTCGGGTGCCATTATGCCGGGCTAGCTTCGCGGGCGGGAGATATATGACCAGGGACTCATGGCTGAGCTGTATGCAGTATCTCTTTATTCATGTGGAACGCAGCACAATCTAAGCCATCTAAACTAAACTATAATCACAATCCTGTCCTTATATATATACTGGCCAAGTAGGGTGGAAACAGGATGTGACATAGAGAGGATGGACCAAAAAGTGACTGGTGCAAATCAGGGTGTACTACGAGAGGGGGCGGAGCAAAAGACATCATGAACCAGTGGGGATTAAACCAATACCCTGCAGGCAGGGCAGTGCTTAGTTAACAGTGGTTATGTAAATAGAATACAGTGTTAAGCAGGGGGGATTAAACCAATGAAACAGAAGGGGTTTTTAGAAGCAGAATTAGAAGCATACCAACACTTTATGAGTTTTGTTTATTAAACATTTTGTTCTGCTCTGTATCTTACCATCTCTCATATGACTTCATCCTGACTTCCCTGGGCAGATGGCCTCAACAATGTGTCCCAGAACATCACCTCTCCAGAACTCTACCCAACTAGGGAATGATAAAAAGATAAAAGGATGGGGGCATGGAATGACCTTGTCCAATAGACAAGCAACTACAGAAGACAGAACTCCTTCAGTACTCCATTAAAAAATTTTTTTTTTCCTCCTCCAGGGTTATTGCTGGGCTCGGTGCCTGCACCATGAATCCACCGCTCCTGGAGGCCATTTTTTTCCCCCTTTTGTTGCCCTTGTTGTAGCTTCGTTGTGGTTATTATTATTGCCCTTGTTGACGCAATTTGTTGTTGCATAGGACAGAGAGAAATGGAGAGAGGAGGGGAAGACAGAGAAGGGGAGAGAAAGATAGACACCTGCAGACCTGCTTCACCGCCTGTGAAGTGACTCCCCTGCAGGTGGGGAGCCGGGGGCTCGAACCGGGATCCTTACACCGGTCCCTGCGCCTTGCGCCACATGCGCTTAACCCACTGCACCACCGCCCAACCCCCCTATTAAAATTTTTTTGATCCATACTCACAGAGGGGGGAGAAATGTTAGGGGAAGTTGACCAAAGGGCTCTGAACTCCAACTCCATCATGACCCAGAGAGAGAAGAAGAAGAAGAAGGAGAAGGAGAAGGAGAAGGAGGAGGAGGAGGAGGAGGAGGAGGAGGAGGAGGAGGAGGAGGAGGAGGAGGAGAAGGAGAAGGAGAAGGAGAAGAAGGAGAAGAAGGAGAAGAAGGAGAAGAAGGAGAAGAAGGAGAAGAAGGAGAAGAAGGAGAAGAAGGAGAAGAAGGAGAAGAAGAAGAAGAAGAAGAAGAAGAAGAAGAAGAAGAAGAAGAAGAAGAAGAAGAAGAAGAAGGAGTAATAGAAGTAGAAAGAAGGACATATGGAAGTTGCAGTGGGTGTAGGGTGGGAAGGAGAAGGTAGGACCACAGAAAATATAGGCAAAAATATAAAAATGTAGACAGTTATAGAAATTATAGTCAGCCAATGCTTGTGACCTTGAGAAAGCTCCTGTAGTTTCCAATGGAGGGAATAGGTACTCAGAACTCTGGGGCTGGGAATGGTTTGGAATTATACCCCTGTTGTCCTATGATTTTGTAAATCAATATTAAATCACCAAAAAAAATCTTATGAAAATAGTTGAATTTATTTTATAGTTCAAAGTTATACCTGTGACTTATTTAATTTATATTCCAAAGAACTAATTAGAACTTTATATATAGTACTATATTTAGGAGATAAATGATATAAATTATAGTCACAGAGTATTCATTGAATTTCGACTTTCATCCCATGTAATTCTCCTTTCCTGTTTTCCAATAAACATACCAAGGATATTCTTAGAACTATAACTTAGAAGATATATTTTGAAATCACAGAAACTGAACACCCTTATAATTAAATAAAAGTCCTGCAAATTAACAGAGGTAAAATCAGGATGATACAGTAAGGGTTGAGTTATAGCTCACCCAGTTAAGTGCACAACTTACCAAGTTCAAGGACCCAAGTCTGAGATCCTGCACCACATGGGAGTGCTAGATACAACACCAGGGTGAAGATGCACCACAAATATTGGAGCAATGCTGCATTCTCTTTCCTTTTCTCTGTTTATCTTTTTCTCTTCTCCTTTTTGTCTCTATTTGAAATTAAAAGAAACAGAAAGATATTTTGGAACAGCAAAATCAAACATGCATGAGACTGCAGTATTAAAAAAATAAAAAGGATGATACACTAGTTGTCTAATTCTACAGTAGTTCTTCATGATACAAATAAGCTGACTAGTGACTCTGAAGACTTCAACATAGCATGTATATACATAGTTTCATTTAAAATCCATAGTGTAGGTTCCTGATTAACAATTTGTTTGGCTTTGTATCTTACTGCTTTTCAGCCACCAAGTTCCAAATGCTACCATGACGCCAACCTGACTTCCCTGGGCAGACGACCCCACCAGTGTGTCCTGGAGCCCCACCTCCCCAGATTCCTGTCCCACTAGGGCAAGTGATATACTCTGGGGGGATGGATCGACCTACCAACACCCATGTTCAGTGGGGAAGCACTTAACAAAAGCCAGACCTCCCACCTTCTGCACCCCATAATGATCTTGGGCCCATACTCCCAGAGGGATAAAGAATAGGAAAGCTGTCAAGGGCGGGGGTGGGGGTGGAATATGGAGCTCTGGTGGTGGGATATGTACTCCTCTTATCCTATGGTCTTATCAATGTTTCCATTTTATAAATAAATTTTTAAAAATCCATAATTGTGTATAAAGAGGGTGAGAGAGGGAGAGGGAGAAAGAGAAAGTAATGTAATAATAACCTGAAGTTGGGAATAATAGTATGGGAATAATAGAGGTTAATTTTTTATCTTTTATCATATTTATTTATTTATCCGATAGCGACAGCCATAAATTGAGAGGGGAGGTGGGGATATATATAGAGAGTAACAGAGGGACACCCACAGCCCTGCTTCATGGCTTGCAAAGCTTTCCCTCTGCAAACCCCAGTTATTGCACACTGTAACATGTGCATTAAACCAGTTGTGCACCACCCAGTCCCAAGGTTAATTTTTAAGATGAATAGGCTCTCCAAGTCTTCTGAGATGCATTTTCCTAAAAATGAAAAGTTAAATATTCAAAGTCGTGTGTGTGTGTGTGTGTGTGTGTGTGTGTGTGTGTGTGTGTTGGGGTAACAGTGTTTGAACACCATAGACCACATAAAGGAGGGACAACTTTTAAAACTGGCATAGCTCCCTTTTCTAGTTCTCCAAATATGAATATCAAACAAAAAGAACACTATAATTGACAATCAAATAATGACTCTCCTTGAAAACACATTAAATTGTTTCTTATATCAAGCTGGAAAAAGCTGGGGATAAATATTCCCTTTCTGATTAAGCATCAGAAGTGAGAATTCCATTTAAGAAAACGTTTTCTGTTAACTGATTTGGAGAATTCACAGGAGACAAATATTTTTACTCAGACCATAAGAAGGAACATGAATATATTTATGGATGTACAACCTTGGGCTAAGGAAGCATCTATCACAGTTAAAGATGACAGTTAATGTTTACAAAAGGGCTATGTATATTCCAAACATCAATTCTCAAAGAAGAAAAAATTAAGTTTAAACAACATGATTTTGATGTATCAATATTAAAACCCAAGATCAGGAAAAGTTTCATACTAAGTGTTCTTGTAGAAGGACTGCATTCAAGACACTGGAGCTTAGAATTTGAGAGCATTTGCAAAATTAGTTAGGCCAAGAGTACAGTTTTATTTATTTTTACCAAGCTATAGCTTATGATTTGGCATTTCCTTTCATTATGAATTTAAACAATCAACCTAATAATATTTTCAATACCTGTGGTTTTGTCCCCCAGTAGAAATCACAGATATTTTTATTTTTTGGAGGGGGCACCTGGATTTGAACCACACAGGTATTTTCATATTGGCATGTGTTATACATATAGAGAAATTTTATTCTCATTGCTGTTCTGAAATTATGGTAGTAATTAGAACAACTGTTAGTTCTTGATTGATTCTTAAATGTTTAAATAAGGGAACCTTACTTTCCACAATTATTATCTTAATATTTTGGTATTATTTCAGTAAAATTAGTTTCTTATATAATGTGATGAATCATCTTATGCATCAGAACATTTTTAGGCCAGTATCTTTCATCACCAGTCTACAAAAGCATTTCTATACTAAAGCAACCATTAGAGTTTGAGTAGCCATCAACATATTTTACACATATCTGTGATGAATATTTACTTTGACAGAGGGACACCTTGAAACTCTATTACTTTGTGCCATAATGGACTCTAGTGTAAGTTTAATGGTCACTCAGGAATAAGTAATAGTGTCATGAAAGCTGATTTTCTAATGACACAGAAGTTCTCATTATTTCAAGGCATTTTTAAGCAGCATGTACACTGCATAATTTGGAAAAATGAAATACTGATCTTGAACAAATACTTGCTTTGTTTTTAAGAGAGAGATCCAGAGACTCGGAGAAACTAGACTCCTGCTCACTGCTCTGGCACATGCAGTACTAAGAGACCGAACCTGGAGCCCCAGTGGGTAAGCCCTGTGTTCTTCCTGCTGAGACATAGCTCTACCTTTGTTCTAGCTATTTCTTTCTAATCTTTTGTTTATTATCTTTATTTATTTATTGGATAGAGACAGCCATAAATCCAGAGAGAAGGGGGAGATAGGGAGAGAGACAGAGAGACACCTGTAGCCCTGCTTCACCACTCGTGAAGCTTTTCCCCTGCAGGTGGGGACCACGGGCCTGAGCCTGGGTCCTTATGCACTGTAACATGTATGCTCAACCAGGTGTGCCACCACCTATCCCCGCAGATATTCTTTAAATCTGAAACATAAGTAAGTAAGTAAGTAAAACGGCATTGTATGATGAAATTTACCCAGCTAGGTCTCTAAAGCACATGACTTCAGGGATGATAGCACAATGCTTTTTGACTTTCTGGGTCAAGGAGTAAAATAAAGGAAGGTTTGATCATTCTATTTTTACATGAACTTCCATTGCTATATTCTGTATTATAAAATGAAGATGACACTATCAATGTTGACATTAATGTATTAGAGGCACTGTTCCTGTATTTCTCCATCTGCCCTGCCATTATCTGCCCTCAGTAGTAGAAAGGTCGTATGTAACATTGGTTGTCTGCTTACCTATCAGTCTGTAAGTTCTCTTTTTTGTTTTTTCCTGTCAACATGCAAGACATTATTCCAGTGCTTTCAACATCAGAGATTACTAAAGATATGCTTTTAAAAATCATAATTTATGGACATTTCAGAATGGAAAACAGAAAGACACCTGATACATATATGAATTACTGTAGCAGGGCTCGCCTTAATAAAAAGAATCAATCAGGGTTTGTGTGTGAGCAAGTGCATGTGCAAGAGTGTATGTGCACACGTGCATGCATCTACCACACCCTAATCTCACTCTTCTCCATCTCTTGCTACTCCCTGCTCCCCATTCTCATCGACAACAGCTTTCACTAGATTAATAAACATGTGGTGAAAAACGAGTCAGAGGGGGAAAAGAGGGAAGTGAAAAAAAAAAATGTCTATCTAGGGCTGGGTGAAGGTGTACACACATTGCCGTGCTCTCCAATCACAGGGAGAAAGCTTCATGAGCAGTGAAGCAGAGCTGCAGGTTTCTCATTTTCTCTCTCCCTTTGTCTCCTCCTCCTCTCTCAAGTTCTCTCTCCTATTAAATAAAATATAAAATAAAAAAGGGGAAATGTCCCCAGAAGCAGTGGACTCAAGTAGTGGATTCTTAGTACTGGTACTGAGTCTTAGCAATAGCCCTGATGACAAAATTAAAAAAAAAAAAAAAAGAAAAGAAAGGGGAAAAAGGAAAACTTTTATAGAAACAGAAGAGAAGAAAAATGTACCTGCAAAATAAAATATAGACTAATTCCCATCTCTTACATAAGCTGAAGGAAAAATAACACTTTAAATCCCTGTTGTTCTCTTTGGTTTTGCTCTCTTCTTCTTCCCTCTTTAATTATATTTCAAGTATAAATTTAGGTACTTGGAATAAACAAGAGAGAGTTTAGGTTTACATGTTGCTTACATTCTGCTGGCAAGGATCGTCAGCAAAGAAGTGAGTTAAAAATAAAGTTAAGCATTAAGTATGTTGGAAATTGACATGTGATTTAAAAAAAATACAAGGAATGAAGAAATGAAAATTCTAGACAGGGAAATAGGACTGAAACAACTTGGTAAGAAAAGACCTCATGGGCGGGGGAGTAACCTTAAAAAGGACTTTTGGAAAAGGCTTGATGGAAAGGATACTTTGCAGGTGTCTGCGGTTTGAGCATCCCAGAGGGAAGGAAAAGCAACCTAAAATGCTTCTGGGGAGGTGGGGTTCCAAAATATGGAGAGAGTATATAAATACCGTTAACTGATCTGACGTAGAGTCCATGGCTATTCATATTCATCATAGGGGCCTTCTTCTTCTAGAAGAAGAAGATAGGGGCCCATGTAACCTCTGAATCCTTGTCAGTCCAAGCTCACATTCCATGGTCATAGCTAGGAACATTCTAATCTTTACTCATTTCAGGACCAGTCAACCTCAAATAGTAGAGATTGTTGACCCAGCCTCTCTTCGGGGAGTGGGGCAATTTCTACCACTGTTATTCTACATTGAGGGCAAGGTCCTATAAAGGCCCACACAGGCTGGGGGTATGGATCGACCTGTCAATGCCCATATCCTGTAGAGAATTAATTACAGAAACCAGACCTCCCACCTTCTGCACCCCATAAAGCTCTTTGGTCCATACTCCCAGAGGGATAAAGAATAGGGAAGCTTCCACTGGAGGGGATGGGATACAGAACTCTGGTGGTGGTGGGAATTGTACACCTCTTATTCCACAATCATACTGATCACTATTAAATCACTAATACAAATAATATACAGCTTAAAAATAAAATAAATGAAATTCCTGGGGTACAGCAGGGAATCTGATGAATGAAGGAAGGGAAAATACTGTGACTTACTTACTTTGACAAAGAAGTAACTGGAGGGTTTGGAACAAAATTACGTGGTTTAACTAAAAGATTGTTCACAAGGCATGTTCTATGCCATGCATGTGATCTAGGTTTAAGTCCATGAGTAGGGCCATGTTACTAGAGGAAACTTGAGGGCTCTATTCTCCCTTTCTCTCTTTCTCTCTCTCTCTCCCCTTCCTCTCTCCCTCCTTCCCTCCTTCCCTTATGCTGCCTCTCTCCCTCTTTCTCCTTCAGAAAGCAGCATCCCTGGATTGATGAAACAGTGAATGTGAAAGGCCCAATAAAATAATAATAATAAACCAAAATAAAATATTTGATTATGAGTGGAGTGGCAGAAACAGCAGTTGGATAAATGAATGGTATTTGCAGTTTATTGATTAGTTTCTAAGAGAAAGAGAAAGGGGGTGGGGAGTGTTAGGGAGTTTGGGGCCAAATAACTAGAAAAATGAGAGGAAGGTCTGGGGTTCATATTACTGGGCATATGAAATCAAATTTAAAGACAAAGGACCAGGCTACTGGCAAGGATCTAGGAGTCATCAGCAGACAGAAGATCAACACCTAGACTTGGGTGACGCTGTCTAGGCCAGGGTTGGGAAACCTTCAGCCTGAGGGCCTTACCATTTGGTTTGAGCTTCTAAGACAACTGCACTCAGGAAACAAAGTCCAATGCATCTAAGAGCTAACTTCATTGCAACATTAAGTGCTAATTTTAAGTTGATAATTTTGTATGGCCTGGCAACGATGTTTTACCTGTGGCAGATAAAAGGTTTCCTACTCTTGGTCTAGACAGTGGGTGTGTGATGAAAAGGCAAAAAATCCAAGCTAAGAGCTGTGAGATACTCATCAATCAGAGACAAGGGAGTGCAATGAGTACCAGCAAAAGATGGAAGAGGCTCCAGAAATATTGGAGGAACAGCAGGCTATGGTCTCTCCAGGTCCTTCCCATTCATAGCTGAGGTAGTTATTAATGTGAGCAGTTAGATACTATAAGGGTGATATTGTTCAATTCAAATGTGTTTAAAGATGCTGAGAAGTGTGCCATATGCAGCCCATTGATGATTTTCCTTGATTTGTTATAACATTCCGGCTGCAGAAAACTAAAAATACATCCTGCTGTAAAATGGACACAGAGTTCTCTCTCTCTCTCTCTCTCTCTCTCTCTCTCTCTGTGTGTGTGTGTGTGTGTGTGTGTGTGTGTGTGTGTGTGTATGCTTCACAGTTTTCTGTGACATTTCAAGGAAGTGTAGAAGATACTGTTCTTCTTTTCCTTACACTTGGTATGTCTAATGTGGAATGTGTGGAGATTACACTCATACCATGTGACAGATTGCAGTGTCACACATACAGGCTTCTGTCTCCACCGTGGGGAAAGAACAGAAGGAGCTTGTGGCAACAGGAGAGCTGTTTGATTCTACTGCACAGGGTGTCATGAAGAAGCTCAGTGAATGAAAACTTTACCCATGGAAATGAAAGCTTCCTCCAGGTTGTTTCCTCTTCACTGTGAATTCAAAGTATGCTTAAAAAATCAATCTGTTCCATCACTATTGGGCAGTTATCTGTATTTACAGAAACAGTTCATCTATGTTATGTGTTAAGATAGCATTCAGTGGTATGTTCATCTATGTTTTGTGTTAAGATAGCATTCAGTGGAAGTTAACTCTGACTTTGGAAAACTGATTTGCTTGGGAAAGCAAGTAATGACACCTGTGAGTAGGATGGAAGTGCAAGGAGCGTAGGGAGCTACTGAGGTGGAGGGGTACTGGTATTCAGTGCTGGGTCTTGCTTGGATGGAAGGGACCCAAAATTTGACTTCACTGTTTCTAAGACACCAGAGAGAAGGGAAGGACAGTTAGTTAGATGGGTTTTGAGAGAAAGTGCAGTAGACAAAGGTATGCAGATTTAAATTTAGTCTTCACCATTAAAGAGATAAGGTATTCCTTTGTGGTGTTTGTTTATTTTACCTGAGCACTGCCCAGCTCTGGTTTTTGGTGCTGTGCTGGGGCTATCTAGCCATCTAGGTCACTGGAGCCTCGGGCTTGAGAGTCTTTTTGCATAATCACTGTGCTAACCATTCTCCTCCCCCAAGGTCTTCCATGGGAATGGGGAGACACAATCTTACAAAGAAAAATTTGCGTGTAAATGTCTTTTTCAAAGACAATCTCTATTATGTCTTCAGGACTCTGTGCATGAAATTAACCTTCTGGGGGCCTGGCTCTGCAGGTTAAGTGCACATGGCACAAAGCACAAGGACCGGTGGTGTAAAAATCTTGGTTTGAGCTCCTGGGTCCCCACCTGCATGGGTGGGGGTTGCTTCACAGGTCTGCAGGTGTCTATCTTTCTCTCCCTTTCTCTGTCTTCCCCTCCTTCTTGATTTCTCTCTGTCCTATCCAACAACAACAATAACAACAATGTAAACACAGGGGCAACAAAACGGAAAAAAAAAAATAGCAATGGATTCATAGTGCCAGCACCAAGCCCCAGCAACAAGCCTGGAGATTTAAAAAATAAATAAATAAATAACCTTCTGCTAGAGACACACCTAAGGGGTAGAAGATTTTGAGTCCCAGACAACATCACACATTTGAAGAAGTTTGAGCCTATGCTCCTAAAAACACAACATTGTAAGTCAATATTGTCTCAATTTAAAAAACAAAGACTTTGCCTCAAACTAGCAGCTAAGTTAGGGGAAAAGAAATATCAAAAATAAGCTAGTTTAACTTGGGAAAAAAAAAAAAAAGAACCTATGTTTACCATTTTGATTTTGGGAAAGACCTAATAGCATCAGAAGATAACAACAGTCTAGCTAGTGAAGAAAGGTCTGCCTTTCTTCCAGGCTCAGTGAGCTTTCTCTGAGCACCTCCCAGAAATATCAAGAAAAAAAAATAAGGAAAGCAAAGGAGAATAACATTAAAACATTCAAGCAGTATTCAGTAATAGCATTAAAAAGAAAAAGTTGAGATAGAAAAAAACTAATTTTTAACTAAGATGAATTGCTAGGCATCTTGTAAAGTTAATACATTCTCATTTTGTTCCTCATTTTGTGTTTAGTATCTTAGATATACAAATCATGTGATTATATGAATTCTCTTAAATTGAGAGAAAAATACGTGCATATCTTTCTCTCTCTTTCATCTCTACGTGTGTGTGTGTGTGTGTGTGTGTGTGTGAGACAGAGAGAGAGAGAGAGAGAGACAGAGGGGGGGTTTAGTCTGTGGAATCTTTCCTCAAGGATTCTGTTGTAATATTGCTAACTTTAGAATTAGATGATTATTTTCTATAATAAGATTAATAGTATATGGTATTTAATAAGTGTATATTTTATTTTAAAGAGAGAAAGGGAGGGAGGGGGGGAGAGAAGGAAAGAGAGAACAGAGAGCACTGCTCATAGCTGGTTTATGGTGGTGCTAGAGATTGAACCTCAGGCCTCTGGGGCGGAACAAATAATATCACTTGCTTTCAGTTTGTGAAATCTTGTCTCAAATACTTTCTCAGTCAAGGAGAGAAAAATTACATCCTGACTAACATTTGTGCAGTAATTATTTGTTCTAGGGACTATGTGAGAGGAAATTGAATCCTAATAAGTATACTGACATGAAGTAAAAATTAACAAACTAGAACTTCTAAACCTGTTTTCAAAGTTTACTGAAAAGAATTTATGAAGAGTAGCATCTTGTACTTTATCCATAGGTATAGCTCTTGATGAATATTAAGTAAAAGACAAGAAAACTTGAGCCTGAATCCTAGCAGTGTCATTCTTCTTATTGGAATAATATACCTGAAGTCAAAATGTACTTGCTTCATGCTTACTCTTCTGGGCAACGAAAATGAATCCATAACAATTTATAGCAAGAACATCAGATTTATTGCATGGAACAACCATTATTTTTATCATTTTTATTTAAACAAATGTCTTATAAGGATCACTCTAGTCCTTTGGACTCCATGGTAAAATTAGGTCAGTGAAGGTGATACCACTTAATGAGGTGGGCAAAAGCACCCTGAGCAGATAAACTGTCAACAATAACTCAGCTTGTGTTCAAGATTTATAGTCACCAACTTTGTGGCACTAGAGAAAACCCCATTAAGCATTTACTGCAATTCTCTTCTCCCCAGAGGAAAACAAAGTCTTTATCTCCCTTTACCATGATTAGAGAATTGTCACCTTTAAAAAACAATGTCCTTTGCTCTCAGAGCAGAGGTATATTAAGAGCATCACAAAGCATTTTCTCCTGAACTTCTTGGGATTACCATTGTGATCCTGCCTTCACTGAGTCATTTCCTGTAGATACACAGAGGTGTCTTTTTACTGAATGCTGGACACTGAACACGCTCTCTACTTACAGGAAACCATTCAACAACCTCACCAAGGTATGTTTTATTATCCTCATGTTTCAGATACAATGCCAAGTTTAGAAAAACTTAACTTCTCAGATGCTATGGTTTGAAGTGCTGTAATTAGAATTTGAGCATAGGCCCAGAGCTGAAAATTTTTATACCTATAAGCTATGATAAATTGTTCCATTTTTAAAATTACAGGCACACACACATACATACATACATACAGACACACACACACACGAGAGCATGCGGAGAGAATGCAGATTGTAAGTATGCAGATAGAACAGAGTATGGCTTTTTGTTCTAGATCTGGAAAATAAGTAATTGAATAGAAATGATGTTCTGACTTCTAACCTGAAAGGGAAAAAAAAGTGTTCCCTCCTTGTCCTTTTGGGCAGGAGTATACCTACATACCTGAGTTGTTTATTAGCTTACTACCATGCATCTGAGTGCAAGTCCCTTGGGATAGAAGCAGAATGGAAATATCTCAGGCCCCAAAGCCTGAAGTCGATTGGAGACCTGGACTTGTAATTAAATTATTTCTGAAAATGTAGTTAATTAGGATCCTTTCATTATATTAGTCTAGAGCATATCCTAACTAAGATAGAATTGAAGAGAGATTACACATTAATAATCTAACTACAATCAAGGAATTAGAAAAATAATACAATTAGGATGAAGAAACAAGGAAAATAATAGAAAAATTTATGCTGTGAAAGACAGACAGATGACAAAGTTAGATAATAAGATACTGAATAGAAAACCACACCAATCTAAATAATAACAAGAAGTTTAAAACTTATAAAAGAGAGAAACTTGGGTTGGCTGGAAAAATAGTTCACCGGAATAGAGTTCTTTCTTCGCCACGTGTGTGGCTCAGGTTCAAGCCCAGTCTGCACTGGGGGGCACTCTCATATGCTGGGGTCTTTATTCTCTCCTGTTTATGTCCTTCTCTCTCTATATGTGCACATATACCCAGACATATAAATATACATGTGTATACATGCATGTCTGGAAAAGCTGGACCTGTGTGGTGAAGCCCCAATGAGAGGTTTATAATAATGAACTTAAAAAGAGAATTTTAGTGATCTAGAAATCCATAAGCAAATTTAATTATGTACCCATTTTAAATTTAGTAATCTAAAAATGTACCTGATCTTGGATATAAAGAAAAGCTACTGAAGAAAGGGGAGCAGGGAATAAGAAAAGAAACTTATTGGGGTAGATCTTACTCATTACTGGTATCTTTGCTCTAGTTAATTAGGAAGCTCTTCAAATCAAGAATGTTTGGAGAACTTTGTGCTCTAGAATTTCAGCAGCCTTGGTGAAATTTAAAGTCAATTATGAGGAGTTATTATATTAATAATCTATTTTTCCAGAAAATCAGAATGTGTCAAAATTATATTTTAAGTTAACATTAAAGAGAGAAGTTAGTTGATATATATATATGGAGAGAGAGAGAGAGATTTTAAGGGGCCAGGTGGTAACACACCTGGTTGAGCACACAAGTAATCAAGGACCCAGGTTCAAGTCCCCTGGTCTCCGCCTGCAGAGGGGAAGCTTTGTGAATGGTGAAGCCGTGCTGTAGGTGTTTCTCTGTCTCTCTCTCTCCCTCTCTATCTTCCCCTTCCTCTTGATTTCTGGCTGTCTTTATCCAATTAATAAATAAAAATAATAAAATTTAAAAACAAAAATATAATAAACTTTTGCTATTATCACAAATAATAATTCTGAGTAAGCACATACAGGAATAACATCTGCTATCACTATTTTAGGCCTAAGGTTTCAAAAGTTCATAACAGTGGGAGTGGGGTGGTGTTGCACCCTACTGAGGGCACATGCTGCCATATGCAAAGGCTCAGGGTTCAAGTCCCAACTCCCCACCTGCAAAGGGTTAGTTTCACAAAGCTGCTGGTCTCACTCTCTCTCTCTCTCTCAATATTAGGAATAGCTTCTTTTTAATTATTTTTGTCTACTTATTTGATAGAGACAGCGAGAAACTGAGAGGGAAAGACAGATAGAAAGGGAGCAAGAAAGAGAGACACCTCCAACACTGCTTCACCACTTTCAAAGCTTTCCCCCTACAGGTGGGGATTGGGGACTCAAACCTAGGTCCTTGTCCATTGTAGCAGGTGTGCTCAGCCAGGTGTGCCACCATGTGGTACCTGTCTACTTTATTTCCATATCCGGTGATGACCGGGACATCGAACCCAGGTCTTTGCGCACTGTAATATGTGTGCTCAACTAGCTGTGCCACTTTCCAGTCCCTCTCTCCTCTCTCTATCTCCCCTTTCCCTCTCCATTTCTCTCTGTACCATCACATTAAAAAAAAAAAAAAAAAAGAACATTTAAAAAGAGACAATAGCTGCTAGGAGGGGTAGATTATGTGCAGGCACGGAGACCTAGCAATAACCCCAGTGGCAAAATAATTTCTAAAAATCCTTAAAAGTAATTTATATAGGAACAAATACTCTTGTGTACAGTACTATGTCAAGTTTAGTACATTTCTCTCTAGACCGTCATTCTAGATATGTGTCAAGATCAGTAAAATTATGTGAGAATTACCTAAGCTCCTTGTGGATAGCTGTATTTTCTTAGCCAGGAGTCTTAGAATTCATGTTTCTAGGTGCTCTGCAGCTAAGAAGAAACAGCAGTCCCTGAGCAGAAAGACAGAATAATGGTTATGCAAAAGAGTTTCATGCCTGAGGCTCTTGTGGTCTCAGGTTTAACCCCTCATACCAGCACTCTGGTCTATCTCTGTATCTCTCTCATTAAAATAAAATAAATAAAGCCAAAAAGAGGGGGCCTGTTGTTTTCGCCGGGCTGGCTTCACTGGTGGGTGACAGACGACCAGGGACTCATGGCTGGGTTGTACGCAGTATCTCTTTATTCATGCAGGAGGCAGTACAATCTAATCCAAGCTAAGCTAAAACTAAACTAATATAGTTGCCAAGTAGAGTGTACACAGGATGTGACATAGAGAGGGTGGAGCAAAAAGTGACTGGTGCAAATCAGGGTGTACTACGAGAGGGGGTGGAGCAAAAACACATCATGAACCAGTGGGGATTAAACCAATGCCATGCAGGCATGCTGGTGCTTAGTTATGTAAATAGAATAGTGTTAAGCAGGGGGGATTAAACCAAATGAAACAGAAGAGGTTTTTAGAAGCAGACCAACAGGGGCCAGATTGTGATGCACCTGGTTGAGCACACAAGTTACAGTGCGCAAGGACCCAGGTTTGAGCCCCCAGTCTCCACCTGCAGAGGGAAAGCTTCACAAGTGGTGAAGCAGGGCTGCAGGTGTCTCTCTGTCTCTTTCCCTCTCTATCTCCCCCTTCTTTTCAATTTCTGGCTGTCTCTATGCAATTAAAAAAAATCCAAAAAGAGGATAAATATGGGATGAGCTTACTCGTATTAAAGTTGAGAAATAAGAACAGAAAAGGAGACACAAAGGAGATCTTGGACTGAGTTTCATGGGTTGCATCAAAGTAAAGGATTCTGGGGTTGGGGGTTTGGGAGCAGGTTTCAGGTCCTGGTACAAGACAGTGGAGGAGGACCTAGGCTGGGGGTGAAATTACTTTGCAGAAACCTGAGAAATTTTATACATGTGCCAACAACTGTATTAACTGTAAACCATTAATTCTCCGATTAAAAAAAAGAAAGTTAAAAAAGAAAAAATTATATATGAAGAAAACAAAGGTGTAGATTTTTTAACAAATCTACATTAGCAAGCCATCAAAAATAAGTTCATTTTATTATAATTTTTAGAATTTAGAAAAAAAAATAAAGCTTCTCAAGTAATTACATAAGAACAATATAATCTGACTGAAGATTCTGCAAGTCAAAGGAGAAAATTATTAACCATTTTCATTTATACACTAGATGCAAAAAACATATAAAACAATAAACAAGATGCATATTTACTATGTAACAGTAAACTGATTCATACTGTGTATGTGTGCAGTTCTGAAAACTGGTTAAATAAATCTCTTGACTAAATATAATTTATTCTGAAATATAGAATGATCAGTAATTGGTGGTATTTAATAAAATTCAAAAACCAATCTATGAAAGGAAGGAAGAATGAACAATTAGTAGAAAATAAGTTTCCTAATTGGCTTATACTAATCTGTCAAGGAACAAGTCAAGCCAATGGCGATGAAATGCTAGCAGTCTTCCTTCCTGTCCTCTTGCTTCCCATTTCTAAGACAAAGTCTAGACTAATGAGTTGTAAGTGCAGGTTTTGTGTGGTAGCAGCCAAGAGACTTCCTCTTAGATATCTGGTCCAAGATGTGGCTCTTTCTGTTCTACACTACCTCCTTCTGATGTATTACAGCTCATGCAGGTTACTATGAACCAGGGGTACTGGAATGGGGAGCTCAGAGGCCTGAGCTTGTAGTAATTTACAACCATAACAACCTAAAGGTGAGTTTCAAGCCCCTGGTCCCCACCTGCAGGGGGAAAGGTTCACAAGTGGTGCAGTTGTCTCTCTGTCTCTTTCGCTCTCTACTTCCTCCTCCTCTTTCAGTTCCTCTTTGTCTCTGTCAAATAATAAATAAAAATGTATAAAAAAGAAATATCTATTTTATTGACCTCTCATTACCACAAATCTTCTCAATACTGTACTAAGATGTATCAGAAAATGTTATGAGAGAATAAAAATAAAAGAGATGTAAGATATAAATAAACACTCTTAACTGAGGTTAGGTAAATGACATAATGATATATTCAAAATATAAACAATCACATATACTTAAACTGCAACAGTATCAAATTCTGATTTCACATCTATCAAATTCTGAAAAATGAAATGTCTTAATATATTACCAAGTGTTGATAAAAACACAGAAACAAAAAGAAACCCTCATATTGATAGTGGAGTTTGAAAGCTGACATCTCTGAAACCATTTTAAAGTGGGTTTGGGAATCCTGACAGAGAAAGTATATTATCCGTAACAGGCCAAAGATCTTTGAACTGAACCTAAAGCAGTTGTTTTAAGAAACTATCAAACAACTACTTGAGGAGAACTGATGGACATGGACTATCAGCCAGATGGAATGAGTTAACTTCCTTTTCATTTTTTTCATTTAGATAACCAGAAACCTTTTCATTTAGATAACCAGAAACCAATTACATATAATAGAGAATAATTTAAGTCTATTAACCATCTAATCATTTTTCTTTAAACATTTAGCTTATCTTTTTCTTTTTTTTTCCCCATTAAAAAAAAAACCTGACTTTGTCTCTCATTGGGGCATATTCTAGGGTTTTGCCAGGGTCCCCAATTACAGTTCTTTGATTCTAAAGGAATATGAATTGAGTTTTGGTTGCCTCCTGAATTTTCAGGCTTATGATAATCAGGTTGATAATGATCAGGTGGCCAAAAATTCTTCAAGAACTCCAGTCTCCCTATTTTTCATCCTACTATTCTTACTATGTGATTTCCTGTCACAAGCTGGCCATCCTGTTGGTGACAAGGCCACTTCAGCTTTTCTATGGCTCTCATCCAATCAGACAATGTTTAGATGGAAAATAAGGGCCCTATAGTCCCATGACTTTTTATTAGGAGTGAGGAGAGGATGGAAGTTCATGTTGCTTTGTTCATTAGTAGTTATTCTAGTTCTTTCTTAAACCAATTATTGACGAGAGAGAGAGAAGAATTTTGACAGCCAGGTGGTTTTGCACTTGGTTAAGTGCACATGTTACAGTGCACAAGGACCCAGGATCAAGTCCCTGGTCCCCACCTGCAGGGGAAAAGCTTCACGAGTGATGAAGCAGGGCTGCAGGTGTCTCTCTGTCTCTCCACCTCCCCCTAATCTCTCATATTTTCTCTGTCTCTATCCAGTAATAAGTAAATAAAAATATTTTAAAAACAAAACAGAACTTTCTTTTTTGTGTGTGTGCAAAGGTAACAAGTTAAATATTAGTTCTTAAGTAAACAGATATACTTTTATATTATGAGGGATTGAACATTTAAACAGATAATGTGATTTCATTTTTTCATACCTATATAACTTGGCAGAAATGAAAATATCTGGTAATAACATGTTTTGATAAAGATACATATGTATGTTTGCATATATATGTTAAAATATAAGCATAACTGAAACAGAACCCTCATATAACACTTATAAATATTTTGCTTTTCATTTTATTTCATCCTGGGAAAAATGAGTGAAAGGAATCACAGAAAAAAACTTCCAATAAATCATGGATATGTACAGTATAGCCACTATAGTTATTTACACTATAGTACCTATATGAAAGTTGTTAAGAAATAAGGTAGCTATCAAAAGTCTCATTCAAGAAAAAATAAACTTCTGCAGCTATGTATGGAGACAGATGTAAGTCTATCACATGGACTTACTGTGGTGATTATTGCAATGAAATACTCAATTATCGTTCATTAGGGCATAGCTGAAATTAGTATAATGTATAGAAAAACATCTCACTGAAAAGAGAGTAACCAAGTATACTAAATTTAAAGATCAAGTTTATAAAATATAGAAAATGTCACAATGTAGTGATACTTAAGTAAAGATAAATATTTCTCTTTCTTTCATTCTTTCCTGCCTTCCTCTCTCCCTCCCTCCCTTCCTCTCTCCCTCCCTCCTTTCCCTCCTGCCCTTCCTTCCTTCCTTTCTTTCTAGGAAAAGAAGTTATACTGATGAGTCACAGGTGACAAAGAACGGAGGCCAGTCTCTGGATAACAGCCAGTAGGGAACATATGTTCTTAGTCCAATAACTACAAAGAACTGAAACCATCCAATGACTACAAAATCCAATACAAAGTAGATCTGTCCTACATGAGCTTTTAGAAGAGACCTCAAGAGGGAGTCGGGCTGTAGCGCAGCGGGTTAAGCGCAGGTGGCGCAAAGCACAAGGACCGGCATAAGGATCCTGGTTCGAACCCCGGCTCTCCACCTGCAGGGGAGTCGCTTCACAGGCGGTGAAGCAGGTCTGCAGGTGTCTCTCTTTCTCTCCTCCTCTCTGTCTTCCCCTCCTCTCTCCATTTCTCTCTGTCCTATCCAACAACGACGACTACAACAATAAAACAACAAGGGCAACAAAAGGGAATCAATAAATAAAATAAATATTTAAAAAAAAAAAAAAACAAGAAGAGGCCTCGAGCTCTGGCCAACATCTTGATTGTATCTTTGGGAGATTTCCTGAGGCAGAGACTCTAACTAAACTATGCCAATACTTCTAAATACCAGGAAAACTGTGAGATTTAATAAATGTGGTTTTTTAAATCATAACTCTTGAAATTAAGTGTGATACTAACCAATGAAGTGAAGTTAAAACAGATATACCATTATCCCACTAATTTTGCACACATCGGATTAATCAGTGTAAATAAATGAAGACAAATAAATATTTTTGTATATTACTGGTACAGTTTAAGAAAATTTTGGCAATATAAACTAAAAGATTAAAACTGGGTTGAAGGTTTTGCTTTTCAGATGAAAATGAATACATTATAAAGAAATTTAATGACATCACCATAAACCAGAGCTGAGCTGAGTAGAGCTCTGGTAAAATAAATAAATAAATAAATAAATAAATAAACAAACAGGATACTGGTAAAGAATATCAGAGTGACTGTCAATGAGAGAATTGTATATATAAATAAATAAGGGATTAGTTTCCTAAACATCTTTGCTATAATGTCAAATGCTGAAAAAAAATAAATAAACAGTGAAAATACCTGCTTCATCAATCAAGTCCTTGGTAAAAAGCAGTTTCAAGTGCAGTAATCAGAGCCTCACATCTAACTTTGAAAAGGAAGGTAGAAGGTGTGAAATGCAGCCTATTATTCAGAGGAGGTTGGTAGGTGAAGGAAGAGTGCATGACCCAGACAGAGTGAAGGGTTTTTCAGTGGGAAAGATGTGGGCTAAATGACTTAGTAAAGTAAAGGGAGAGCTGCAGAATACTGTGGAGAGAGAGAGAGAGAAAGAGAGAAAGAGAGAGGTGGGGGGATTAGGACCCAGTGGAGGAGCTACATCTGGATGAGGATGGGTAGCAGTGAATCAGGAGCACAGGTGGAGAATTCAGCCTGGAACGTGAAAAGTAACGGGAAATGAACAGAGATCCCCAGATGAGAAGAGAGACAGATGGGACAAAGAAAGTGGGAGAAATGAGTTTTAGCCTGCTGTGTTTCCAATCAGTTTTTCCCAGAAGGGATACTTGGCGAGGAAAACGGGAAATAGACAGGTGGTCCAAGGTCTGCTGAGTAAAGTTAATATATAGTTGTTTGATTATTCAGGTCTTAGTTTTAGGACAAAAAAAAAAAGTAGATTAAAAGCAATTACTGCAAATTTATGATTCACATCCAGTTGCCCAGACATCAGTCTCGTGACCTAAATTTCTCTCTCTCTCAGTGAGTGGAGTTGGAGTGTTGCCTATTTGGAGACATTATCAATCTATAACAGAAAAGAAACTGAAAAAGAGTTAAAGGCAAAGTCTCACAGGATGTCAGGCTGAAGGTCACCTAGAGATCACTCACACAGACTTGCAGAGGAGAAAATCACATCTCACAAAAACATCTGATCATGGCAAGGTCACACACTATTGGTTACTGAGGATCTTATGCTTTGTTTTTCTCTGCTCAGAGCTGATGAACAACTAACACACTGTACATTTGACTTAGTAAATTCACTTATGACTTCCTTACTGATATTCTATGACAATGTACTCTGTAGGAGAGAAGGAAGTGCAAGATCATAACTTTTGAGTGAAAGTATTGCACCTAACCCAGTACACTATCTTCTTTCCCCTTACAACTTTGCATGGGAAAACTGGACTTCCTGACAATCATCTCCATGCAGATAAGTTTTTTCAGTAGTTGATTTTTTTTTAATTGGGTTAAGTTCTGAAGTAAAGTGAAACTCAACTACATGATTTTGTGGTCTCAGAGTTAAATGTTGTTTGTATTAGACCCATTAGTTCTTTCTGAAAAATAACTGAAGGTTTCTTTTGTAGCAACAGACAAAGCCACAATTGCAAAAGAAATAAATGTCAAATCAATATTATATGACAGACTATATATATTTATACAACACTGACCCTCCTGGTGTATTCTGGTCTATCTACATTTATAACTTTATCAATACCTTTATGTCTGTGTCCAGCTCCACATTTATATCAGTCAAGAGAGAGATGATAGAAAGATCCACTGGGTCTGTTACTGGGAGAGAGTTATGAAAATTGTAACTTTTTATTATCCTTCTTCTACTGAAGTGAATTCTCTATTTTTGGTTTTTGTGTTAAGAAAAAAGTTAAGGGGAGAAAAAACACTGGCTGCTACAAAGAAGTGTTGCTAGTTCCTTGGTGAGTTCTCTACTCATTCTGAAATGAATTATTATTTTAATCAGGAGTCATCTTCAGGGAAAGAAAGGAGAAATATTTTGAATGAACATGTGTCCATATCAAGGGAAACACAAGGCCAGTGAAGCATTTGCTTATGGAATTAACAGAATCTCAATTTTTTAATTTTTATTTATAAAACAGAAAAACTGACAAAAATCATAGGATAAGAGGGGTACAACTCCACACAATTCCCACCAGCAGAACTCCAGATCCCATCTCCTCCCCTGATAGCTTTCCTATTCTTTATCCCTCTGGGAGTATGGACAAAGGGACATTATGGGGTGCAGAAGATGGAAGGTCTGGCTTCTGTAATTGCTTCCCCGCTGAACATGGGCGTTTGTTGCTATGCTTCACATTGGTTTGGTCTCGCTCTCCCCCGCCGGGAGATTTGGTTTGGCCCTTGCTAGTTTTCGTGCTACTCCCTTCTCCCCGCCCCCTACCCTATGTACTTCCTGAGTTCCTGCGGCAGCCACCGGGGGAGAAGGATGCAGGACAGATCTGTGTGGTGATTAGTTTAGGAGTCCCTCTTTGCCCCGGGAGGAGAAAGACAGGAGTGCACATGTTTGTCCGCTCGTAAATAAAGATTAAACTGCGTTCTCAGCTCAGCTGTGTGTCTCTGGTAGTCTCTGTTACCCGCCTTTGAAGCCAGCCTAGCGATAACATATGGCACCTACAACATGGGACGTGACCTGCCCATCCTCCAGATAAGTGACAATTTGGTTACCTATGCACTATGGCCTTCTCTTCTGCTTGTGACGAGATCTCCAATGGCCTCTGCCCTTTCTTCATGAGACTGTTTCACTGTTTCTGTAACATTTATCTCTGGACCACTCTGTGGTTTCCGCCCAACGCCAGCCTGCAGGAGCCCAACGCCAACCCGCATGAGCTGGCTTTCCACCCCGTGGTGCAGGGCATTGGGTGTGGGCTCCCCCCATGCTGCTCGGCTGCCGAGAGCAAGGCAGCAGGCATGGCGGGCAGGGCTGCAGCCCATCCTGGCCACCACCCCGGGGCACCTTGGCCCGCGCCTTCTGCATGGCTGGCCCGCCCGCCCTCCTCCTATGAAGTCTGGGCAGATCCCGGACCACCTGGAGACCGCAGGCTCCCTGCCGGGACTGGGCCCCCTGGCCGAGATCCCCAACTCGGCTCTGAAGTCAGAAAAGCTTGAATACACAGAGATTCCTGCAGAGATCGCTACCTACAATTCCTGGAGCTGAAGTTGCGCAAGAAGCTACCGCTGGACAATGCATTCCCCGAACGGCTAAGACAGTATAGATCTAAACTCGTGTTTAAAATGACATGTCTTTGTAACAAAAGTTTTCCTCCTTGTGTATTAAAGACCATGTTTACCTGTGTGTTTAAAGTTTGGTAAACATTAACTTTAAGGTTAAAAATGTAACTTTAAGGCTATATTCTTACCAATCAGAGTTAAATGAAAAAGGTTTTCAATATAGTTCTCATAAAGGTAAAATTAACTTACATTTAAAGTCTGAGTTAAAAATTAGTTAAAAATCAATATATTTTAACTAAGTTAGTCAAAAAAAAAAAAAAACCTGCGCACACCTAGGGTGTGTCTCCATCTTCAATGGGTGTAACATAAGGTTAAATAGACTTGTTGATATGTAAAACTCTTGAATCCTTCTCAATTAGAAATGGTAGATAGCACAATGGTTATGCTAATGATTCTCATGCCTGAGGCATTTTTTTTCTTCCATGGTTCTTCTGTTTACCTTTCCACATTTTATTGTTTAAAGTTTAAACAACCTTAAAATCATACTAAAAAAGACTTCCAATTGTAATAGAGTTATCAATTGTGGTAAACTTCTAACCTGCTACAAGTTTTGTTTCATAGTAAGTTAATTGCAGCGGTCAAGTTCTCTACAGAAAAGTGGAATTCCGATGGCTGACATTCCCCATCAAGACAGACGTACAACAATTCACCCCCTGGCAATTCTTCGGTGGACATCTGCTTTGGACTGGCACTTCTATCGGACTCAGTGGTACAACTCTTGGACACTTTGCACAAAACTAGCAGCTTCCCTTTATGCTGTTGGGATTCTCAAAGACTGACTGCAGCCAGCTGCCTTGAGACTGTAGGCCATATGCCCCCATGCTAGGTAATGCCTGTCGAGGCAAGTAACACCCCCCAGAGGCAAAAGAAGCCCCCAGAGGAAGGAAATGTTTTTTAGCTGATAAAGTCTTGCCCACAGAGGCAAAAACGCCCCCCTCAGGCCTTCCCTTGGCAGGACACTGGTTCTTGTTGCTTGCTTACATGTTCCTCCATGTTTGTGCCAGTTTCTTTTTTGAAAATGCCTGTACGATATAGGTTTCTATTCACCCCACACTCCTGATACTATGGTCATTTAGTTAAAAAGAAAAGGGGGAATTGTTGCTATGCTTCACATTGGTTTGGTCTCGCTCTCCCCCGCCGGGAGATTTGGTGCAGCCCTTGCTAGTTTCGTGCTACTCCCTTCTCCCCGCCCCCTACCCTACATACTTCCTGAGTTCTTGCGGCAGCCACCGGGGGAGAAGGATGCAGGACAAATCTGTGTGGTGATTAGTTTAGGAGTCCCTCTCTGCCACAGGAGGAGAAAGACGAGAACACATGTTTGCCCGCTCGTAAATAAAGATTAAACTGCGTTCTCAGCTCAGCCATGTGTCTCTGGTCATCTCTGTTACCCGCCTGTGAAGCCATCCCGGTTAAAACAACAGGGGTTAGTAGGTCGATCCATACTCCTAGCCTATCTCTCTCTTTCCCTAGTGGAATGGGGCTCTGGGGAAGTGGGGCTCCAGGACATATTGGTGGGGTTGTCTGCCCAGTGAAGTCCAGTTGGCATCATCTTAGCATCTGGAATCTCGTAGCTGAAGGAAGAGTTAACATATAAAGCCAAACAAATTGTTGACTAATCATGTAGATGCAATTGAGTATTATAGATTTGCATTGACTAAGACTATCCAGTATATTTTAATTCCCCACAGTTTTCAAGGAAAAACATGTAGATTGATAATGTTAGTATAATAATAGATGTAATAGGAAGTAGTTAACATAGGTGTCAGAACTTGGGCTCAGAACCAAGAACAAAAAAACTTCATGTTATACATTCAGGAACATATCACCATCCTACCAGAAATTAGTGAAAGAGAACCAGTTTGGGAAATGTCTAGCCACAAACTTTTCCCAATTTCCACATTAACCCAGTCAAAGTAAGAGAAAGCTTTCTCTTTCTCCAAGGGAAAGAAAGGTAAGCATGTGGAGAGTGTAGTTTGACTAAGAAATGAAGTTCCATAAAGTTGTATCAGGGAAGAGAGTAAGTCCCTAATATAGGAAAGGGGTAAAAATATTTTTTACTGTAAACCCCATCAATTTGATGTGATCTGGGGCCCATATTCAGCTTAGGAGCCTATTTGACCTCTGCATCCCTGTAGATATGAGCTTACATTCTATGGCAGGAACATTCCAACCTTCCCCAATATTGACCCATCTTCCTCAGGTGTAGCATAGAGTATGTTGTCCATCCTCCCTTTGGAGGATAGAACATTCTCTACCATTATTTATCCAAGATGAGGGAAAGGGCCTTTGGGGGCCCACAAAGGGGACTATTGTATTGTTCCTGATAGAAATGACTGTTTACAATGGAGAGAGGGATTTATTCGAGGTCCTTTTTCCAGACATGACATCAACATCATCTCCCCAGACAATAACTTGGATCTACCTGCATATCAGATTTCAGGCTCAGGGGAACATATAGAAAAAAAAACAAAAAACACTAGTATAGCCACAGGCACTTTGGAATATAACTAAAATCTACCTACTAGCTATCTACAAAGCAGAGACCCCACCCCCACCCCCAACTCTTCATCTGCACTATTCCAGCCTTTAGGTCCATGATTGGTCAACAATTTGTTTGGCTTTGTATGCTAACTCTCTTTTCAACCACCAGGTTCCAGATGCTAGCATGATGCCAACCAGACTTCCCTGGACAGACAACCCCACCAATGTGTCCTCGAGTTCTGTTTCCCCAGAGCCCTTCCCCAGTAGGGAAACAGAGAGACAGCTGTGCTGGGAGTATGGATCGACCTGTCAATGCCCATGTTCAGTGGGGAAGCAATTGCAGAAGCCAGACCTTCCATCTTCTGCATCCCACAACAACATTGGATCCATACTCCCAGAGGGTTAAAAAAAATAGGAAAGCTATCAGGGGAGGAGATGGGATACAGAGTTCTGGTGGTGGGAATTGTGTGTAGTTGCACCCTTCTTATCCTATAGTTTAGTCAATGTTTCCTTTTTATAAATAAAAAATTTTAAAAAAAGAAATGAAATTTTTCTTTTCCCTTTTACAAACTCAATGAAACAACTCCAAGGGGATTACATAAAGGTTTCCTGGCCTGCAAGGGTCATCTGCAGTCTGAACCTCACAGAGGTGTATATTTAGACCAGTACCGGATGATCTCACTTATGCATGTAAGTTAAGAACAAAGAACAGTAAGGGAAAACACAATGTGAAACTTGGATTGTGTGTGGTGTATTGGACCAGAGCAAAGGACTCTGGGGAAGGGAGAAAAGGAGTGGGATGGGAGTATCGGGGTTCTGGTGTGTCTCCTAGACGCCTCTCAAGGGAAGATGAGAGGCTGAGCTATGTGTTAAAGACTATACTGTAAACCATTAACCCCCAATAAAATAAATTAAAAAATAGACTTTATGCCTATGAAGGATGAGAAAATGCAGAACCTAGAAGCAAATAGCCAGCGAACACAGCCTTTAAAGAAAGGGAAGATCAAGCTGAACATTAGAAATGATTGAATAGAAACAAAAAGAAATTTGGTGCTCTCAGAATATTAAGTAATTGATGAGAAAAAAATTGCCAGATATTTCCTTTATGATATTATTGAACATTGTTGCTAAAGGTCACAATGTTTACTTTTGAGTCACACGCAAAAAGAGCCTGTCTGTAACTAATCATAAGGGCTAAGATACAGGTAAGGAACAATCAGGACAGAGACAAATTTAAGAGGAGAGAACATCAGGCCAGACAGCGGTATGCCTGGTGGACTGTAAGTGTTACAATGCACAGAGATCCCAGTTCAAGACCCTGCTTGCCACCTTCAGGGGAGAAAGCTTCATGAGCAGTCAATCAGTGATTAACAGGTCTCTCGGTCTCTCTCTCTCTCTCTCGATCTCACCTTTTCAGTTTTTGTCTCCACCAAAAAAGAATAAAATTGTTAAAGAAAAAAACCTGTAAAGAGGAGAAAACACCAATAACTTTTAGAAGAATTTGGATAATGTAAGGCAAAGTAGAATAGTGCATACAGTAGATTTAATTGCCAAAACGAGCATCTAAAAAGTAGTCCATTCCCTAGCTCCATTTAATATGACATTGACATCACTTCTGTTAAGTGGTGGGTTCTCTGTCTCTGTGATTTCTTTGTTCCAAAGAAAATAGCAAGTCATTTCTGTGATTTCCAAGACTAGGATATAAAGGTGCTCTGTTCTGTTTCCTTTTTCTCTTATTTCTCTATAAGCCCAGGTCCTCTGATGTTGGGGGGTGGTGGTGGTGAAGTCTCCAGAAAGACTTATAGAACCTACTGTGCCTCCATGGAGGAAGGAAAGCCCTGGAGCCTGCAGCTTCACTGGCCTCCAGTTGACAGCCAACACCAAACTGCAGTCCTGTGAGAGAGCTCTTAGGGAAGTGAATCATCCATTGTCCATTTGAGCTGGTACCATAAGGAGCAGAGCTAAGACTTTCCCACTGAGTCCTATAGGGATTGCAGATTCTGGCATCACTAAGTCCTAGGTATTTTAAGCAACTGGCTTTTGAGAAATAGTATTTTTATGCAGCAATATATAATCAAAAGAGAAGTTCATAAGGGGACAATTTATCTAACGAGAGGTGACTGAGATATCTGTAGCCCCTTCAGAAGGAAGAACTGAAAGTTTAACAGTCCTCTACTTTGTATTACTTGTTATTTTCTATAATTTATGACCTTTTTAAAGGCACATTAGAGAATTCTCACTTCATTACATAGGTTTAGATGTTCTCAACAATTCTCTAGGCAGTCTTTATTAAATTTTAATTAAATGCCAGTATAAATATAGTTTTAATTCACTATATACAAAAGATCCAACTTTACATAACAGTGACCAAGAATCTGGTGCACTAAACAGAGTATGTATAGCATGCAAACAATACTCCAAGCAATTCTGATTGTCTGGGCCACTTTCTGATCAAGTGAGTAACTGCTAAAATTATAAGGATGATGAGAGTAAAGGGGGGAAATGCTGCCTGAAACTCTTCCTCAGAGCAGAGCTGGTTACTTTAGAGGAATAATCTAGGCCCTTCATTTAACAGTGGACAGCATGAGGAGTTACTCTGTGTATGTGAGTGCACAAAGTTTATCTAACTGTGCTTCAGCAAAGATTTATAGAGTGCCACTGTGTCCCAATGTAGAACTAGACATAGGAGATGTGGCTATAAACAAAATACACTGGCTCTGATGGGGCACTAACATAAGAAGGATAGTCAACAAGAAGAGAGAGAAAATTAAATAGATGGAGAGATTGCGTGCCAAGGAGGAGTTATGATGTTCAGGCATGATTGCTATTTTATACAAGATTCTCAGGAAGATGGCTGTGTTATAATCTCATTGGAGTAGATATCTCCAGTAAGTGAGAGTTGAATAGGTAGCTAGCTCCCTGGGATAAGAAGAATTCAAGTAAGAGTAACAGTAAGCTTAAATACTAAGATGAGAGAATCTTCCCGTGGTCAATGGTCTTAAAAACATTGTGGCAATGGAGAGAGGGATCTATTCGAGGTCTAGGCCCATCATGGCTGTGTGGGAATCCCAGGACTCCCTGACTAGAGCCCCAGATGACAGGGTGGCCTGATAGTGACTAAAGAGTCATCATTAAAGTGTGCCAGTCTCTTGTCCTCATTCAGCTTTTGTAGTCCTTACTTTATTAAGGTTAGCTAATGTGAGCGTAGACCTACAGGGATGCAGAGGTTACATAGGCTCCTCAGCTGAATATGGGCCCCAGATCAAATCGATGGGATCTACAGTCAACAAGGTATTTATACACCTTTCCCATATTTGGGAGCTACTATCTTCCCTGATCCAGCTTTCTAGCCCTTTTTCCAGCCAGACAATAACCTGGATCCCCCTGCATATCAGAGGTCAGGCTCAGAGAAAAACTTGTATAGTCATGGGGCCTTTGGAATATAACTTAAATAGGCCTAATGGTTATCTTCAAAACGAAGACCCCACATCTTCATCTGCAATATGCCAGGCTTTAGATTCATGATTAGTTGACAATTTGTTTGGCTTTATATGTTAACTCTTCCTTCAGCCACCAGGTTCCAGATGCTAATATGATGCCAACAAGACTTCCCTGGGCAGACGACCCCACCAATGTGTCCTGGAGCCCACTTCCCCAGAGCCCCGCCCCACTAGGGGAAGAGAGAGAGGCTGGGGATATGGACCGACCTCCTAATGCCCATGTTCAGCATGAAAGCAATTACAGAAGCCAGACCTTCGATCTTCTGCACCCCATAATGTCCCTTTTCCACACTCCCAGAGGGATAAAGAATAGGAAAGCTATCAGGGGAGGGGATGGGATATGGAGTTCTGGTGGTGGGAATTGTGTGGAGTTGTACCCCTCTTATCCTATGGTTTTTGTCAGTGTTTCCATTTTATAAATAAAAATTTAAAAAAGAAACCACTGCGGCTGAAACAGCAAGCAAAGATTTGAGTAGATAAACAAGAAGCTTTGGGAGTGGGAATTAAATCATGTATTATAGAATATTATATTTTATAAATATTGTTTGGTAGAAAATATTACAAAAACAGTACAAAGGATTTTAGTTTTGTTGAGTGACTATCTTATGTTGAATTCCTAATATCTAATGTTTTGGTATTTAAAGATGGAGCTTTAACGAATAATTATAAATAGATTAGATTAAGCAATGGGACTCTCATGATGGAATTTCTGTCCTTATAAAAAGAGAGAGGATGTGTCAATGTCTTTAAAGGACTAATATGTGAAAACATAGCAAGGAGGGGGTGGTTTATAAGGCAGCAAGAGAATCCTCACAAAATTCAATCATCCTGTCATCTTGATCATGCAATTCCTTTTTTTTTTTTTTTTTTGCCTCCAGGGTTATCTCTGGGGCTCTGTGCCTGCACTACAAATCCACTACTCCTGGGGGCCATCTTTTCCCATTGCTGTTGTTTCTATTATTGTCATTAGATAAGACAGAGAGAAATTGAGAGAGGAGGGGAAGACAGAAAGGAGGAAAGACACCTGCAGACCTGCTTCATCACCTGAGAAGTGACTCTTCCCCCACACAGGTGAGGAGCCAGGGGGCTCAAACCAGGATCCCTGTGCCAGTCTGAGCTTCGCACTATGTATGCTTAAGATCATAAAATTCTGATATCTACAGCTATGAGAGAGAGAATAAATCTCTGCTGTGTAAGTCACTTATTTTCTGATATTTTGTTACGGTAGCCCAAGCTAAAACTATATAGTTGCAATATAATTACAATGCCAATAGGTTTTAATTGGACAATGAAATGCAGTTTTCTTTCGAAACATTCAGTTTTTAATTCTCCTCTAATTTCCTGTGTTCACTTCCATTACCTTTCTGCTAACACAGGTGCTAACTGCTCAGGCCATTGCTTGGAATTGCTTAATGACTGGCTTCCATTATGACCTCTACAGCTCTGTTTCCATTGCTTTTGTGAAATATGAGTTAACACATGAACTTGGGGGGTGTTTATCTACTAACTGGAATGTCTTCTGTACAAGTCTTTTGCAAACTGTGTCACAAAGATTTAAAAAGTCTTCTTTAATACACAAAGCATAATTTCATTGGTATAGATTTTGTAGACTGCTCTGGTTTTAAGAGGAAAACAGTTTTCTTGTTTGAATGTTTCTTCTTTCCCATTAAGTAGAAATAAATCTGTCTATAATTGTTTATTAATGTTCATGAATAGATGGTGTCTCAATGACTTTCTCTTCATTGCTTACCTATCTAACTTCATACATAAGTGACTACAAGGTAGTTCTGTTTTGCCTGCCAACTAGGCTTTTAAGAAGAGTAGATGGGGGCAGGCAGGGGTAGATAGCATAATGGTTATGCAAAGAGGCTCTCACACCTGAGGCTCCGAAGTCCCAGGTTCAATCCCCCACACCACCCTAAGCCAGAGCTGAGCAGTGCTCTGGTGTTTCAATCTCTCTCTCTCTCTCTCTCTCTCTGTCTCTTTCTCTCTCTCTCAAAAAGAAAAAGGAGAAGAGTAGATGACTTCTATTAGCATCTCTTGACTACTTTTCTCCTGAGTTCTTCACAATCCCCATTCCGTTGTTGTGATTCTCTTCTCTCCATTGCTGTCTGTGTGTTCAGTAGGAGTCCTCAGGAGTACACAACATAGATCTTTTAAGGGTGCAAGGGCTCGTTTCTATTCCTGGGCACCTTCATCATTGCCCTTGTTCCCTGTCCCACTTCCTCTTTAAGCAATGCCTTCTCCTCTTCACTCTCTTCCCCTGCCTCTGCCTCCTCCTTCTATCAATGCAGTATTTACAACTCAGCTTCTTGGGCTCAAATTTTTCATAGATCTGTATGAAATTTTCACTGATCTTTTGTTTGTCTGTTTGTTGTTTGTTTTTTTCAGTGGTGGTGGTAGTGATATCGGGGTCATTTACCTTTTCCCTTTAGGACTGTTACAGGAGGGAAAGATCTGTCATCTTAGTACTTATCCCCAGTAAACAAGTACACTAGAAATAAGAAACCCCAAGGTCCTAGTTCTAGGAGCTACCCTCCCTCTACTTTTTAAAAAAAAATTTTAAAAATATTTTATTTATTTATTTTCCCTTTTGTTCCCCTTGTTGTTTAACATTGTTGTGGTTATTGATGTCCTTGTTGGATAGGACAGAGAGAAATGGAGAGAGGAGGAGAAGACAGAGAGGGGGAATGAAAGATAGACACCTGCAGACCTGCTTCACCACTTATGAAGTGACTCCCCTGCAGGTGGGGAGCCGGTCCTTGTGCCGTTGGCGCCATGTGCGCTTAACCCGCGGCACCATCGCCCCACTCCCCACCCTCTACTTTAAAGAGAAATCTAGTGGCAACAGGCTAGACATCAGAAATGTGGAGTTAGAGCAAAAATAATTTTCTGGACTTGTTTCTCCCTAATGTTTAACTATTAGCATAGGTCCAGTCTTTGATGTCTTCAGACCCAAGGAACAGTAAAACTAGGAATTATCATCTAGGTCCACATCAGAATTCAAAGAATGAGATAATTTCTTACTGGAGGGGAGAGTGAGCTTCTCTTCTAGTGAAACTGGTTTAGCTTCTATACCTTCCACAAAATATAAATGTTTTAGGGAAATCAATGTCACAAAAAACAAAGTATATTGCAGGATCATTGAAACTAAAAAATTGCATTTTCCCAACTTTGTTTAGACTCCCCATCTTTCATGACAGCTTTGGTTTTTATGCTTATGAGTTATAGTAGGAAATTTTCACGACAGAGCTGACAAGATTTATGGAAATCTCATTCCATTATTTTAAAAGGAACACTTTTATTGGAGAAAGGCAAGCATTCACCTCTCTCATATGCCATTGTCTCGATTATGTGGGAGCACCATAGCTAAATGTTCATCTGGCTGTTTACAGAGAAGAAAATAATCTTGTGAAATTTATACTAGATAGTTCTTAAAAGCCACATAATTCTGAACTTTGGAGTCATAGAGACCTGGATTTAGCCTCAAACAATTTACTTCATCTAACTAAGCCTCATTTTCCCTATCTGAAAGGCCCAAATAATATTAGTGTCTATTTTTAGGGTTATTGTGAGAATTAAATGAGACAATTACACATGAAACACACTTAGCACACCTGGAACAGAGTAAATGCTCAGTGAATGTTAATGCTACTATAATCGGAGTATTTATGAAACTCTCTTGTTTCCATTGTTTGCGACTTCTGGATAGCAGTGTACTAGTAGAGTTTACTCCATTACTAACTAGAAAGCTCAGACAGATTACTAGGCCTTCTTTACCACATGCGAATATCCTTTCAGATTTCTTGTACATGCAGTATGAATTGTAATAAACTATTTTTAGATAAGAATTTTTCTCAAACAATATATATATTTTTAATTGAACCCAGATTCTTGCTCATGGTGATGATATGTGTACTCTACTGGGGTGTCACTGCCACACCCCCGTACATGGTGATATTTAATGACAGAGGTTCTGATCACTTAGAAGTGTGAATTAGTAAAGAACCTTCAAGGAGCCTTGGTTCTGCCCCTTTCCTTTGATCACCAACAGCCATGTGCTTTGCTATTATTGCTGAAGGTATCACAACTCTATATTAAATTAATTCATAATGACAATAACTTGTTATAATATACAGCCTTTGACAGAGAACATATATTTTGACCTTGGTCATCTCCAAATCAAAATAATTAGCTTTCTATTCCTATTCCTTATCTCTAATAATGAAGACTTTCACATGTGTTAAATTATAGCAGAATCCAGTCACTAGTGTTCTACTAACCAGAAATTAATTAGGTATGCTTTTTGGTCTACATTTAGATAATAAAAGTGAGGATGAGTTTAGCTAAGCTTAAAATGCCTTGAACAAACAAACAAAAATTGACCTCAATAAAGAAGTAAATTGTAAAAGACGATTCTAAAATTAGATTCTAGGTCTTCCAAGCACAAAGTAGTTTCCCCCATCACTCACGGCCATAGGCACACTGACCACTACTAAAGAAGATATTTCAGGCAGCCGTTATAAGAAAACTCCCCAAAATGAATGATATGACTGCAGTGTATGCGGTATTGTTTTCCATTTCCCATGCATAATTCAAGTGACTCTTGACCCATCGAGGCTATACCTGTGACTCTGCAGACAGCCTACAAATCTTACAGCATAAATAATAGAAGAACCTGATGGATTCTTGAGAATTTATACATCACGCCAGGCTTCCAGCAACCTAGCTCTCCCTGCTCCTGTGTGGGCTGACACAGGATTGAATATTTACACTTGCTGATTTCTATGAGATAGAAGAAAAGCTATGCAACAAGACAGACGTACAGCTACTTTACTGACCACAGCGCCCTCTCTCTCTCTCTCTCTCTCTCTCTCTGCCCCTCCCTCCCTCCCTCTGTCTCTTCCTCTTATTTATTCACTTGTGGTCTAGATGCACTGTTAACAAATAACCTTGAAATAACCCCAGCTTCATTTGACTGAGAAATGGGAGGAGGTATATGTTCAAATGACTCAGATATTTATCATTAAAAAGAATTGTGCAGATGTATGAAAAAACGCTCAGAGTCACTGATGATCAGGAAAATGCAGATAAAAGCAATGAGATACTGCTTTATGCAGTGGCAGTGAGAGTGCCGTATATTAGAAAAGACAGAAACACCAAGTGTTGGAGAGGCTGTTGGGGGAAAGGAATCTCCTACATTGCGGGTGGGAATGTAAGTTGTTTAAGTCCCTATGGAAAACAGTCTGGAGATGCACTACAGCTCTAGAAATGGACCTACTTTATAACCCAGTAATCCTCTTCCTGGGGATAAACCCAGGGAAAACAAAAACACGGAGCTAAAAAGACCTATGTACACTTAGGTTCACAGTAGCACAGTTGGTAATACCCCAAACTTGGAAGTAGCCTACATACCCAACAACAAACAAATGGCTAAGAAAGTAGTGGTACATTTATGCAATGGAATATTATGCAGCAGTTAAAAATGATGAGGTCAGCTCCTTTGCAATATCTTGGCTAGAACTTGAGGGAATCATGTTAAGTAAGACAAGCCAGGAAGAGAAAGACCAATACTGAATGATTTCATTCAAGAGTTGGAAGTTAAGAATAGAAGACAGTAAGGGAAAAACAAGGTGAAGCTTGGATTTGGTGTTGTATATTGCACCAAAGCAAAGAACTCTGGGGAAGGAGAGTTGGGGCCAGGATGAAGAAATATTGGGGTCCTGATGTGTCTCCTAGATACCTTTCAAGGGGAGATGAGAGGCAGAGCTTATGTGTTGAAGACTATAATCTAAACCATTAACCACACACTAAAAAACTGTGTGTGTGTGTATGTCTGTGCAGACTTCCAAAGCTAATACAGTTTGTCTTCCAAAAATAAATGACATTACACAGCTTTATAAGAACTTGGCCCTGAGAAAAGATTAAGGGATCTTTTGTGCTTCACACTTAAATTTTAAGTGGAGAAGTTAATCATAAGAGATATAATACAGCTAGCTATTCATAAATAGCTGTTTTGCAAAAGTAGTTTTGGATGTACACAGGAAACCCTTCTCTAAATTCTTTCCGATTCTCAGTATCCTCAGATTGCACTTGCAGAGAAGAGTGTCCATGGCTTATCTACCTATATACATTCCTCAAAGCTCCTGTGTATGAGACAGAAACTAGTGCTAACTATTAATTACAAGTTGCCCACTAACTGTCAGCTCTATGATATTGACTTCTGAGTCAGTGCAGAGGGAAGAATTCTACAAAGAAAGCTACTGCGTTAAGTGAAATATTCTAATCTCCCTCAAACCAAAGTGACCCTGCCCATTATGACATATACAAGCTTGACAAGAAGTTGGTTTTGTTTTGTTTTGCTTTGTTTTTTGTACTTTTCAAATAGCATTAGTGGTAGTGCAAAAACATTTTTAAAAATTATTTCATTTAGGGAGTCGGGCTGTAGTACAGCGGGCTAAGCACAGGTGGCACAAAGCACAAAGACCGGCATAAGGATCCCGGTTCGAACCCCGGCTCCCCACCTGCAGGGGAGTCACTTCACAGGCAGTGAAGCAGGTCTGCAGGTGTCTATCTTTCTCTCCTCCTCTCTGTCTTCCCCTCCCTCTCTCCATTTCTCTCTGTCCTATCCAACAACAACAACAATAATAACTACAACAATAAAACAACAAGGGCAACAAAAGGGAAAAATAAATACATTAATTAATTAAATAAATATAAAAAATTATTTCATTTATTTTTGAGATAAATGCAAAGAGAGAAAGACACAGAGAGAAACACCACAGCACTGCACAGCTCTGGCTTATGGTGGTGCAGGGATAGAACCTGGGACTTCAGAGCCTCAGGCATGAGAGTCTCTTTGCATAACCATTATGCTATCTACCCATGCCTGGGAGTGCAAAAATTTACCACTACAAGATATGCCTTGGGCAAAATGTCAATTTCATGAGCATACAGGAGAGAAGATTTGTTTTCATGTGACTTTGTTCCCTTGCTTTTTTTTTCTTTCTTCTTCTTCTTTTTTTTTTTTTTTTTTTTTTTGATAAATGACATTTGACATTATCTGTCCAAATAATTTTTTAAGTAACTTTACTCAGTCTATATGGCAATAGATTTTAATTGAATTTGCATTAGATTTATAGAAGAGTTTATGTAGTATTGTCATCTGTAGTATATTAAGAATTTCCACAATGATCGAGAGCTCTCCATTTGTTTTTTATTAGCTTATAAAATCCACTTCTCCAAGACAATATGCAGTGAACTGTGGGAAATTTAGCAAGACTTGTTTGTTCAAATTTTTTGGGGGATACATTGTCTTCAGAGGTAAGTTTTTCTTCAGGTATAGGTGGAGTCCCTATTATAGAAGGATTTTGTGATCTACTTTATAGAATAAGAGCGAATGTGGAAGTGAGCTCTTATTGCCATTTCACCCAAACTATTTCAGTTGAAAATATGCAGTCAGCCAACATGCCACATTTTGGGTTATCATGCACTAAAGCCCTTCCTATACAAAGATAACTTCTCAAATAGTAGCCAACTATAGACTTCAAGAATGCTACAGGTAAATTTAGAAAGACTTAAAAAATGAAAATGAACATAAGAATCTTCAAGTTATTTCTATTTTCTTGTTTGAATTTACTGAATGACTTTTTAAATGTAGCTCTTTTACTTACAGTCACAATAGTAAAAGGCTGAGTTTAAAGAAAATGGTGGTGAATATGTCCTGGAGCCCCACCTCTCCAGAGCCCTGCCTCACTAGGGAAAGATAGAAGCAGGTTGGGGGTATGGACCAGCCTGCCAGTGGCCATGTCCAGCAGAGAAGCCATTACAGAAGCCAGAACTTCCACCTATTGGACCCCAAAAAGCATTTTGGTCCATACTCCCAGAGGGGGAGAAATGATAGGGGAAGATGACCAGAGGGCTCTGAACTCCAACTCCAGCAGGACCTAGAGAGAGAAGAGGAAAAAGGGAGGGACATGTGGATGTGTGACTTGGAAAGGAAGAGAAGGCAGGACCATAGGAAAAAAATGGGCAAACATATATACAAATATAGACAGATAACTGTAGAAATAATTGTTAATCCATGTCTGCAACCTTAGGAGGATTGCTGTAGCTTGCAATGGAGGGAATGGGGATCTGGAACTCTGGTGGTGGTGGGAATGGTGTGGGGTTGTAAACTGTTTTGTAAATCAGTATTAAATTACTAATAAAATGTTTAAAAAGAAAGAAAATGTGCACAAAGTATATATAGACAGACAGTGATAGATATAGTCGACCAATACCCGTGACCTTGGGAGAACTATTGCAATTTCTAATGGAGGGAAGTGGGGACACGGAACTCTGGTGGTGGGGACCGTGTGGCATTATACCCCTGTTATCTTATAATCTTGTAAATCAGTATTAAAAATGTAATAAAAATGGCAGTAATGGACAAAATCAGTTTATGCAATTTAATCTACCATTTCTAAAGAAAATAAAAACTCCATTTCAGATTGACCACAAAGCCTAATATGTTTCATGCTTAATTATTTTAAGACCTAAATTTTGATAATGGAGAAAAAAATGCAGGACTGCCATTTGATGAGAGAGATATTCCTATTAACTCTCTTCCAAACATTACGTGATAGCTGAATCTTGCCAGTATTATTCTACTTAATCACTTTTATGAGAATTAAGCTGCCAAATTTTTCATCAACATCAACTAAATATTGGAAAAACACTGATTCGGTGGTCACATTTAATTTAGTGTTCTACAAAAAAATTAAAAAAGATTATATAAAGATGCATTTGCACATGGAAAGAAATGAAAGAAATTGAGAGACTGTCCTGTGAGGCTGTGCTGACATCAAATTTAACTGTGGGGTACCTGGAAAGAATGAAACTTTTTTTTAATAATATTTATTTTATTTATTTATTCCCTTTTGTTGCCCTTGTGTTTTTTTTTATTGTTGTAGTTATTATTGTTGTTGTCGTTGTTGGATAGGACAGAGAGAAATGGAGAGAGGAGGGGAAGACAGAGAGGAGGAGAGAAAGATAGACACCTGCAGACCTGCTTCACCGCCTGTGAAGCGACTCCCCTGCAGGTGGGGAGCCGGGGTTCGAACCGGGATCCTTATGATGATCCTTGTGCTTTGCGCCACCTGCGCTTAACCCGCTGCGCTACAGCCCGACTCCCAGAATGAAACATTTTATGATGGAGAAGAGTTAACAAATTAAGAACATCATGTACCCCTCTTAGTCTTGTCAATATTTCCATTTTATAAATAAAAATAAAAAAATAAATTAAGAACATCTATTTCACTTAATTCAGAGTTAATGTCATCTACTTCTACTTGGTGGAAACCACATGTTTAGATAATAATCTCTGTTGACTAAAGTATTTCTGTAGTTAGACTACTTTTCTCCATGATTCCAATTTGAGACACCTCAACAATCTTACATTGACTAAGAGATCTCTTTTGTTCAGTGGATTTTTGCAAACCAGCTGCCTTTTTGAGATAGAAAACTCACTTTGTGAATCTGAGTAACACAAAGGGTGGATGTGAACAGTCAACATAGCACAAAAGAGCTCAATCTAATTTTTATCTTTCTGTCACCTGGGCGGAATTCCTGAGAGACAATGATGAAGAGCACAGAGAAAGAACTCTTAAAGGACTTCTTTCTTTCTCCTCCAATTTACAGTAGATTGTTTTCTGACAACTAGCTTAGTGTTTGGCCCCTCCTCTTCTAAGAAATCATAGGAAGAAGGTGTGAGCCTAGGATGATTAGATGATATTTTTCTTAAACTGCTCATGAACACAGAGGCAAAGAGGAAGTCAAGGTTGTGACCTTGTAATGGAAACTACAGCACTGGCATTTTTACTGCCTTTCTGTTTTTAATGGTGACTTCATTCTCTTACTGTGTTTTTGTTTTGTTTCCTTTTTACAGTCACTTATGTTTCCTGCTCTTTGAGTTGGCATTAGCACTTCCATAAAACATCCTAATGGCCCCCTCGAAAGTTTCTGTGGTGAAGGGTTAGCTAATGTCCCATTATGACCTTGGTCTCAAGCATCCTAGTATCACAGTCATCTTCATTTGCATTAGACCTCAGGGCCCATGCCATACAGGTCAGTCTAGGGAGCAATATATTTTGGTACATTTGGGGAAAAAAAAAGAAGTTTTAATTCTTCAGCGTTTGTGTAGCACTTGAGCACTGAATGTAGTTGCAGTAGCATTTGCTGGGGTTTTAGCTGAGTGACTTCCATAAAAGTTAATTGAAATTACCTGAATAAAGCCTCAGGATGCTTTGACAATACAGACTAACCTTATTAACTTCTTTGTTCTCCTTCCACCTTCCCTTGTCTGAAGCAGGAATGCTGCCACCGACTTGCTAGATTGTCATCTTAAAGATGAAGGTGGCATGACATAACTACTAAAAACAGACTGTGTCATCATCTAATAAAGAATAAGAATAACTTTCCAAAACAAAGCAGTTGTTTGGAAATGTCAGAGTGACAGGGGGGTGGTAATAGAAAGATGCAAATGGCCATGGCTCAGAGCCCCAGGAACAGGCACTATTTCAGCAAGGTGGTCTCTGCCCTAGCATGGTGGTCTTGCACTTGACTTGGATTCAAAGGAAATTATACATAACTTTGAAAGTGTTTGTGATCCATTTTCTTGTTATGAAATCTGATAAATATTTCTGAAGCTTCATTTGAATTCTGAATGAATCAAGAATGAATAAAAATGTTTAAAATCTTTTAAACATGTATATTTAATTATTCCTTGAATCTTCACAACAGCCTTTTGAATAATGGAGATTCCCATTTTTATTGATACGATAAACAAATGAAAATTTGCCTGGTAGCATGGATTTTACCAACAGAACTGGATTTGCATCTGCTCTACTACTCATTAGCTGAGGACTTGGGGCAAGTTAACTTCATGGAGACTCAGTTATAAACTAGCAAATCCTGAATCTAGTATTACCTGTGCAGAGTTATTCTAGGGAGTGAAAATTACTCACAGGGCCTTTATATAAAAGAAAGCACAGGGACGCTCTTCCTTACTCTGTTTCTCTGAGAGCACGGACTCAATGTCACAGACAGCTAGTAGCAAAAATGAAGTTAATTTTTATTTTATTTTATTATATTTATTTATTGGATAGAGATAGCCAGAAATCGAGAGGGGAGAGTGGTAGAGATGGGAGAGAGGCAGAGAGACACCTGCAACACTGCTTCACCACTTGAAAAGCTTTCCCCTGCAGGTGGGGACTGGGGGCTCAAACCTGGGTCCTTGTGCATTGCGACATGTACACTCAACCAGGTGTGCCACCACCTGGCCCTACAAAAACGAAGTTTAAATATAAGTGTCAGGGAGGAGGAAAGTTTTCTATCTACTTTGGATTCTGGATTCTTCTCAGGTTGTTGGAAAGTCAACACTGCATGGGTTAATAAGAGGGGAAAAAAAGACTGTGCACTGGGGTTGGATAATGTAGTAATTCTGTAAAATGTCTTTCATGCCTGAGACACCAAAGGTCTCAGGTTCAATCCCCAGCACCAACATAAGCCAGACCTTAGAGGTGGTCAGATAAAAAAGAAAAAGAAAGAAAATACTATGTGCATAGGAGAAATGTATATATATATATATATATATATATATATATATATATATATATATGTGTGGATTCCAAAGACAATAAGGTAATTTTGAGGTGCGTAGTCCCATGGTAAGAATGGGCTAAGGGCATGGGGCTTCAAGAAGAGATCAGGAAAACCCAAAAGATAGTAAGAGGAGACAAGACTGAAATTTCTCTCCCTTTCTCCCTCTCTCCTCTCTCACAAAGCTTGGTAACTAGATATCTGTCCTGCCACTTAGATATGGTTTCTCCCCACCCCTCCCCCATCACTGGAGCTTCACCACTATGAGAAGGAATTTCTTTTTTTAAAGAAAGAGTAAACAGAGACAGAGGGAAAGAGGAAAAGATACTATAGCACAGCCAAAGCTTCCTTAGGTGCTTAAATTTGGGTTGTGTGCATGACAAAGCAGGTGCTCTACCCAAGTGAGCTATTTTGCTGGCTCAGATATGTTTCTCTTAGAGAAAGGTTATTTCTGTTAATAAACCTGAATTAGAGCAAGACCTCCAATTTTCATTCTTCTAGGTAGTTAGGAGAGTAGTACAAGTTTCTGCCAATTTTATAGGAGCTCGATTGAACTCAACTCAAGCTAATTCACATGCCACAGCCGTATATCTTGGGAAAGTTTTTTTTTTTTCTATTTCTTTATTGGGAGATTAATGGTGTACAGTTGACAGTAAATACAATAGTCTGTATATGCATAACATTTCCCAGTTTTCCATATAACAATTCAACCCCCACTAGATCCTTCTCTACCATCATGATCCAGGACCTGAACCTCCCCCCACAAACCCACCCCAGTGTCTTTGACTTTAGTGTAATACACCAATTCCAGTCCAAGTTCTGGGTAAACTTTGTTTTGAAGATCTTGGGGAGGAATATCTTTTCAATTTGTCACACACCATACATTGATTCTCACAAATCAAAATAATCTACCAAATATACTTTAAGTTTACTTTAATTCCCCAATAAAATTAGGAGGGCATACAGGTCTAGAAAAATAATCCAGAATGAAGAGTTTCTGTAATTAATAGAATTGTATTTTATATTAAGGATGGAAATTCCATTCCTCCTAATGAATTTTGGAAAATCAGTACTCTCTGCTAGAAGTCCTTGATATAAAATGTGTAAAATCGGTCACGAAGTTATCACAGAAAGCAAAACTTTAGAATATGAAAATTTAAGATAGATAAACTATATAAAGTATAACTCCCTACAACCTTTTACTCTTGATATCACAACCACTCATGAGCAAGTTATTTGGTCTTATTATACATTTTATAAACACACACACACACACACACACACACACACACACACACACACACACCATCTCTTCACGATGTGTGTTGTGAGGAAATGCTCAGCTTATAGTATGAGTCTATATTTCCATTCACCTGATAAAGTCTCCATTTAAATCTGTAGTTCGAGGGTGACTGTGCATAGTTTACCTTTATCACTCTCAGAGAGTGTCCACAGGGCAAATTACATGACCACCCTGTCAGCTTAAGGCACATACCCCTTACTCTTAACCCCTCATGAGGCATCATGACCATAGTGTAGCTCATCATTCCTTGTTATCAGTTCAACTCTCAGAGACTACTGCTGTTTACAACACAGATGGGAAGCTGAAGGTTGGATTGATGCAAAAAGGCTCGCAGGAGCAGGAGGAGAGCCACAGTGGAATCAAATTATGAAAGTATTGACATTTGAAGTCAGTTTCTAGCAAGGAAAGAGTGGGAAGCTGAGCATCCAATATGAGTATACGGATGGTGGAAGTCAGCTTCATGCAGGGTGCAGTTACATATGTGAGGCAGGTTTGCAGTGTCAGTGCAAGTGTTGAGGAAATCACCACTACTGTTAACAGCTATATCACTTAGTCCTATGAGACAATTTGATTCATGTTCTGGACAGGGCTCCTGTTGGATTATCCCTGAGAAAATGTATCATGTGCTATGTCCATTCAATGTCAGCTATTGTTTGCCTTAGCTTCTTCCTGGAGGGAACAGATTAACCCCTGTAAAGAATCTGTATTAGGCTGAAGCAGATGAAACTGTTGCTTTTTAACCATTTTGATCTAAAAGCAGATTTAACTTAATGTAATCCAATTAAGCTAGGAACGGATATAAATTAAACTTCCTTTAATTTAATTTAGCATAGTAAGTAATCCTGAAGCCTGACAGACAGAGACAAGGGCAGAGATAGAAAAAGAAGAGGGTGGACTGAGAGAAAAGCCTCTCCACAAATGCTCATTCAATACGCGTCTCCATACACCAAGCACTGGCAGGCACTGGGATAAAACTTTCACTAAAAATTGACCCTGTCTTTCCTCTTCTGGCGCTGCTATTAAGAACCTAAATGAAGAGCGCATTGTTTAGATATTTGTTTTGTTCTTAAAGATAAATTTAGATACAGGAGTTTCTCTCCCTCTTTTTGCTTTATATTGTCCTCCTCTCTCCTTTCCAATTTCTCTTCCACTTCATAATACTTTTGTATTAATTTGCAATAAATTTTCCTTATTCACTCTGGACACCTAAGCCGTAGTGCTCTAGACACCTATTTTTACCAGGGTTTGTATCAGTTATGTGTTTTAACCGCTGCACCTCCTTTTCTTCTAAACAACAAAGTGTAATATCTTGGAGGGAAGATTATGTGGATAATTCATCTTATTAACATGTCCTATACTTATTACACTCCTGGACTTCAATGTTGTTAACTACGTTCTCCTTATAGCAAATAGTGTCCAATCAACATTTTTTATGGTATCTGCTCTGTGCCCAGGCCTTAACCCCATCATGCTCATAATAGAGATAGAATCATTGCTACCCACTGATTAGAAATGAGAAGTAGTTGGTGGACATTAAGTTTTGGAGTAATTAAAACAATTGGCTTTTCTCATGCATGTGTGACTACTTCATCTCTTTTGATGGGAACAATAGTGAAAGCTAAAGAAAGTTTTATAATCTGACTGTAGCTATTTGCCAATTTTATATATGTATACATGAGATGTAAGATTTTGACCAAATGATATTAAGCATACTGAAACTTTTCTCTAAGAAGCTGCAGAAACTCAAAACTATCTATTTTCCTCTTACCACTTTTCCTCAGAGAGCTTGAATCTAGAACGTCAAGGTCATGCTTGGTTGTCCTAAGATGTCAGTGGCAGTTGAGGACAGCCAAGTTGGAAGGTCACCAAAAGACTTGCTAATGACTCATTTGCCTTGCTTTCTGCATTTCATGATCTTTAACAACTTGAATAACATAGTAAGAAACACACTGTGGTTTACTCCTTAAACAAATGGGAACCCACCTCTGTCCATGTATAGGGTTGGGGATGTTACTCACACACCCAATACCTATTACATTCCATTTAGCTTTGGGCTTGAGACAGTAGCTAAGAAGATATTAACATATTCAGTTCCAGTCCTGTTTGTGTACAAGACATAATATTTAGTATACTTTATTCAGACAGCTATTTAAACTATTTCTACTGATAAAGGCATATGCTGTCCTCTAAATATATTTCTACTAATGCCTGTATAACATGCAATGAGAAGTGATTTCTGAACCAACATCTAATGTGTTTCATAAAGAATCTTTCCCAAAGAAGCGTCACAATCTCAGCACCCCCCACATCTAGGGAAATCAAATTCTGAAATAATTCATTGAGATGTGGAAGGTTTTTTGTTTTGTTTTGTTTTTGTTTGTTGTTGCTTCTAGCAAAGTAGCTGTTTTACTCAGTAGAGGGAGACTTACTTGCCTGGTTCCTCAGCAGATGGGCAGTACTGAAATCTGCAGCTGTCAGCTAAAGGCCAGGATAACCCATGGTTTTACTCTGCTCTATGCTGGCATTTCTGTGAAAGACACTGAAGTGACTCACAATCACTTTATTATCTAAGGATAACAAACTGAATTCTATTAATATTAACATTTTCTTGTGAGTTAGCAACAAATGTGACTATAAAGGTTTTTCTCAGCTCCTGAACTGTGAGCTCATGAGGATCTAGGCTATGCCTTCCTACCTGTCAGCATTTGGTCTACAGTATGTTATCAGTAATTGCTTGTGAGCCTAAATTAACTTGATGTGGAAAATAGGTCTATCTCAATTTTCATTATAATCTTAAATTAGCTTTCAATCTCCCTGAAGGAAAGATTACAAATGAAGCGAGATAAAAGTAATATGATAATAAGATAATCAGAAGTCAGAAATAATATTTTTTATTTTTAAATATTTATTTTATTTATTCCTTTTTGTTGGCCTTGTTTTTTAATATTTATTTTATTTATTCCTTTTTGTTGCTTTTGTTGTTTTTTATTGTTGTAGTTATTATTATTGTTGTTGTTGTTGTTGTTGGATAGGACAGAGAAATGGAGAGAGGAGGGGAAGACAGAGAGGGAGAGAGAAAAAGAGAGACCTGCAGACCTGTTTCACTGCCTGTGAAGCGACTCCCCTGCTGGTGGGGAGCCGGGGGATCAAACCAGGATCCTTACACAGGTCCTTGCGCTTTGCACCATGTGTGCTTAACCCGCTGTGCTACTGCCCGACTCCCACAATATTTATTAAATGTTTAATAATGTGCCATTTCATTTTCTATGCAGGTGGATATTCTGACTTACCCCATTCTACAGATGAGGAAACTGAAAGACTAGGTGATTTGCTCACAGTCACAATACGAGAAATTAGCAATCTAGAATATGCTGCAGGCAGTCTAGTTACAGTGTGTTCTTAAAAAAAAAAAGTGATGTGATGAAAAAGAAAAGAGTAAAAGAGAACAGAGCACGCTCAGCTCTCCATTCTGGCATGCATTATATTGTTTGTTTGTTTTTATTTTCAGAACTCATAATCTTATTTACTTAATATTGGATAGAGACAGGAAGAAATTGAGAAGGGAGGGAGAGACAGAAAGGGAAAGAGACAGAGGGACGCCTGCAGCCCTGTTTCCCCACCCTGAAGCTTTCTCCCTGCAGGTGGGGACCAGGGGTTTGAACCCAGATCCTTGCACACTGTAATGTGAGCACTTAACCAGTGTGACACCACCTAGTCCCCATAATTTAAAAAAAAAATTAGTCTTATCTTGAAAAATTAATCTATCATGAAAAAGCAGATGACATAAATATATAAACAAACATTTTCAATAAAGATCAAAGTGGAAATAAAGTAGATATGAGCTTCATCTCCAGCTCTTTGAAGGATTAATTTTTTCAAGATAGTTTAGTTCTTTTCAATATGAACTAAGTATATATATTAATCCTGATCAAAATATTAATTAATAATAGTTGAACCTGCGGTATCAGGCATGCAAGTTCTGTGCCCTTCCATTGAACTGTCTTCCCATTCCAGAGTTAGCATTCTGAACTGAAGAATCAGTTTCTTCCACATTATTATAATATCAAACCACGTAACAAAAGTTACTAACAGAAAGGAATATGCTTTTAAAGAATAGTCACTTATTTTGCAAGTTTGCATTAAACTAAAAATAAATTCTAGGCTTTCATAGTGGAAACTGCTTAAAATGCTTTTTCTGAGAGTCAATCGTTTTTTGTTTTTTTTTTTACATTCAGTTGAATTTACATGCCAGTTAGAGTTTGACTTGACTAAATGTATACACTCATTGAACAAAACAATACAGAGCAGCGGCCCCGTGCAAGACAATGTGCTAATGTGAGAGCAGGACGTGTAGTGGCGGTCAGACCACAAGCAGACCTGGGAGCTATGAGACACTTAGGAATAGGACACCATACAGCGACATAATTTGGGAGGACAGAGTTGCTTTCCCTGGGATCTGTATGGCAATTAGGAGATGTTTCCATCCAGAAAGTGAAGTATATACAAATAAACAGAGAGCAATGTTGGCTGACCTTTGCCTGCAAGGTACTGGGCAGATCAAAGTCTCAACAAACATTGTCACTGCTTATGAAAGTCTTGAATATCAAGACAAGTCAAAGGAAGTGTGTGTGTGTGTGTGTGTGTGTGTGTGTGTGTGTGTGTGTGTGTGTGTATGAATCTCTCTCTCTCTCTCTCTCTCTCTCTCTATATATATATATATATATATATATATATATATATCTTAAGAATATCACTATATTACCATAAGCAATGCAATGCAATTTTAGATTCTAATGCAAGGCAGTAGCATACTTGAAAGCACAGTGTAGTTCTGTTTTTGTATGGAGGAGAATGGATGACTCACTATTACTATATTTTTACTTATCTAAAGCACTTATCAGTAGCTATTAATATATTGCAATATATTATTTAGTGTGGTGTTGTGTTGCTGACATTTGTATCTGAGGAACACAAAACTCTCAACAATGACATTCTAGTATCACAGGTTGAAGGAGAGCTAATTTCCTTCCCCTGCCACAGAGACAGCCAGGGATTTCCAGTACTCCAAGAGTATAAGAGGAACGGGTACTGACTAGAAAATACTGTGCTTACTTACCTGGTCTTCTATATACGTTTACTAGTTCTTATTTTAAAAAATATGATCATGCAAACTGTAAAAATAAGGAAAAAATTTCCTTGGACTACATTGTTGGAAGAAACTGTACACAATGCAATGTACCTAATACTCTCCAGAATATAAAAAAGAAGGCTGGGGGCCGGGCAGTAGTGCAGCTGGTTAAGTGCACATGCCACAAAGTACAAGGACCTTTGTAAAGATCCCATTTCGAGCCCCTGGCTCCCCACCTGCAGGGGGATCACTTCACAAGCGGTGAAGCAGGTCTGCAAGTGTCTATCTTTCTCTTCCCCTCTTTGTCTTCCTATCCTCTCTTGATTTCTCTCTGTCAGCAATAACAACAGTGATAAACAACAAGGGCAACCAAAGGGGGACAATGGCCTCTAGGAGCAGGGGATTAATAGTGCAGGCACTGAGCCCCAGCAACAACCTTGGAGGCAAAAAAAAAAAAGAAGAAGAAAGAAACACTTGTGTGGTTCATTCCTTTCAGAGTTCAATTCTCTAGAGATTTTGGGAGTCTATATTACATTCATTATCATCATCATCATCTTCTTAAACTCCTGAAATTTATTTTCTTCAAAACTGAATCGAGTAAGACACTTACCACCCCTCACTTTCAGGCTAAGTTAGTTTAAGCGCTCTCTGTAACTGTCCCTTTAATACTCCAACTATTCTTCTGTTTGCAAACTTTACCCTCCTAATGCATGTCCTCCTTTTGGATCATCAATATAAGGTGAACAAAGCTCTATCTTAATATTCATCACTGTGGCATCAAGAAAGTCCACTAGTTAGCTCTGACCGGTTACCATTCTCAATTCCCTTTAATCTTAGTTATGCAAGCTAATATTTCCTCATTCAGATATCTTATTTATACATACTTTAATAGCTCATCTAGTGAGTCAGCTTTTCTGTACTCTAATATAAAAGAAATCCCTTAAACTCCAGGGAAGGTATATGTACACTGCTCCTATTCCCTATAAATGAAAATTTCATGCCCTTTACTCAAGAAAATGTAATCAGTTTTTCATATGTAGCCTCCTTTAGTGAACTACAATTATCTCTCCATTTTAATACAAAAGATTTGAATATTATTTTATTAATTCTACTCTCCAGTTTTTCTTTTAGAAAAAAGAATACTTATTTGTAGATCTTACAGATCTGAAGTTTTGTACATAGCTTTATCATTTAAATCCTAACCATTTATTTAAAAATAATTCAATATATTTTAATATCACATTTCAACATAAAATACATTTTACATATTAATGATATTTTCCTAAACTGACTGACAAGTGCAATTTAAACTGCTTCTGAGGACCAAATTTCATCTTAATATTCATCACTGTGGCATCAAGAAAGTCCATTAGTTAGCTCTGACCGGTTACCATTCTCAATTCCCTTTAATCTTAGTTATGCAAGCTAATATTATCCTCATTCAGATATCTTATTTATACATACTTTAATAGCTCATCTAGTGAGTCAGCTTTTCTGTACTCTAATATAAAAGAAATCCCTTAAACTCCAGGGAAAAATTATTTTATGAGTGAGCCATTTTTAAAGGTGAACTTATCAACTAGCAATTATTACAAATTGCTCTAGTAATTAAGAAACAAAGTCAACATTTTATACATTTAGTGATAAGTTTGAAACATTAACTCATTTTAAAGTGATTATACTTTAGAATGTTGCTAATTTAAACCTAGAAAGTTATATTAATTTTTAATTTTAAAGCATACTTTAGGTCTGAATAGAGTTGACTGCCATCTGTTCTCTTGAATTGCAGGGCCTACTCAAGTTTATTGAATTCATCAGAAATAAACTAAGAAATCTAAGTCACAAAACTTTTATAGTGTTTTAATTAACACTAGTAGAAACTGTCATCTTAAAGGATATCCTGCCATCACATCATAGTTAAGACATCACAGGTGATTGAAATTAAATTTAAGCACAATGATTCTGATAATGACACGAATTGCAATGACTGCTCAACAGCCATAATCTTTAAATATTAGCTACATCAAGCTAATGTCTATTGCTGGAAACACCTAATTTTACTAACAGAATAGAGGAAATGACTGGGATAAGTGTGCCCATTTCCAGTAAACAGTCAGTATTATCTATCTCTAACACTGCCTCTAAAGGTCTGGAATACTAGAGTGCTTGGGGAAAGGTCTTTTGAGTCACTCACCTCTGTTATCTCAGCAAGTACTCAGCAACATGGTTGCACTGCTACAAGACACACATCACTAAAAGAGATGTGTAAAGCCAGACACTCACAGCAGGGATGAAAAATTCTAGATGTGCATTAAAATTAAAACAAAGGAAAATGTTGCAATGTAACTTGAAGAATGTAATGGAGTCCCTACCCTCATAGGTGTCATTAGTATGAGGACTTATGTGCTTGGAGTTCATGTACTCTGAACAGGAGCACTGCTGTGGTCTTTACATTGTAGTTGATTTTCTGTCAGTATGGACAGTGAAGTGTGTTCTACAATCTATTGCTGTTGATTTCTTTGGGTCAGTCACATTGCTATGTTCCTTATGACCAACTTGTGGATTCGTGAATATACTTCTTCCTTTTATACACGCAGAGGCAGGGAGGCATGGATCTCATTGATAGCACCATAATACTGAAATCATGAGTACTGACTTCTCTCTCTCTCTCTCTCTCTCTCTCCCTCTCTCTCATCCAATTGAGTAGGTAAAAAAACCCAAAATATCTTTAAAATTTGTAATTCCTACATAATTCATCTGAACTTGGGGCCAACCTTCCTCTATTTTTAGTGAAAGGTCTTTAATTTTTATAATTGGGTAAGGGGTGAAGCAATGATTTGGGAATTTTCTCTAGAAGGAGAGGAGCTTACTTCAAGCACTGATATTTTAGCATGACATTAACTGATACATGGGCTTCACTGGTGTTAGCATGGAGTTAATGGGAAGGGTTCTCACTTGAAGACAAGACACTTGCAGCAAGGCACAGAATGCTCACTTGGGAGATGAGCTGCCTCTGGTGCTGACTGAAGACTGCAGAGACGAGGCATTGAGAAGGAAACCCTTGAAAATGTTGTGACCAATAGATGCTGGGAACTAGAATATTTTATATGGCTTTAATTTTTAAGTTTTTTCATGGTGCCATTTCATTATTTTATATATTCCATCTTTAAGCCTAAGTCCTATGTAGACAACTACAATCTGAAAGATAGAAGGGCTGGGTGGTTGCACACCTGGTTGAGCTCAAGGACCCAGGTTCAAGCCCCCAGTCCCCACCTAAAGATGGAAAGTTTTATGAGCGATGAAGCAGTGTTGCAGGTATCTCTCTGTCTCCCTCTCTTTCTGTCACCGCCCCCCTCTTGATTTCTGGCTGTCTCTATCCAACAAATTCATAAAAATAGTACAAATAAGTAAAAAGAACAAATATTTAAAAAAAAAATAGAGGAACTCCAGTTCACTTTCTGGAGGGGGAGCAGGTCAAAGATGCTCATCTGCTAGACCCTAACCCTGGCATACGTACGGGGGTTCAGACAGGTGAGCTGATATGGAATAAACTGTGCAAAGGGGAAATGGAGGCCCTGAGACCAGACAGCAAATTTTTAGAGAGACTTTAGATTCTCCCAGGAATCTAGATTTTTATCATCATTATAATAGATAGTCGCTGGAAGTCACAAATATGGGAAGGTCTGACTTATTTTATTCTTTCAAAATTATTCTGAAAGTAGCATTTGCACCATTCCCTCTGTGAAGTGAAAGCAGGCCACACTATGTTGAAATGATTTAATTCTGAAATGTCAGTGGTTTAATACAACAAAGAAGCATTTACCCTTCACATCAAGTTATATAGGCCAGGAGTTTCTCCTTTACTCCGAAGCTGCATGATATAGAACATGGGCTCCGGAAGATACCAAGGCAAGAAAGAAGACTGGAGACGCATGTGAGATATTGCTTCACACCAGACCAAGAAGTGATGTACATCACATCTGCCTACATCCTGTGAACATAAACTCAGTCCTCTGGTTGCAAACTCCCAACAAGTGAGGCTAGAAAATTACATCTTCTTTGTGTCCAAGAAGAGCAAATAAATGTTCTTGCCAAACTCTTTGAGCCAAGATAAGTCTGATTTATTGCTTTTTAAAAACACAAGAAACTGGTTCACAATTTAACCTCTTTTTCAGAAACAGGGAGGTAAGGTGGTTGGGCAGTGGCACACCTGCTTCATCTATACACATTACCCTGTGCAAGGGCCCAAGTTCAAGCCCAGTTCTATACCTACAAGGAGGTAGTTTCACCAGTGGTGAAACAAGTACTGAAGGTCTTTCTTTCTTTCTTTCTTTCTTTCTTTCTTTCTTTCTTTCTTTCTTTCTTTCTCTCTCTCTCTCTCTTTTATCTAATCTATCATCTCTCCCTCCTCTCTCAATTTCTCTGTGTTCTATCAAATATGAAAAAGAAATGAAGTAATAAAAAAAACAGGTTTTCTGGAGTAGAGGAATTGTTGTGCAGGCACTAAGCACCAGCAGTAACCTGATGGCAAAAAGGGGGAGGGAGGGGAATGGGAGGAGTGAAAGAAAGAGGGAAGCAAGACCATCAGATCTTTCCAGGGTTTGGCTTTAACTAGCAACCAGGAACTGCATTAAAATTATAGAATTCCAGACCTCTCAGGTGAGCAGGACTCTCTTTTAAGTGATGGGGATTGTTTTCTGGCTACTTTTGGATTAGATTTGCCTTGTGATTCCAAGATGAAGCACCCGAGGTCAAAGAGCTCTCTTTCGGGTCAGAACCTGGAATAATATACACTTCATGCAACTCCGAACCCCAACGGTGAGGTAGTTAGTATGGGTGGAAAGAACTCTGAGCAGTTAAATCCTTCCTTCTGTCAAGTGAGAGGATCAAGTTAGTGAGTACCTGTGAAAGGAATCATCTACCTAAGTCTTGAAGCAAAACTACACTTCTCCACATCTTCTATACATTGCTTTTTATTCCTCTGAGGGTGAGGAAGTTATTATTTCAGGACCATGAAGGGTTAGTGGTAATAGCACACATATGCAACAGCCTGAACTCCTTCTCCAGTTCCATAAAAAAAAACTATAAAAGACTATACTTTTTAAAATCTCTGACACAATATAGGAAAGCAACTGAGAAGCTACTGAAACTGAGGAGAAGGCTTGTGTCTCTTTCTGGTTACACGTTTCATGAAATATGATTCCTAATCCCATGCTCCTGATCACAGAAAAGGGGAAAATCTATTCTGAGTCAACAAAGTACAATTATTTAGCTTATAAATTTCAGTCATTCATTAATTTCCCTAATAACTAGGGGAATTCTGTAGTTCACAGCCTGTTTCTGAGGACAATCAAATTGAACATGAGTTGACTTTTACTCACAAGAAGGCAATACACATAAATGTTCTCAGGATGATAGTAAGTGCTAAGTAAGCTCTGGGATGTGCATGAATGCACACGGTGAGCACACGTGTACAAGCCAAGGGCATCACGTGCCAAAGTCTGCTTACCAGCCCCCCTCCCATGTTTGCCTCTGAATCTCTCACACTGCTTTGCAAATAGTATATTTCCAACAAATGTTTAATTGGCAAATTCACATTTCTCTAAGTGTCTGACTGGTTGAAAACATACAGAAGAACACCATGTATTGATATCTTTTGAAAAAACAACAAGCTATGTGCTTTTATTTTTTGAACTAGGAGACTTTGTTTTTATTTTACTACAAAAAAAATTCATGACTATTGTAAAAAGACAAAAATATTGTGTGTTTTGTGTTGAAGATATATTTACATGCACATATAAAATGGGTTTATGTTATGGTCATCAATTTTAGTTTAATTATTTTAATTTTAAAATTCTCATTTGACTTCTTAGTAGCAATTATTCAACTAAGGTAATTTTCCTAAACATGTAATATCATAGCTATCTGTAAATTCTTCATAGTTTATTTTTGCTCTGGTTTTCTGGAGGGAAACATGAAATGAATTCTAAACTTCCTCGTTTAATATACTTTACTGATGTGGCAACAGGATAGTTTTGCCTTACAACTCAATGAATTAACTCTACAGTGACATTCTTTTTTGCATCAAGTATTCACATAGTACATTTATGCAAAGATTCTACTCATACATAGCCAAAGAAAACAAAGTTCCTTTGTTATGAATGCATGAGAATCTAAGGAAAATAATTAACCAGCTAAAAACCCATAAACAGTGCTTGCACACACACATACACACAGTCTCATTAACTTCAATCCATGAGAAATTAATTACAGATTCACTGCTAATGAACATATGGGAGAAGTGCTGACACTCAACTGGTTTCAGTTCAGTGATCACAGAAACAAAGCAAGGCTCACAGACGGATGGTGGGGGAAACGGCAGTGAGTGGGGGCCAGGAAGCAAGATTCCTTTATAACTATGGAAAACAGTTCCAAATATTCAGACAGAGGAAAAGAAAAGGGCTCCAAAATTCATCCCATTCTGAATGTGAACAGACCTTCACCATCAGAACCACCTGCTGTCTCTACCTCTAGAAACTGAAGTTCAGTCTGAACAGAGGGAGAAGGGGAAGAAGAGATGCTGGCACAGAAGTTGGTCTCTAGAGTCGAGATACCTACCCCTTAAAAATTCTGAAAGGGAAAAGAAGAGAAAGGGGTGCCTCTGAAGAAGCCAGGATGATACAGTTATATCCATAAAGAGGCCATGAGTTAAATCTGAGGGCAATTCACTGAGAGACTGCAGAGAAGTGTAGATGGTGCTTTTCTATGTCCTTCGATACTTCTATGCTGGCAATGTGAAACATCCTCTTTGAAAATGCAGCCCTATGGTTTTGTTAATTTATCCTTTCTTAAATAAAAAGTAAATTAAAAAAAAAAAACAGCTCATGAAGACACTTGCTGAGTTACAATGTCAAACTCAAAAGAAATAATAGTAGCAGGATCAACATCACTTTATCTTCAGATTCTTACTTCACTGAACACAGAAGACAGCTAGGTTTGGAGAATTCATAGCCGTTAGCAGGATATAAAAGCAAGCAATACCTCCAGGAGTTATAAGATAGCGAGTGCCACCTCCTATATTACTTGGAATAATTAAATTCACTTCCTATTTCCATTCATGTCCATAATCATCAGCTTATGATTCATCACTTGAGATGTATGCATTATTCATGATGAAATATTTATCAATTCATATTGGTGGCACTTCATATTGAATCACTCTCGTGGTCTTATTCATCTGTGCTTAGATCCATTGGAGATCTCTTGTTTTGCTTGTGAGATTGGACATTCCTGAACATTTCCTGCCTATATGTTTTACTTGTTGTTTTTTACCAGAGCTTCACTGGTGTGGGCCAACTTTTCAGATAGAAAGAGATAGATGGAGACAAGAGAGATAGAGGGAAAATGGAAAGACACAACACCTATGCTTCTTCCAGTGTAATAGGGCTAAAGCAGGCACCTTCAGGTGAGCTTTCTTGTGGACCCACTTACAAACTTGCAAAGAATCATTTTCTAGATCTGTTAATCTATCTAGACACAGACCCCTTCAATATTCTTAGTTGTACAACAATCTTTCATCAGCTGACCAAGATTCTCAACTTAATGTGAGTACTAATAAATTCACCCAGATTCTGGCTATCACTGTTGTCTGCCCATCTATCAGAACCTCACTGGTATTGAAAGATACATCAGACACTGACTTTCAAATATGAGCAAAGGTATAAACAAATTATTAATGGATCTACCTTATTATACAAATCTATCATTTTTATCAGATTTTTTGTAAAAGTCTTCCTAGAAAAGCATAATTTAAATAATGCAAGTTATGTTATCAACACTCAAGGGATTCTAAGTAAGAAAGTATGATGAATTGCATACCACCCTTGAATGGGCATTTGGAATCTTTTGTTTTTATTTCCAAGGGCATAAGTGAACATCAGCTCCACTGAAGGCACTTCCCCAATAAACCTTCTAGTGCACAGTGTACAATTATATGTAGATCACTACTGGATTAATATACTTGTCTTTCATATTTTCAGTAACTGTTACAGATTGGAGGGTGTTCAGTATGAGCTACATTGACACTCAGAAAGTGTACAGTGATCTTTGAGGGTGTGGCTTCTCAAGTTTATCTGCTTACATTCATATGCCAAGATCACCACTGGTCTCTGTTTTTCTTTATTTAATATGGGGGAGAATTAGCTATTGGGAAGAAATTGTTTTCAGCACAAAGAAACATAATGGCACAATTTGTATAAAACTCTCATAGTGTTATCAACACTCATGGGATATTGGTATAATTGCTTTGATAAGGGACTATTTTTGTCTATAAGATACCAGAGTATCACACTAGCACATAAGGAGCCCGGGATTGAAATTGAGATCTTACACATACAGACCTGTGTTTTCCTACAAGGCCAATTACCCCAAATGTAATAAATGACTTTAAAAAATGAGGGGAACAACCAGCTCTTGAAAGAGAAGTGTTTATGGGTGGGATGGTGGAAGTATGAACATATGTGTCCATATTTATGAGGCTATATCTATGATATGACATAAATACTACATGTTACATATGAAATAAACACATGATAGATGGATATCTAGATAGACAGAAAGACAGAGAATCATAGAAAGTAAGATCACCAGAACTTCTAAAGATTTCAATATGGAGATGCATTGAAAGCCTTCTTGCCTTGCTTCATACTAATTGACTCACCCACTTACAACTATTCTTTGGTGTCTCTTCAATGCATTCAAGATAAAGTTCAAACACATTAGTATTATATACAAGTGTCTTTTCAATCTTATCTTTGCTTCTCTCTAGCTGTATTTTCCATCTCTTTCATATATCTTCTATATTCCAAGCACATCTTTTGTGTGTACTATAAACTTGAATCCTGCCTAAAACTTGCAATTTTATCCCTTCCAGCAAGAAAATCCTTTATTTTCTTATTCAGAAATGGAAACTCACTTATTCAGAGCAATTTGTCTTGACCCACCAGACCTTCCAGGCTGCTAGAGACCTCTCATCGTACATAAATCAATCCTACCAGCTGCTCAATTGTATGAAAATTGTTGATTTTCTGCTCTCTTCTCTGAACTCCATAACACATCTGATCATATTCACTTTCTTCCACAATGCCAGAATGGCAATTCATTATTTTTTTTAGGTAATAAATGACAGAATAAATGAGTCAATTAATTATCTCACAAGTATTTGGACCAAGTGCTTTCATTTCTTCTTCTTCTCCTTCTTTTTCTTCTAATTCTTCTCCTTCTTTTGTTCTTTTCTTCTTGTTCTTCTTGTTGTTGTTGTTGTTGTTGTTCTTCTTCTTCTCCTTCCTCTTCTCCTTCTCCTTCTTGTTCTTCTCCTTCTTCTTCTCCTCCTTCTCCTCTTCCTCCTCCTCCTCCTCCTCCTCCTCCTTTTTCTAGCAAATACTGGAATGGTGTCCTAAAGATACTGTAACAGATGCCCTACACTGAGATTCAAATAATCAAAAACATCAATGGAAGTCCAACAAAACTGTCATCTTTACAGGTATTAAGAAGGTCTTAAAACAAGAATCAATAGGAGTTAGTTATCAAAGGTGAGTGTTTCTCAGAAAACTGTGAAAAGTTACACATGTATCAACAACTGTATCTACTATAAACCATTGATCCTCCCAATAAAAATAATAAAACATTTCCCGGTTGAGCATAATTATTTTGTTATAAATGATAGGACTAGCTCCTCTTTAATTTATTGAGATCACTCAGAGGACTACATGTCTTAAGATAAAAGATACTCAGCTGTAGAGCCCAGGACTTTCATGTCTGAGGTCCCAGGTACAATTCCTAACACTGCATATGACAGAGTAGAACATACAATGTTCTGATGTATTATAAAAAATAAAATTAATAAATTATTTTAAAGGGAAAAGGTGGGGCTGGTAGAGCATCTGATAGAGCATACATGCTACAATGCACAAGGGTCCTTGTTCAAGCCCCCTGTTTCCATCTGCAGTGGGGAAGTCTCACAATGTTGCAACTGCTTCTCTTCCTCTATCTCACCCTTACCTCATAATTTCTCTGTCTCTATCCAAATAAATAAATAATGTTAAAAATAAAATACTGTTTTAAAAAAGCATTTCTCCTTGTAAGTGTCCCTACATTTTCCTCACTGTCTATAAATGGCGTTCCTTGTGACTACATTTCTGCCCCCTCTTCTTAAAAATGGAGGCCCATGGGGGGTCGGGCGGTGGCGCAGTGGGTTAAGCACATGTGGCGTAAAGCGCAGGAACCGGCGTAAGGACCCCAGTTCGAGCCCCCGGCTCCCCACCTGCAGGGGAGTCGCTTCACAGGCGGTGAAGCAGGTCTGCAGGTGTCTATCTTTCTCTCCCCTTCTCTGTCTTCCCCTCCTCTCTCCATTTCTCTCTGTCCTATCCAACAACGAATTGCGTCAACAAGGGCAATAATAATAACCACAACGAAGCTACAACAAGGGCAACAAAAGGGGGGGAAAAAAATGGCCTCCAGGAGCAGTGGATTCATGGTGCAGGCACCGAGCCCAGCAATAACCCTGGAGGAGGGAAAAAAAAAAAAAATGGAGGCCCATGAAAAAAAAAAGTCTGCAGAATGCTTAAATGAATAAAAATACAAATGCCTTTTGGGGGGCTAGATGGTAGTGCACTCAATGAAGCGCACATAGCTCTATGTACAAGGCTTGAGCAAGGATCTGGGTTTGAGCCTCCTGCTCTCCACCTGCAGCAGGGATGCTTCAAGCACTGAAGCAGGTGTGCAGGTGTCTGTATTTCTCTCTTTCTCTCATTCACCCCCACCCCCTCCCAATTTCTCTGTTTTACTGAATTAAAAAAATAGAGGAAAAATGAAAAAAATATCCACAGGGAGATGCTGATTCGCAGTGCAGGTACCCAGCTGCAGCTCCAGTAACCCTGGAGAAAAAAACAAAAACAAACAAACAAATAAAAAGACTACCTTGTGGACCAACAAAACCACTTCTAGGCATATATCTAAAGGACGGGAAAACACAAATGGAAAAGGATACAGGCAGTCTTGTGTTCATAACTGCACTGTGCACAAGCCCAGATATAGGTGCAACCTAAATTCCCAATGACAGAAGAGTTGGATAAAGAAGTTATGGGATGTATACTGAACGGGATGCGACTCTTCAATAAAATGTCATGATCAGGGTTAGTGAAGAGGCAGCCACTGAATGGTTTCACTCCTATGTGGAATGTAGTGAATGAAACAAACGAGTCTGCAAAAATGAGTAACCAAACTGTCTCTTGGGCTCTGTGAGAACAGTGGTGGCTATTACAGTTGGGAAAACAGAACTTTGGTGGAGGAAGTGGTGACTCACACACACCATGTGTGGGTGTGAAATTATACCCCTGAAGCCTTCTAATTTTGTAAAACACTGTTAAACCACTCATAAAAAAAATGAAGAAAAAGCGGGCCAGGAAGTATCACACCTATTTAAGCATACATATTACCATGAACAAGGACCCAGGTTGAAGCCACCACACCCCTCCTGCAGGGGGGAGGATGCTTCATGAGTGATGAAGAACATCTGCAGGTGGCTCTCTCTCCCTACCCCCCTCTCAATTTCTACCTGTCCTATCTAATAAAAATAGAAATTAAAAAAAGAAAAATATGGTACTCTGTGAGTGTCATCACAGTGACAGTGGCATCATAGTGCCAGTACTAAGCCCCAGTGATAATCCTGGTGGCATTAAAAAAATGAATTAAAAAAAGAGAGATTACCTTGGAAGGTCCAAATACCCAGAACTGGTACAGTTGCTGAGACCACTTTGCGTGAACTGTGTGAAAGCAGTGCAGGAGGTCACCAGTGTGCAGGTCATAGGAAGTAGCTTTCTGCATGGCTTGTGTGTTAGAACCAGGTCACATCACACCAACCTTCAGCTCTGAATCCTTTGTGTGTTCTTTCTATAAAAAAAAAAAATGCAGCCAGCTTTCATTCTTTGACCATTTCTCCACAAATTTGGCTTTTAAAATGAACAGGGAGGTGGCCCAGTGCACAAAACATTAAATTCTCAAGCATGAAGTCCCAAGTCTGATATTCAACATAGCGTATACAAGAGTGTTGCTCTGGTTCTTTCTCCCATTTTTTTTCTCTTAAGTCAATAAATAAAACAAATCTCCAAAACTCAGCATTCTTTAAATAAATGAGCATTTAGAGTCACCACCTTCTAAAAGGTGGAATGCACTGCCAATTACTCCTAAGTTCAGGATGGTGTATTTTTTTTTTATTTTATTTATTCCCTTTTGTTGCCCTTGTTGTTTTATTGTTGTAGTTATTATTGATGTTGTTGTTGTTGGATAGGACAGAGAGAAATGGAGAGAGGAGGGGAAGACAGAGAGGGGGAGAAAAAGACAGACACCTCCTGACCTGCTTCACCGCCTGTGAAGGGACCTGCCTGCAGGTGGGAAGCCGGGGGCTCGAACTGGGATCCTGACGCCAGTCCTTGAGCTTAGCGCCACCTGCGCTCAACCCGCTGTGCTACAGCCCGACTCCCCAGGATGGTGCATTTAAATTGTCTTTTGTGAGGTAATAAATACAGGGAACCTAGACTAAAAACTATTACAACATGCAGGGAATGATGTTTTATATAAACCCATAATACGATTTTATGTACAAGGTATTATGCAGGTATCTATTTTAAACCAGACAATTCAATAGCATAAATAAGGTATGGATTAAAACTCAATTTAACTTTATACAGTTATGTAATATTCTGGAAACTTTTAGTGGAATGGGGAAGTTAAATTTCCATTAGTACATTACTGCATTGTTCATTAATTGTTGCTTGAAGATTGAGGCTGAAGTAATGGATTCTATGGCACTCACATAATATTTTATATTTTCAGAGTGCTTTGCATTTGTGTGCCAGTTAAATGTTAACTGGCCTTAGATCCATTATGGGTAAGATTATGAAATGTCTATATGCAGAAGGACAGATTATTGGAACTTCTTTTAAAACAAATCCAGAAACCTTTTTACTAACTACATATGTCCTCTAAATTACTGACCTAAGGTTTCCTTTTTTATGAAGTCTTTTTGAATTTAAAAGTTTAAAATACAACTAGTCATTTTTTAATTTTCATTTGGATTTTGGAACAAAAACTACACTGATACCAACAGCCACACATTTCTCTCTAATCAATATTCATCCCAAGTTGTCAATTTACCTTGTATTTTAGAGAATATTAGCAATAATATCTTTCACTTTAGTTCAAAATACTATAGAAAAAAGTTATCAGTCAGTGAAAATTGAACAATCCCTCTTGCTTTGTGCCAGGCTGGGCTAGCGATATGCCCGGCTGGGCTGGCTTCGTAGGCAGGAGACAGATGACCAGGGACTCATGGCTGAGCTGGGAAGCAGTATCTTGTTTATTAATCAGATACATAGCCTTTTATGCATCTCTTCACCAGAAGTGGCAAGGGAAAGGAAATGACTAGGAGAGGGGGCGGAGCAAAAGAAGGGCGCCAACAGAACATAGAAAGCTTCCATCTCACCAATGGGGATTAAACCAATACCCTGCAGGCAGGGCAGGACCCAGGTAGAACAGTGATTATGTAAATAGACCACATTGTAAGTAATGCAACAGAAGGGGTCTTAGAAGCAGAATTTAGAAGCTTTGATTCTTTTTTTTTTAATATATTTTTCAGGGCCATTTTATTATTTGAATATGTTCCTCCTTCAGTAGACTTAATTAATTTTTAAAGAAATGTATCATCTCAACCCATATCTAAGACTATTGTTTAGGGATGGATTGAGCACAGAACTTTGTCGGTGGGAGTGATGTGGAATTATACCCTTATTACCTTATAAATAACTGTTAACTTACATGATTAGGGGAAAATATTTAATACTTCAAGTTCTTAAACTGCCTTGATTTTAATACTGAGTACAATTTGTTTAGTCTGAATGTTTTAAGTTTCAAATTTGTAAGCCTATTTAACTCTGATACTGGGCCTAAATTATTTAAGCAGTTTTATATAAAATTATTTTTAAATACCTACATTACCGACAACCTCAGGCCTGAGGAAAAATTTTTGGTCCTGTCCATTTCTTAGACGTTGTCATTATGCCACAGATAGTCTCCTGAGATGACAACTTTGTTAAGTCAATCTCCCAACTTCTTTTGCCCTCAGCCAAATTCCAGATGCTACTATGATTCCATTTTGGCCTCCCTGTGCAGATGACCTCAGCAATGTGTCTCACCTCTCCAGAGCCTTTCCCTACCAGGGAAAGATAGAGAAAGGCTGGAGGTATGGACTGACTGACCTTTGTCCATATCCAGTGAAGAAGCAATTTAGAAGCCTGCATCCCAAAATGAATTTTGGTCCATGCTACAGGGGAGAAGTGCTAGGGGAAGATGACAAGAGGGCTCTGAGCCATAGATCCACTACAACCTGGAATTTTTGTGGTAAGGAACCTTTGTTTTCACTTCATTAGAGAGTGGGAAGAGAATTTAAAAAACACCCAAGGAAGATGGGCCTCCCCCCCCCTTTCCTAAGAGGGAATAGTAAAAGGAAAGATACATAGGAGTTGTAATGGGTATAGGTGTGGCTCAGAAAGGATGTGAAAGGCATGCCTTTGAAGTAAATAAAAAAGGTAAATGGGGATCAGTTTCCATATGAGGTCAGCCAACTTTGCTCAAATGATCCATGTTTTTCTTCAGTAAATGCCTTTTTATTTTTCTAATTATAAGCTTAAAATATCTGGGGATGTAGGTAAACCCTACGAGGAACATTCAGAGTTTGGGAGAAAAAAAAAAAAAAGCCCTTCACAGTGAAACTAAAACCACACATTTGAGTCTTGTAAATACAAAAAAAAAAAAAAAAGGCATGAGACATATACTCAATGAAGTACTACTTAGCAGTTTAAAAAGACTAGGTGCGTGAGGGGGACAGTAGCACACCAGGTTAGGTGCACAGGGCACGAAGCATAAGGATCTTGTTCAAGCCCTAGCTCCCCACCTGCAGGGGGTTGCTTCACAGGAGGTGAAGCATGTGTCTATCTTTCTCTCTCCCGCTCTGTCTCCCCCTCCTTTCTCGATTTCTCTCTTTCCAACAACAAGAAAATCAAGAAAATGGCCTCTGGGACCAGTGGATTCCTAGTGCAGGCACCGAGCCCCAGCAATAACCCTGGAGGAAAAAGTAAAGACTGCTGTGACCTTTGAGACAAAAATGAATGGAAGTGGTGGTGGTGATTAAGCTTAGTGAAGGAAGTGAAGGAGAACTATGGGATGATCTCACTCATATGTGGAATATAAAAAACTGAAACACATGAACTTGAAAAGAGAAAAATTTATATATGTGTAGTCAACCTATGTCTGTGACCTGGGGAGATCACAGTAGTTAGTGATGAAGGAAGGCGAAGGCATAGACTTTGAGGTTGTTAGGCAGGTGTAGAATCAATGACACCCTTATTATTTTATGATCTTGTAAATAACTATTAAATCAATAATAAAATCATTTAAAAATAAGTTGTCTTGCCATGGACATAGGTATATTTCTATCTTAAAATTAGTGTTTTTAAATTAATGATATATACCTAAAAGAGGAAGTGCTAGGTCAAATGGGAAATCTAGTTTTGTTTTAAAATATCTCCATACCATTTTCTGCTGGCAAAACTCAAATTTTAAATTAGGCCAGAAAAAGAACAAAAAGGAAAAAAAAAACCATGTAAAGCTATCTTACATAGAACACAGATGCAAACACCCTAAATAAAATATCATTAAACACTATTTAAAAAAAAAGAAATATTTCTTTCTTCCCATCAAGTCATATTTATCAACAGGCGACATTTTCATTAATATGTTACTTATTCTGATTATATATACTATTCTTTAAAATGTTAATTAGGAAAGTTTTTTTTTGTTTACTTTAGCTTTACTGTAACAAATTTGGGTGGACTGAAATAGGGCATGTGACATCTACAAGGCAAAAGAAAGTCTTTAAGATTGCATGTTCCCTGAAAAATCCAAACTCACAATGCTTATGTATTGAGAAATAATTGTAATGTTGATGTCTATTTAAAAAGCAGTGACTGTAAAGCTCATGTGGAATTTAATTATTTAGTAAGTGTGCCTGACACTTAATCAGACAAACCAGAATGTTCACATCTGTGACTTGGAGTCAGAAAGACTAGAAGAAAAGAGTAGAAGGGCATGGAATAATTCAAATGACATTCATGAAAACAGAAATCAGGTGATTCAGTGAGAATGAGGGAAGGTAGGCAGCCAGGAGCGAGTCTGGGATAGAATCATCACAGTGAGACTACAGACAGAAGACAGTGTTAGGGGAGGAGAAGGAGGAAGTACTGCATAAAATTCAGGCAACAGAGCCATGGTGTGAGTTTCATTAAAGACATAACCGAATTAGGGTAGAGCTGTCTCACTGATATACAAAAGTATAGAACTGAATTCTGGGATATGGGGAGGGGGAGGGATATGGGAAATTATAGATATCTGAGTCAACTGTAGAGTTGTTTTCAGAATCTATCTTACACAGAGATTTGAGTTTGCAAAGTCAAGATGCAAATTCTGTAAAGGTATCGTGTCAATTATGTTGTGCAAACTTATGGACAAATAGAGAAAGATTTAGAGGAATAAAAAAACCAAAGTACCACTTAAGACTTGTTAATCTTTAACTGTCTAACAGTTTTTTCCATACAAAACTCCTCAAATACTATAATTTTTAAGTGATAAAGGCCACTTGAGGGGAGGTTGTGGTCAGCTGCCATGAATCTGTGATAGTGACTTTTTCAAAGTTCTTTTGCCTCCAGGGTTATTGCTGGGTCTTGGTGCCTGCATTACGAATCCACTGCTCCTGGAGGCCATTTTTCCCATTTTTGTTGCCATTGTTGTTGTTATTATTTTTATTGTTATTGCTATTCTGTTGCCAGATAGGACAGAGAGAAATTGATAAGAGGAGGGAAATAGAAAGACACCTGCAGACCTGCTTCACTGCTTCTGAAGCGACCCTGCTGCAGAACTGCCCAGCCCCCTCAAAGTCATTTTTTAGAGATCATTTTGCCTTAAAGTAAAGTACTCTGAACTCCCCACCCGCACTGGTCAGGAGAAGCACTGTCTTGTTTATATGAGTTTTCTCACTGCTCTATGAGTTCCATCTTAAAATCACTTCCGATCTTCCAGTTTCCTGCCTTTGGTTAGGCTTGGAGAGATAAGCAAGTAGAAACAAATGAAAGATTAAACCTAGACACCCTGTTACATTTTTTTTTTTTTAATGATGAGACCTTAAATGTCTTCCTCATCAAACAAAATCATTGTCTCCTTATAACCTCAGCTTTTTTACCTTTGTAGCCACATCTGTGTATTACTTGTTTGCATTGGCTATTTCATCCTGGTCAGCTCTGATACCTAAGTAGTTTGATGGAAAACAGCACACTGAGTTACTCATATTTTCCAGTTTTACTAGGTATTTTAAAATTGTGAACTACACTAAAGAGCACCTTAATCTGTGCAAACATAGAGATCAAAAGAAGTTTAGCAGAGGCCATAAATACTGTGTGCTCAATACAGATGTGAAACATGCAAACTATGTGAAATGAAATGACACCATAAGTGACAAAGTCAACAACATCCTCTTTTCTATTAGCAGACAAGTGAGGCAGGTTCTTATTTAAGTTATAAGGGTGAACTCTAATGAGAAAAGCCTGACTTAGATAAAAAAAAGGGGGGGGAGTTGTCTGACAAATAAGAAAAGTATAAACTAATAGTCATTTTTCTTCCTTTCCCCTTCTTTTCTGAGACAGAGGAAAAAGAGGCAGATGGGTGAAAGGGAAAGAGATTACAGCACCAAAGCTTTCTTCAATGTGATGGGGACCAGACTTGAACTTGGTTTGCACACATGGCAAAGTAGTACACTACCCAAATGAATTATTTTGCCAACCCTAAAAGTATCATCAGGTCTAAAGATGGCTAAAAATCAGGTAGGATTGTATTATCTGAAGTTACAGACCTTTGGAGAAAATTCAAGTCCCAATAAACAGGCCTATTCTGGTATCACTCAGGAGCAGATAACTGAGAAATACGAAGTCTTCCTTAGATTATATTTAGAAGGAAAGCTGTTCAGCAGATTCTTTAGCAAATCTGTGGTATCTTCAGTTTACCACTTGGGGAGCATTGCTTCCAAAGCACAAAGTAAAGCTTCATCCTCTCCTCATGTGCGTTGTTTCAGATCTGCTTTAGTGTCAGTCTATGTTTTATATGTGATCAGTGGAGTAAGACGAAAATGCGTAGTAACACTCAATGTGTTAGCAAGAAATTCTGTGTATCACACAACGTATTTATAAAATTCCCTGAGACTGAAAGAGAACACACTGCCAATTTAAATCTTTACATAAGAAAAATATATATAACTTGTAAGATAGTGTTCAAAAGCTGTTGCATTTGACACAATTCTATGACATATCAATCAACTGTGGGATTCTTTGGTGCAAGGGTTTGTTAGCTTTATATTCTCCTAATGAATCCACAGCAATACACACAGTTTAATATCCTTTTCTCCTCATAGTTCTCTCATTAAACCACTATATGGCAACGTATATTTGAAAACATTTTCCCCACAGAGAACAAGTGAGAGCAGCAACATAGCAGTTTTCATTTCCATTTTGAGATTCTACTTAATATCCTAGCGTTCATATGGAAAACAGTCAGTCAGGCAAATCAAGTGGGTGATTTCACAGAAATGTGCCAATGAACAGGCATGAAAACAAGACCCTGACGGCTGGCCTGGGCACCCAGCGTGCTGTGTCCCCTCAGTGCAGGGCCCCACCTTAGAAAGTTCTCCAGTGGAGAAGAGGAAAACTTTGCCACTTTGTCCAGCCAGGGTTGTCCTCAAAGCACAGACTTCATGGAAAAGCAGTAAGATCTTAAGAAGTAGTGGCAGGGAGGAGTGGGAGCCCTGTGTAGAACCTCACAGAAGCAAACATCCCCTTTGATCTGTATAACTGAGCCTAGAAAGGCCGAGATACCAAGGCCAATGGGATTCACTCAGCAATGCTTTCCTTGGTCATTATTATTGCTTACAATTCTTTGCTAATAACTTATCACATTACTTTCACAAGAGATAGAATGAGAAGACTAGAGATCAAACCAATACTCTGGCATATGAAGTGCTAGAGATCTAAGCAGAGACATGATATACAAGTCTTATACTCTACTTGCTGAGCTAATTCCCCAGCTCCAACAATTCTTAATCTCCACCTGCTGTTATGCTCTGGTAGAATGGGGTGGATGGGACCTAGACAGGGTTGCACTGATATGAAAAAAAAAAAAAAAAATCAGTGAGGCAAAGCCAAACACTAATTAATCTTAGTTTAATTTGAATTTCAGATAAGCAACATGTTCTTTTGAATTGTCAGAGCTCACTGTTCAAGGTAGGCTTTTTCAGAGACAGAAGGTAGAGGGAAAATTTTTCCCCAGAGTTGTGGGGACCAGGGGGTTGAATGTGGATAAAGCACATGGCAAATTAGCCACCCTCCCAGGTAATTTTTCTTACCAGGAAATTTTTCTTTCAGTAAGTACACAGTTAGTTGTTGTGTATCTGAGATAGAAATTTAACAGGAATTCTATATTTCTTCCAGCAACATTTGATATGGGGAGAAGACATGGAAGAAGATGAGCATGTATAAAAGGAAAAGGAAATGCATAAAGGCAAAAGTCTTCCTCAGTCTTATATGTACTGTCTCTGCATAAACGCTCATGCACTAGGGGCCTGCTTCTCCATCTTTACTACTGGCCCATGTTTTTCTTTATGAATCCTGAGGATCTCTTCTCTCCTCTGAGAAATGTGAAAGTCTTCTTTGCAATAAGAGCCCCAGATCCATTTTTCTTCAGTCTGTTCTCCTAGCTGCTTAAATGTGAAGGGAGGTACTGCTAAAACCTCCCCCTGGTTCACTCTTTGAACTCCTGCAGTGTACAATCCTGTCTGTTTACAAGTGTGTACAGTTTGTCTCCTAGATTGTAAACCTAGAAATTAGTAGGAAAGGTAATTGAGCTCTGCGCTTTCATATTTGCCTAAAGACAGTAGAAAATGCATTTTCCTCTCCCCTCCTGAGGCTGCATCTCAGTTTTTCTTCTAAGCCCACTTGTCATCTCACCCCTCCCCCTAGTTACCATTACATATTAAAAAACTGTCTTTTGCACAAGTTGCTCAAGGCAGGTGTAATGACAAGATTCTCTGATAAGCTCATAGAGAGCAGCCAGTCTTCATCAACCTGGAGAATTTCAAACACCATGGTTAAGAGGATGACACCCTTGGGAATTTCTGTTGGGTTAGGAATCTAAATTAGAGTTACACTCCATCTTCCATGTATCTGTTTCACGAGGTTATTGTTCCTAAGGTTGTACAGAATGTGGGGCTCTAACTAGGGGCATCAGAATTGGGCTCTATAGCCCCAGTGGATCTGGTCAAATTTTTGGAAGTTGGAGGGTTAAGGATCAGCTCTTCCCTTTTTCTTCAATGAATCAGCTCTGGCTCCCCCATACGCATCCAGAATGCAGCTCACACAGAGTGAGCACATGGTGGGGTGATCTCATCCTATAGAGGGACATTATTTTGTTGGCTCTCGCACTTAAAACAATTTGAATTTCTCAGCAGCCATACATCACCCATCTTGACAGAATGTGCAGGCCTATTCCTTACTCCAGGCCTAATGGATAAATTGAAACTTGGTGAGCACCCAGAGTTGGACAACCTTCAGCATGCTGAGACACAGTAAAGGAAGAAAGCCCTTGCTTGTGTTCTCCAAAGACGTGCCCTCCAGGCCATGGCACAGGCCAAAGATTCTGAGATATCAGCAACTTTTGTTCAGCAGTCCTATTCCTCCAGCCAAACGAGATGGCGTTTGAAGTATAAAAGATACCTGACCTGAACTCACCACCAAACAAAATGACTTGCACATAAAAAATGGAGTCTTAATAAAAATTGTTTCATTCTTTGTGATTGCCAGGGAACAAAAAAGCATTAGAAAACCAGTTTAAAATGTTAGATTTAGGTTTATTTTCGGGGTTTGATTTTTTTATTTACAGGTTTTAAGTTTTAGACCCATTGTTATTTCCTTTAAAAATAATTATATATACTTATTTTTGCCACCAGGGTTATCACTAGGCATTGGTGCCTGCACAACAAATTCTTCATTCCTGGTGAACATATTTTTGTTCCACTTTTTAATTTATAAAGAGAAATTGAGAGGGAAGGGAAGAATAGAGAGATGAAGAGAGGTACCTGAAGCTCACAAAGCTTCCCTCCTGCAGGTGGGGACCTAGGGCTTGGAACTGGGTCCTTGTGCACGGCAATGTGTGTGTTCTACCTGGTATGCTACTATCTGGCACACAAAAAGAACAATTTAAAGAACTGAGGAGATACATCAGGTTACTAGCTCACTGTATGCATAAGGCTGAAGGTTCAGTTCCCAGCACCACCTCAAGCCAGAGCTGAGCAGTGCTCTGGTCTTCATCTCTGCCTTCTCTCAGTAAGTGAGTAAGCAAGCGAGTGAGGAAATTTTTAGAAAGGAAAGTACAAGATCTTTCCTTAAAACAAAGCCTTGGTTTCCAGATTAATAGCTCAAATTTATCCCAGCTGTAGTTAAGTGACAACAAATAATTTAGTTTTCTTATTTTTGTTTCCCCAGGGCCTCAAGAGTGCACAACTTCACTCCTTGTGGTTCAACTTTTTCATTTTTTAATTTCAGACAGAAACAGAGTGACAGGAAGAGATCACAGAGGACAGGTGATAGTTCTCCCATATCAGGTGTCAGGACTCAATCAAATCTGAGTCTCATGAATACCAAGGCACATAGTTTACTGGATGAGCAGTGTTCAGCCCACAAATAACAACAATAACTTTTTGATGTGCTTGTTATACACATTATGTTAAGTAATTTTTTCTAAACCTGTCTGAAATAGATAAATCTCTTGTTTGTATATTCAACTTTCTAGTAGGCCAAAAACATCATGAAAACACCTGATATTTATTTTTGCTTTCTATATTATAATTTTGAGTTTGCTCCTGATAATTATTAGCATGTAAAATAGATAAAAGCTATTGACCTACCTTGAACAACTTTTTAATTTTTTTTCCTGCTGAAAATAGTGATGGAGTTTAAATTATATCATACACTTTTGCTTTCTCAAATGAAAATTCCTTTCAGTGGAAACTCATTTGAACATTTAAATGGGATGAACACATTGTTTCTTCTGGATGAGTTTTCCTACCATGAATTCTCGGATGGAGGGCACGACTGACATGGGACTGGTGTGTCCAGATGCATCATGGACTGAATTCCATCTCCTCTAGGCCAAGGTCAAGTGAGGGTGGGAGGGATGACTTCACTCAGGTGCCTGCCAGGAGCATGCTACCCAGTGTCTAATGTTGACAGCAGGCCAAGTGAATTCACTCAAATTTGGACTCTGTGCAACTGCCTCATGTGACTATGTAATTGGTTTAGAAACTTCAGAGTAAACTACTTGAAATAACTGAGGAACAGTCAGGGTGGTAGAAATTTCACTAAAATGAACAGAGGTGCTCCACAGCATTCACAGGTAAAATCTTCCCTGACTCTGAGATGCACAGATTATAAATTCAAGCAGCTGCCTTTGCTCTCCCTGATCAACTATGAATAGCAAATAGGAGCACCTGAGAACACAACAAGAGTGGACTAATAGAACTTCAGGAACCTTCTATGTCAGGGGTGAGTGCAAGCACATGTGGCTCATAGACAGAGAGGGGATTAAGGAAAGATTCCTGGAACTAAAAGCCTGTAACTACTTGGGAGCAGCTGGTACCAGTCCAGGAGTTTGCCAGATGCACCACCTCCAGTCCCTCCAGTCTGAGTTTTATCAATAAAAAAACTGCTGAAGGGAGGAGATCACCTAAACCTCACCAATTTACAAGTGTGGGTCTCTACTGATATTGTTCTTCAGGGGCTGGAACAGCAGGGAAGCTGGGTGACTCAGGAGAAAATCTACACTCCTGGTGGCCCAGAGGTGTGGCTATACAGTAGGAGCCTTTTCATATTGTATTCCTGATAAATTAGGAAAAAGGGTGAATAGTTCCCTCAAATTGGGATTTATGTAGAAACACAGGGCTACAGAGCATTGCTTGGCTCAGCTCTGGCTAGGAGGTGGGAGTGGGGATTGGGCCCAGGACTTTGGACTCTAGGGGAAAGGGAGTCTCTTTGCATAACCACTGTGATATTTATCCCCCACCCTGTTTCATCTCTTGGTCACAAGTGAGTCATTAAGCTAAAAAAATCTACTTAAAGCCCTCAGGTTTTCATAGCTTGCAGGGAAGATAAATAACATAAGAAGGTTTAACAGACACTGTGCTTCACTTCAGGGATCAAGATAACATTGAAACAACTATTAATTTTTTACACCTGTGAACTCTAAAGTACCTTACTTAGACACAGGCCAATTCAGGCAAATGTGATTAGTGGACTGAAAAGTATGAGAGAGGGACCTCATAACAGACCAAATATAGTGGTTAAGCACAGAAGAAATATTGGAGAAATGAATCAGGAAAAAAAAAAAGCCCAGATAACAATCCCCAACATGTAGAAGCACATAAAAAGGAGTACAACATCCAAACACTAATAGATTCAATAGTTACAGGAGTAAGGAAAGATTTTGAAAGTAATATCACCAGAAATGGGAAAACAAAAAATGTGACTCTGAAAGAAAACAGTATAGTCTCGAGGTAATTAGAGAGCTGAAAGCTGAAATAGGTGAGCTAAGAGCACATCTAGCTGAATAAGTTATTACAGTATTGGAAAGGTTACAAAATAGTTAAGCTACATAAAACATCAGAAGGGAGAGATAACAGAATAAGTGAAGCAGAAAACAGGATTAACAAGATTGAGGATGTAAAGAAAACTAAGAAAGAAATAAGAGAACTAAAAAAGAGATTGAGAGATACTGAAAACACAACAGAGACATATGGGATGACTTCAGAAGAAGTAATATACAAACTATTGGCTTACCAGAGGAAGAAAGAGGAAGGGGAAGAAAGCATTCTACAGGACATAATAGCTGAGAACTTCTTTACTCTAGACAAAATAAAAGACATAAATGATCAGGAAGCCCAGAAGAGTTCCAAAAAGAATTAATCCAGACTTAAAGACACCAAGACACATCATATTAAGAATGAAAAGTAATGGGGGAGTTAGGAAGATGGCGGCCTGAGAAGTCGCTAACAGCGAGTGCTCTGATCGCATCGTCGGCAACGGTAGGATTTTCTGCCTTTAGCAGGCCAATCAATAAGGGGGGACACCAAAGAAGTGATTACAATTTAATTTGGGTTAAGAATTAGAGTAAAGGTGTCACGGACTAGCGGGGCGCCAGAATTCCCAGGCGGCGCCGGGCAAGGCGAGTGCGCCGGGCATTGTCCTCCGCCAGCCCAGAAAGGCGGCTCCTCCGCCGGTTGCAGAGCGCGGCGGGCAGAGGACCCTGAGAGAGCACTTTAGCTCGGGGGCTGCCTCTTGGGAGTATCCAGGGTCCACCGCGACACTGAGGGCGGATCCAAAGACTTCTTGAGTATAGCTCTCATTGGATCAAAGGACTTGGAGCTAGTTTTCATTTTTGAGAAATCCTTTAAAAAAGTCTGGAGGGGGGGGTTTCCCGGAAGATGGCGGACTGAGAAGCAGCTAGCCTTGGAGCTCCGGACACATCTCTTGTAAACAATAGGATTTTCTGCCTTTAGCAGGCCAGCCAATAAGGGGCCACAGCGGTGACAACAAGGAAGTGTCTATAACTTAATTTGGGTTAAGAATTAGAGTAGGGAAAAAAAATTCTTTTTTCTTCCTTTTAATTTTCAAGCATACATTCTTCCCGCCGCCCCCCCCCCCCATAAGCAGTGCCTGGGACCAGCTACTAGCAGGATACCCCATACCACCAAACAGGGTGTTTTTTTTTTGTTTGTTTTGTTTTTTTTTAAAATTCACTGATACACATTTGGGAAGTTCCTCACACTGCTCTTTAATTACAACTCTTCTTCTTATCTTCTCCTTTTTCTCTCTCTTATCTCTCTCTATCTCTTTTTTTTTTTTAATCTTGTCATACACTTCTTTCTTCTTTACCTTTCTGAATTTGTGAATTACTTTGGGGAAGAAATCTGACCCAGAGTGGACTCTCTATGTGTGTATCTCTGCTCTAGTTCCCTTTACACTCTTGTTACCTCTAGAATATACACTCGATAGTAGATTTGCATAACTGTCTATTCTTGCTATCCTCTCTTTCTTTTCTCTTTCTTCACTGGGATTTGGTTACTATTTTTTCATGGTCTGGAGAAATTGTTTGGCTAACTGGTAACGATTAAACTCCTTCAATACTTACTTCAGTTGCTACTGTTATTCCGGAGGTTGGTGAGTGCAATTGTCATAAAGGTATTTAGTACAGTGTTACTTGTGCTCAAAACACAACAACAGAGGAACAACAGAGCATAAAAAAAAAGAGAGAAACACATAAAAAAAAATGGGTAGATTAAAAACAAATAAAACTGCTACCTCAATGAATGAAGACAAGAGCCCAGAAGAAACCACAAATCAGTCAGAAGTAACCATAGATAAGAAAAGTATGCAAGCAATAATAAACTTATTAATCACAGAAATGAAAACAACATTGGAGGAAAGGAATGGCAGTATTAGGGAAACAACAGTTGAGACCCCCAAGGAAAATACTGATTATCTTGAGACAATTAGAGAACTGAAAGCTGAAATAGCTGTAATGAAGAAAGAAGCTGAGGCAAGGGAAAGCAGACTAACAGAAGCAGAAAACAGAATTAGTCAGACAGAGGATGAGTTAGAGAAAACTAAGAAAGAGGTGAAAGAGCTTAAAAAGAGATTGAGAGACACTGAAAACAACAACAGAGACATATGGGATGATCTCAAAAGAAGTAACATTTGTATAATTGGCCTGCCAGAGGAAGAAAGAGAGGAAGGGGAAGAAAACATTCTAGAGGAAATAATACAAGAAAACTTCCCAGACCTGAATAACAGAAAGGATATCAAGGTTCAAGAGGCCCAGAGAGTACCAAACAGAATCAACCCAGACCTGAAGACACCAAGACACATCATAGTCACAATGAGAAGTAAGGATAAAGAAAGGATCCTAAAAGCTGCAAGAGAGAAACAAAAAGTCACATACAGGGGAAAACCCATAAGACTATCTGCAGATTTCTCAACTCAAACTCTAAAAGCCAGAAGGGAGTGGCAAGATATCTATCGAGCCCTGAATGAAAAAGGGTTTCAACCAAGGATAATATATCCTGCTAGACTTTCATTCAAGCTAGATGGAGGGATCAAAACCTTCTTAGACAAACAACAGTTAAAGGAGGCAACTATCACCAAGCCGGCCCTGAAAGAGGTACTAAAAGACCTCTTATAAACAAGAACATCACTATAATACTTGCAATATATCAGAGTAAACAAATTGTTCTTTAGAACAATGGCACTACAATACATTAAATCCATAATATCAATAAATGTCAATGGCTTAAACTCACCCATCAAAAGGCACAGGGTGGGGGGATGGATCAGAAAACATAACCCAACCATATGCTGCTTGCAAGAATCCCATCTGTCACAACAAGATAAACACAGACTTAAAGTGAAAGGATGGAAAACTATCATACAGGCTAACGGTCCACAAAAAAGGGCAGGAACAGCCATTCTCATCTCATACACGATAGATTTTAAATTAAATAAAGTAATAAAAGATAGGCAAGGACATTACATAATGATTAGAGGATCAATCAGCCAAGAAGACTTAACAATTATTAACATCTATGCACCCAACGAGGGACCATCTAAATACATTAAGCATCTACTGAAAGAATTTCAAAAATACATCAATAGTAATACAATAATAGTGGGAGACTTCAGTACCCCACTCTCACACTTAGACAGATCAACAAAGCAGAGAACCAATAAAGATACAAGAGAATTGAATGAAGAGATTGACAGACTAGACCTCTTGGATATTTTCAGACTCCTCCACCCCAAATAACTGGAATACACCTTCTTTTCAAATCCACATAACACATACTCAAGGATAGACCACATGTTAGGCCACAAAGACAGCATCAATAAATTCAAGAGCATTGAAATCATCCCAAGTATCTTCTCAGACCACAGTGGAGTAAAACTAACTTTTAACAACAAACGGAAGATTATTAAAAGACATAGAATTTGGAAACTAAACAACATGCTCCTTAAGAACCACTGGGTCAGAGACTCACTCAAACAGGAAATTCAAATGTTCCTGGAAACTAATGAAAATGAAGACACAACCTATCAAAATATTTGGGACATAGCGAAAGCAGTACTGAGAGGGAAACTTATAGCCATACAATCACATATTAAACACCAAGAAGAAGCCCAAATGAACGACCTTACTACACACCTCAAGGACTTAGAGGAAGAGGAACAAAGGAACCCTAAAGCAACCAGAAGGACAGAAATCACTAAAGTTAGAGCAGAAATAAACAACATCGAAAATAAAAGAACCATACAAAAGATCAATAAAGCCAAATGTTGGTTCTTTGAAAGATTAAACAAAATTGACAAACCACTAGCCAGACTCACCAAACAAAAAAGAGAGAAGACTCAAATTAATAGAATTGTAAACGATGCAGGAGATATCACAACTGACACCACAGAAATCCAGAGAATTCTGTGAAACTTCTATAAAGAACTATATGCCACCAAGCTAGAGAATCTGGAAGAAATGGAACAATTCCTAGAAACCTATGCACTTCCAAAACTGAACCAAGAAGAACTACAAAATCTAAATGCACCAATAACAGACAAAGAAATTGAAACCGTTATTAAGAATCTCCCCAACAACAAAAGTCCTGGACCAGATGGCTTCACAAACGAATTCTACAAAAGTTTCAGGAAACAGTTAATACCCATACTTCTTAAGCTATTCCATAAGACTGAAGAAACAGGAATACTCCCTTCCACCTTTTATGAAGCCAACATCACCCTGATACCAAAAGCTGATAGGGACAGAACAAAAAAGGAAAACTACAGACCAATATCTCTGATGAACATAGATGCCAAAATATTAAACAAGATCTTGGCCAACCAGATACAGCAACACATCAAAAAGATTGTTCATCATGACCAAGTGGGATTCATCCCAGGAATGCAAGGCTGGTTCAACATCCGTAAATCAATCAATGTCATTCATCACATCAATAAAAGCAAAGCCAAAAACCACATGATTATCTCAATAGATGCAGAGAAAGCCTTTGACAAAATCCAACACCCATTCATGCTCAAAACTCTACAAAAAATGGGAATAGATGGGAAATTCCTCAAGATAGTGGAGTCTATATATAGCAAACCTACAGCCAACATCATACTCAATGGACAGAAGCTGAAAGCATTCCCCCTCAGATTGGGGACTAGAAAGGGCTGTCCACTGTCACCATTACTCTTCAACATAGTATTGGAAGTTCTTGCCATAGCAATCAGGCAAGAGAAAGAAATCAAAGGGATACAGATTGGAAGGGAAGAAGTCAAGCTCTCACTATTTGCAGATGATATGATAGTATACATAGAAAGACCTAAAGAATCCAGTAGAAAATTACTGGAAGTTGTTAGGCAATATAGCAAGATATCAGGCTACAAAATCAATGTACAAAAATCAGTGGCATTTCTTTATGCAAACACTAAATCTGAAGAAGAAGACATCCAGAAATCACTCCCATTTACTGTTTCAGCAAAATCAATCAAATACCTAGGAATAAAATTGACCAAAGATGTGAAAGACTTGTAGGCTGAAAACTATGAGTCGCTACTCAAGGAGATAGAAACTGATACCAAGAAATGGAAAGATATCCCATGCTCATGGATTGGAAGAATAAATATCATCAAAATGAATATTCTCCCCAGAGCCATATACAAATTTAATGCAATACCCATCAAAGTTCCACCAGGCTTCTTTAAGAGAATAGAACAAACACTACAATCATTTATCTGGAACCTGAAAACACCTAGAATTGCCAAAACCATCTTAAGGAAAAGAAACAGAAATGGAGGCATCACACTCCCAGACCTTAAACTATATTATAAAGCCATCATCATCAAAACAGCATGGTACTGGAACAAAAATAGGCACACAGACCAGTGGAACAGAATTGAAAACCCAGAAGTAAATCCCAACACCTATGGGCATCTAATCTTTGATAAGGGGGCCCAAAGTATTAAATGGAAAAAGGAGGCTCTCTTCAATAAATGGTGCTGGGAAAACTGGGTTGAAACATGCAGAAGAATGAAATTGAACCACTTTATCTCACCAGAAACAAAAATCAACTCCAAATGGATCAAAGACCTAGATGTCAGACCAGAAACAATGAAATACTTAGAGGAAAACATTGGTAAAACACTTTCCCACATACACCTCAAGGACATCTTTGATGAATCAAACCCAATTGCAAGGAAGACTAAAGCAGAAACAAACCAATGGGACTACATCAAATTGAAAAGCTTCTGCACATCCAAAGAAACTATTAAACAAACAGAGAGACCCCTCACAGAATGGGAGACGATCTTCACATGCCAGACATCAGACAAGAAACTAATCACCAAAATATATAAAGAGCTCAGCAAACTTAGCCCCAAAAAAGCAAATGACCCCATCCAAAAATGGACAGAGGATATGAACAAAACATTCACTACAGAGGAGATCCAAAAGGCTAGCAAACATATGAAAAACTGCTCTAGGTCACTGATTGTCAGAGAAATGCAAATTAAGACAACACTAAGATACCACATCACTCCTGTAAGAATGGCATACATCAAAAAGGACTGCAGCAACAAATGCTGGAGAGGATGTGGGTACAGAGGAACCCTTTTACATTGCTGATGGGAATGTAAATTGGTACAGCCTCTGTGGAGAGCAGTCTGGAAAACCCTCAGAAGGTTAGACATGGACCTTTCATATGACCCAATAATTCCTCTCCTGGGGTTATACCCCAAGGACTCCATAACACCCAACCAAAAAGAGGTGTGTACTCCTATGTTCATAGCAGCACAATTCATAATAGCTAAAACCTGGAAGCAACCCAGGTGCCCAACACCAGATGAGTGGCTGAGAAAGCTGTGGTATATATACACAATGGAATACTATGCAGCTATCAAGAACAATGAACCCACCTTCTCTGACCCATCTTGGACAGAGCTAGAAGGAATTATGTTAAGTGAACTAAGTCAGAAAGATAAAGATGAGTATGAGATGATCCCACTCATCAACAGAAGCTGACTAAGAAGATCTGAAAGGGAAACTAAAAGCAGGACCTGATCAAATTGTAAGTAGGGCACCAAAGTAAAAACCCAGTGGTGAGGGGTAGACATGTAGCTTCCTGGGCCAGTGGGGGGTGGGAGTGGGTGGGAGGGATGGGTCACAGTCCTTTGGTGGTGGGAATGGTGTTTATGTACACTCCTAGCAAAATGTAGACATATAAATCAGTAGTTAATTAATATGAGAGGGGGAAATCAATTGTATGTCTCAAAGTTTCTCAAAAGACAAACTGAATCTTTTTAATATATAGGCTACGTATTTGATATGCGGACTCTCTCAAAAGCCTAGACCAAGTAGATTAGAAGCTTCCAATAGCACAGCTATATACAAGATACTGGGTACTGTACAGCAAACCATAACAAAGGGACTTTTCAAAGTTAACCCAATTAACAAATAATGTGATAATAATATTAACTATTGATTGTCTTTTTGAACCCTAAGACAGCAGGAACCTCACATCTTCACTATAGAGCCCCTACTTCCCTCAGTCCTGGCACCCTTGGATAGGGCCCACTTTCCCGTATGCATCTCCCAATCCAAACCAAATAATATTGCATCCGCCGATCACAACCTAACCAAAGCAACGATTGCCATCTCAACATGCTTCACCTCAGACTGTATCCAGAGACTTCACGTGTGGAATGACAACCCTTCAGCTTCATTACTCGGGTGAGACCTTTCCTTTAACAGTACACTCTAATTTCATCTCAGGTAGTTCACTTTCTAACAAAGTCCCATAACCTAGATATACACCAGTTTCTGTGAGAGAGAGCTTATGTTCACACGTACCCATAAACTACTGCAAAATATATACCTGAAAGCAGGATTACACTAGAGTTTGCAGTGAGTACCTCCCTAACACTTCCTCTCCACTATTCCAAGCTTGGGATCCATGATTGCTCAACAAATTGTTTGGCTTCATATGTTAACTCTCTTTTCAATCACCAGGTTCCAGATGCCACCAGGATGCTGGCTAGGCTTCCCTGGATTGAAGACCCGACCAATGTGTCCTGGAGCTCAGCTTCCCCAGAGTCACACCCTACTAGGGAAAGAGAGAGGCAGACTGGGGGTATGGACCGACCAGTCAACGCCCATGTTCAGCGGGGAAGCAAATATAGAAGCCAGACCTTCTATCTTCTGCAACCCTCAACGACCCTGGGTCCATGCTCCCAGAGGGATAGAGAATGGGAAAGCTACCATGGGAGGGGGTGGGTTAAGGGGATTGGGTGGTGGGAATTGTGTGGAGTTGTACCCCTCCTACCTTATGCTTTTGTTCACTAATCCTTTCTTAAATAAAAAATTTAAAAATAAAAATAAATAAAAATAAAAAGAATGAAATGTAATAAGTATAAATAAAGGATCCTGAAGGCTGCAAGAGAATAACAAAGAGTCACTTACAGAGGAAAACCCATAAGATTGGCAGCAGATTTCTCCACACAAACTGTAAAGGCTAGAAGAAAATGGCAAGATATGTCGAGCACTCAATGAGAAAGGATTTCAACCAAGACTATAGTATCCTGCTAGACTGTCATTCAGACTACATGAGGCATAAAAACATTTTCTGACAAGCAACAGCTGAAGGAATCAATTATCACCAAGCCTGCTCTGCAACAAGTTCTAAAAGTTTTCCTATAAACAATCACATCACCATAAATTTACCATATACAGAACACTCTAAATGTTTAGAATAATGGTATTAAAATATCTTAAATCAATAATATCAATCAATGTCAGTGGCCTGAATTCACGCATTAAATGGTACAGAGTAGGAAAATGGATTATTTTTTTAAGTTTTTTTGGTAAATTTATTTATTTATTCCCTCTTGTTGCCCTTATTTTTTTAAATATTTATTTATTTATTCCCTTTTGTTACCCATATTGTTTAATTGTTGTAGTCAGTATTGTTGTTATTGCTGGATAGGACAGAGAGAAATAGAGAGAGAAGGAGAAGACAGAGAGGAAGAGAGAAAGATCCACACCTGTAGACCTGCTTCACTGCCTGTGAAACGACACCCCTGCAGGTGGGGACCCAGGGGCTTGAACCAGGATCCTTCCACCAGTCCTTGCGCTTTGTGCCACATGTGCTTAACCCACTGCGCTACTGCCGGACTCCCAGGAAAATGTATTATAAAACACAACTTAAACATATATTCTATGCAAGAATCCCACCTAACTCAACAAGACAACACAGACTCAAAGTGAAATGATGGAAAACCATCATATAAGCCAACAGACAAAAAAAAAAAAAAAGTAGGAACAGCTTTTCTCATATCTGGCATGATCAATTGAAATAAAATAAAATAAAAATATAGGAGTGGACATACTTAATGCTCAGAGGATCAGACTATCAAGAAGGCATAACAATTATTAACATCTATTCACCCAGTGACAGTCCATCTAAATAGAACAAATATCTACTGAAAGAGCTACAGCAACACAGTAATAGTAGGGGATTTCAACAATCTTGCAAAGAAAGTACAGAACTGGAAGTATCATACTCCCAGATCTCAAATTGTATTACAGGGCCATAGTAAACAAAACTGGTTGGTACTAGAACATAAATGGACACAATGACCAGTGGAATAGAAATCAAAGCCCAGAAGTAAGCCCCCACACCTATGGAATCTAATCTTTGACAAGGATGCCCAGACTACTAAAAGGGGAAAGGAGAGTGTCTTCAACAAGTAGTGTTGGAAATATTGGGTTGAAACATGCATAAGAAGGAAACTGAACCATTATATTTCACCAAAAAAAAAAGTAAATTCCAAGTGGATCAAGGACTTGGATGTTAGACCAGAAACTATCAAATACTTAGAGAAAAATATTGGCAGAACTCTTTTCCATCTAATTTTTTTTTTTTTTTTGCCTCCAGGGTTATTGCTGGGACTCAGTGCCTACACTAGGAATCCACTGCTCCTGGAGGCCATTTTTTTCCATTTTGTTGCCCTCGGTGCTGTTATTATTGTTATTTTGTCATTGCTGTTGTTGTTGGATAGGACAAAGAGAAAATCAGAGAGGAGGGGAAGACAGAGAGGGGGAGAGAAAGACACCAGCAAACCTGCTTAACCGCCTGTGAACCGATTTCCCTGCAGGTGGGGAGCTGGGGGGCTAGAACCAGTATTCTTAATATCAGTCCTTGCATTTGGTGTCATATACCCTTAATTCATGGTGCTACTGCCCTGCCCCCTCCATCCTAATTTTAAAGGCATCTTCAATGAAATGAAACCGATTATGAAGAAGACTAAATAAAAAATAAACCAATGAGACATAAAATTAAAAAGCTTCTGCACAGCAAAAGATATCACCATCCAAACAAAAAGAGACCCCTTACAGAATTTGAGATATTTACATGCCTAATAACCAAAATATATAAAGAGCTCACCAAACTTGAAAACTACAACAACAAAAAGATGACCTGGTTTAAAAATGGGGAGAGGATATGAACTGAATAGTCACCACAGAAGAGATCCAAAAGGCCAACAAACATATGAAAACATGCCCTAAGTCAGCAATTGTCAGAGAAATGCAAATAAAGACAACAAGGAGATACCACTTCATTCCTGCGAGAATGTCATACATCAGAAAAGGTAGAAGCGATAAATGCTGGAGAGGTGTGGGAACCAAGAAACCTCTTGTACTGCTGGTGGAAATGTAAATGAGTCCAACCCCTGTGGAGAGTAGTCCAGCGAACTCTCAGAAGGCTATTAATGGACCTACTTTATAACCCTGCAATTCCTCTCCCAGGGATACATCTTAAGGAACCAACCATACCCATACAAAAAGATTTGTGTATACCTAAGTTCACTGCAGCACAATTTGTAATAGCCAAAACCTGGAAGCAACTCAGGTACCCAAAATCAGATAAATGGCTAAGCAAATTGTGGTATTTATACACAATGGAATACTACTCAGCTATTAAAAATGGTGAACTCACCTTCCTCACCTCATCTTGGATGGAACTTGAAGGAATTATGTTAAGTGAGAACTAAAAATTTCAAAGTTCAATAAATTTCAACTCATGTTTCCAGTGCACAAATAACAATGACAAGCAAGTGATAAGCTGATAGAAGCTATCAATCCTAAACTGTACATACCAATAAGGGCACAATTTAAACCAAATTATTTCATTGGCAACTTTTTAGTAGAGTATGTAAAGTAGTCCTATCTTCTCTCTCTTGAATTCTTTCCATGTTAAGAGTCAGTGAATTCTATGATCTCTATTAGAAACAGTGTAACAGAGAATCAGCAAAATAGCTCATTTGGATAGTGTGTTGATTTGTCACAAGTGCAACCCAAGTTTGAGCCTGGCCCTCACCACTTTGAAGCAAGATTTAGTGCTGTAGTTTCTCTTTCTCTCCCTCTCTCCCTTCCTCCTTTCCTCCCTCTGTCTCTATCAGAAGAAGAAGACGGAAAAGGAGGAGGTGGAGGAGGAGGAGGAGGAGGAGGAGGAGGAGGAGGAGGAGAAAGAGAAGTAGAAGTAGAAGGAGGAGAAAAAAAGGAGGAGAAGAAGGAGGTGAAGGAGAAGGCAGCAACAAGGAGGAAAAGGGGGAAGGAGACAGAGTAGAAGAAATCTCTATGTACCTTGGAAACATTCTTGAAAGGGAGTTCCAATGTAAGAATCTAAAGCATGTTAAACCAACTTCTTTTTTTTAAAACAGTTTTTATTTATTTATTTATTTATCTTTATTTATTCGATAGAGACAGCCAGAAATCAAGAGGTAGGGGGGTGACAGAGAAGGAGAGAGATAGAGAGACATCTGCAGCCCTGCTTCACCACTTGTAAAGCTTCCCCCCTGCAGGTAGGGGCCGGGGCTCAAACCTGGGTCCTTGCGCATTGTAATACATGTGCTCAACCAGGTGCGCCACCACCCGGTCCCAGTAAACCAACTTCTGAAGATTGCCTAACTATCCCCTCTTAACCAGAAACAATGGTTTGCTAATCTCTACTTCATTTACTTATTCATCGATCATTTATTCATTTATCGATCTAAGAGATAATGTCTAAATCTTACTATTTTACTATTCTCAAGAATATAAGCTTACTAGTGGAATATTTGACAAAGACAATGCCCACATAATACTCCATTAGTAAGCCCATATTCCTAAAGACAGGAAAATTAAGAACATTGTGGGAGATCCTATCGAAGGCTTCTCTTGAATATTAGATAAATACATTCTTTCCCAAATAGTTTTAGTATGCTTGTTTCATGCCTTTACTCCTACTGTGTCCCTCTGTCTAAAATGTCTTTGACTCCCCTACCATATGGAAAATGACTCCCACACTTAGCCTCCATGTTTCAGTATGAATGGTAGTAGTCATTTCTCTTTCCTTTGAATTTCCTTAGTATCTTTATTTATTGATCTAATGAACTATAGAAATTTTTTAAACATATTTATCAACTACCTGTAGTTTTAACTAATACAGTTTTGGAATATGCTTTTGGAAATAATATTTACCTTTGAATCCTCTATTTTACCCAGACAATTGTTTATATTCAATAGGCTGTTAATAGATATGTACTGTATATTAAGTGACTAGTGCTTCTTTCTTTTACATAGAAGGGAAATAGCTTTAAAAATATTATAGCATGGCAACTTAAATTTTCCCATTTCTAGCTTGTCTGTCTCATCAGTAAAAATGCTGGAGACAGCCTATTTAAAAAAAAAAAAAGTAAAACCTACAAATGGCAGCTATAAACCAGCTGCTACACCTTTTAAGCTTCAGGAGTTCAGCATAATTTGATTTCCCAGGAATCTCAGAGCTGTTGAATGTTTGAATCTACACTAAAATTCTGAACATAAGTGTTAGGAGATTAGCTAATTGATAATTTAGTTTCTTTTTAAAAAAAGATTTTGTTTATTTATTAATGAGAAACATAGGAGGAGAGAGAAAAAGCCAGACATCACCTTGGTACATGGGCTGCTGGGGACTGAACTCAGGACCTCATGGTTGAGAGTTCAACACTTTATCCACTGTACCACCTCCCGAAGCACATGATCATTTAGTTTCATATTCTCTTTACTTCTTGGCTTCTAGAGAAGTGAAAACTAAGCTCTGGCTATAGATTATTTAGGAATCTGGAGGAATGGACAAACATAGGATTCTCACTCTGAATTATGAGTGTCTTTCAGTAAATTGAATTAAAATGAGTTACCCCATTCAAACCTTTTTTTAAGTGATCTAAATTTAGCTATGCCTTATAAATTTGTTTCTGGTCATCTTTTCCTTCTTTTTTTTTGAGCAAAAGATAGATATTGGGTTTATTAGACAGTCCCAGGGCTCTTCAGCCCCCTCCCTGATTCTTTCTTTTAAATTTATATTTATAAAAAGCAGACACTGACAAAAACCATAGGATAAGAGGGGTACAACTCCACACAATTTCCACCACCTGAACCCTGTATCCCATCCCCTAGCCTAACAATTCCCTATTCTTTATCCCTCTGGGAATATGGACCCAGGGTAATTACGGGCTCCAGAAGGTTGAAGGTCTGTCTAGCTTCTGTAATTGCTTCCCCGCTGAACACAGGTCAATCCATACTCCCAGCCTGTATCTCTCTTTCCCTAATGGGGTGAAGCTCTAGTCATCTTTTCTAAACTTGGTATAATTTATGACACCTGGTGCAATCTTTCTTGTATAGACCACTAGCTAGTACTAGATGATGTTTCTCAAAAACTAAAAACCCTTGTTTCTTATAAAACACTAACGGCACTCAGTTTATATAGTAAATATTGATAGAATTCAGCTTTACAGTCTAGTTTTTTTTTCCCAATTCAGAACTTTCACCAATGTTAAAATTCCAAATGGCATTCAATATCAAGTTCTTTTCAATAAAGACCACACGATTCCATTTACAAATAATTTAACTCAAATGGAAATTTTCAGAAAACATCAATTATGCAAAATGAGTGATGAGAGCAATAAGACAAATGTAATAAAATGTAAAACTAAAGGTAAGATAAAGAGTTTGATAGTTCGTCAAAAGTTGAGCTACCATAAGGCCTGGCAATTTTACTTGGAGTTATATCCCTGAGAGAACCAAATAAACAAAACCACAAGTATATATATACACACTCACACAAATCTATCCATGAATGTTGCTAGTAGCCCCATTCATAATAGACCGGATCCTCTAAGAGCAGATGAGTGGATAAACACAGTGTGGTATGTCTATACAGCTGAAAATCTGTGAAAGAAAAAAAAAAAAAATCCTGATATACTCCAGGACTCTAAAGCAGGTTACTAACAAAGAAACTACTTGTAAAAGATCATGATCCAGTTGTATGAAGTATCCAAAATAAGTACATGTATAAATTCAGAAAGCAGTTAATGCTTCCCTAAGTCTGGAAGGGTTGGAGACAGAAATAGATTGGGGCAAATGTGGAGTCACTTCTAGTAGGCATGACGTTCTACTCCTCCACTTCATCTTCATTTCTACATTGATAACGTCCCTCCAAAATATGCCACAATCTTCCTTAAGAGCACATATCAAATGGAATCCCACTGCAGTTTTTATGACAGACATGGAATCTGTTATCATCTCTGGTCTACCAGCAGTACTGAGCAAGGTATGCATGTACATGCATATTGCTTCAACTAGAACACAAAATGCTGCACTGTCAACAGGAAGAACGTAGAATATCTTTACAATGCATGTAAATAGAATTGTATAAAGGTATATAGGATAACAATAATGTAAAGAACAAACAAGAGTATCTTTCAATTGGAATTTTAATCATAAATCTTCAGTGTGCTTAAAACATGCTTTTTCAAATTTTTTAAAAATGCCATAGATGAATGGTGTATTTGGGAGAGAGAATGATTTTCTGAAATTATTGAAAATTGGCTTTGTATATACACGTATTTTCTGGGAAACTACACATGCATACATAATTTTGCTCAGCTCTGGGGCTTTACTACTCTGGGATAACTTTTTCAGATAAAAGCAAAACAGAGAGAAGGAAGGAAACCACAAATCAAAGCTTCCTTCAATGCAGCGGTGGCTGCTTGCATGACAAAGCGAAGCGCTACCCAAGTCAGCATTTTTTTTGCCACTTTAATATAAATAATGATAGTAAAATTCAAAAAAGACATCATCTGTTTGTTTACTCTTCCCATCAAATCTACCATCAATTCTTTATTGACAATGACACTCATACACTAACTAAATGTGTCCTCATGTCTGTGTCTATTTTTCCATATCTGTTAGCCTTGGTTCAGGCATTTGCAATTTCCTGTCTGGACCCACTGGCATAGCAGCAGAACTACTTTTCCCACCACCAGCAGAGAGGTGCTCACATTCTTCCTCAGTGAATTAGTTATTCATTCCCAGATGCCATGTAAATAGACTACCCTCCTGGGGTGACTACAGTATGCATAGCTGCAATCATAATTGCTTTACTTTCTTTTTTGTCAGTAAATACATATGAAAAGAGGCAAACAGATTCCCCTGAACAAGGAGTATGATTAATCATCGCAATCATCTCTACAAGCAGGGCTGGAACATAGAAGATTTTGATTAGTTATTTGTTTAATTAAAAGAATCTGTAAACCCCTAATGCCTGACATATATATACATATAGTATATGGGAAAGGTTTCCTAGCAAATGAACAATGCTTCTATATGCTATCTATTTATGTAGAGGTGTATCCTATTTTCATTATTTAGATTTTCTCCAAAGCTCTCCTGGGGGTAAAAGGCAAAAACCTTGAAAGCAGCAGGGGTTTAGTTCTACATATGGTGCTTTAAGAAACTGATGTGCTTGAAAACCAAAACAAATCCCATTAACAGAAGTAAACCTCTCTATTCACCAAGTGCTGAGTAGGTGCAGTTTAATGTTGCCCTGAAAGTAGCTACCTTAAAAGCATCCTATTGTCATATTGTTCCAAGGGAGGTTTTTAGACTATTTAGTATTTTATATAAATATGATTTTTCCAATGGATAGGGTATATCCAATAGGGGGATTCTATTTTGATCTCTATATGTGTTTTTTGAGAGAGGACAAATCACTGCTTTACTACGGTGCCAAAACAGCATAAATAACTAATTTTGCTTCTGATTCTGGTTTCATGTTTGCTAATTAGTAGAAGCTTTTTAGCTCAGAAGGCTAGATTTACTGTGTATCCTTTGATAGACAACTTTTCTTTTTCTCTTTTTTTAATTTAATCATTTTATTTAGAAAAAAAGTTGATTTACATCTTTGTCACAGAGGTACAGTTTCACATCTTCCCAAGCTGAATATCACCACATCTCAGCCTCCATCCAACTATCTTCCTCTTCCACCATATGACACGGGGTCCCCAAGCCCCTTGGCTCTGTGCCTCTACTCTGACATCCCTGAGTCTTCAGATCTGGACAAAATTTTCAAATAAGAAGGTGCATACCTTTTGAAATAGTCCAATATATTAAAATTAAAGTAGGAGAATAAAACAGCATTTAAATCATGAACATACCCAATGGCCAGTGCCTGGTCACCTTGCATTACAGTGTGTGTGGGGGGGGGTGGTGGTGCATGAGTGCATGTGTGTATAAATTTTTTTTTTCTTTTAGTGAGAGAAAAACAATAAAAACAAAACAAAACAAACAACAACAAAAAAACCAGAATTCCAGTTGGCTGTGTGCTACCATGGGGCCCCTGGGTCTCAGGGGTGAATTTTGAGTGTACTATCTACCTCGCCTTGCGTTACATTTACAATAAGCAGTTACTCAGCTCCAATCTCCTAAATCATATTAACAAAATCAATTCCCAGAAATTCCCTGGAAATGTACCCATCATGTTTTCTAGGTAGTATCTACCCTCCTAATATATATATATATATTTTCCTCCATCCACATTCAAGGGTAATCACTGGGGCTGGGTGCCTGCACAATGACTCCAGTGCTCCTGACTGCTCCTGGTGATCTTTTATTTTTGTTTCTTCTTCTTCTTCTTCTTCTTCTTCTTCTTCTTCTCCTCCTCCTCCTCCTCCTCCTCCTTCTTCTTCTTCTTCTTCTTCTCCTCCTCCTCCTCCTCCTCCTCCTCCTCCTCCTCCTCCTCCTCCTCCTTCTCCTCCTCCTCCTCCTCCTCCTCCTCCTCCCCCCTCCTCCTCCTTCTCCTCCCCCCTCCAACTCCTCCTCCTCCTCCTCCTTTTTCTTCTTCTCCTTCTTCTTCTTCTCCTTTCTTCTTCTTCTCCTCCTCCTCTCAACGCCCATGTTCAGCGGGGAAACAATTACAGAAGCCAGACCTTCCACCTTCTACAACCCACAATGACCCTGGGTCCATGCTCCCAGAGGGATAGAGAGTGGGAAAGCTATCAGGGGAGGAGGTGGGATATGGAGATTGGGTGGTGGGAATTGTGTGGAGTTGTACCCCTCCTACCCTATGGTTTTGTTAATTAATCCTTTCTTAAATAAAAAAATAAATAAGCAGTCTATGTGTGTTCTCCCCATTTCCTGATTTTGCATTCATGTCTAAAACAGACTGCTACAACTTCATTATAAACAAATCAGGTGAAGATTCTCAGGTGACCTTCAGGAATCATAACTGAAGATTCTCAAAGTCATTTTTGATAGCATGACATAATTTTTTTTCATTGTGTAATTGCCTACAAACTTTATTTTGAATTTCTGAACATTTGAGCTTGTTTTACATTTCTTCTTTCTGTGGCTTCTGGGGTATTTCCCAAATCTAATTTCTTCTTTCACTTTGGCCTTTCCTCATCAGTATTGTCACTGGTTTCTCTTTATTCCTCTGCTACTTGGAATGGCATTAATTCCCCACCCCCCATGCCCCCAATACACTATGAAGATTAGAGATTAAAATTCCAATTAAAAAATAACTTTGTTCTTTATTTTATTGCTATTATATTTTATATAATTATATCTATTTACATATAATTATATCTATTTACATATAGTTATATCTATTTACATTTATATCCATTTACATGCACCATAAGGATAATATAGTTCTTCCTTTTGAGTGTCCAGCATTTCATATTCTAGTTGTTGCAGCAATGCAACCTGCATGTAACCTGCACACCTCACTTGGTTCTGCAGGTGGATCAGAGATGATGGCAGGTTTGATGTCTGTCATAAAGACCGCAGTGGTAAAGGGTGTGTTGACTTACACACATCAAGTGTGAATGTGAAAATATGTCTGAAATCTGATAATTCTGTAAAACAATTTTAAATTACTAATAAAAATTTGAGAAAAAACTGAAAAGTAGATTTCTATATATTTAATCTTTAAATGTTGAATTATCGTGAGAAATTATATCACTACCTGCCAGTGGAAGATCATCATTTTACAACCTTTGTTCACAGAACACTGGCTGGCTGGACTTTACATCTAACCCAAGAAAGAAATTCTGGATTTACAAAAGGATGAAGAAAGGTATCTTGCAAAGGATGAAACAATGAACTTCAACTCAGTATCCTGGGAAAGGTAGAAATTTTAGGTAACATACATTAAATATCGTAACTAGAATTGGGACAAAGGAGGAGTCAGTAGGGGCTCTAGGTTATCTTAAAATCAGCTTCTAATCATTTAACTACATATTAACCAAATGAATAAACACACACTTCTTTCAAAATTTCAGGTAACACCAAGGAAAGATTGTGGATTCTTAATGGACAGTGAGCAAAATAAATAAGCATGCCTTGAAAATATAGTACGATTTTTAATGGAAAACATATTTAATTATTGAGAGGGAGAGATACCAGAGCACCACTCCCTATGCTATACAGAGATCAAACCTGGGGCCCCACATGTACAAGGAATGCACTCCACCTGCTGAACTAGCCACCCCAAACTGTTATGTGTTTCTTAATTGTACTAAAAGCTTATTGTAACAGCATTGTAACTCAGATCTCACACACTACAACATTGTTATTCTGAGGATTCAAACAGAACTTTATATTTTTTAAAGTCATTATGCCTGAATTCCCCCTTTTTTTGCATTGAAGTCTACATTTTAAAAGCTTATCTAATGAACAGAATCTCAGAATATAATTAATTCTCAATTATAAGTGCTAATGGAGAGAGTAGTAATGAAAACAAAACAACAGTAGCAAAAGTAAGTAATATTATATATATATAAAAGTACTAACTCAGTATGGATTCCAAAGTACATAAATGTGAGAGCCAAACTATACAACTCATATAAGAAAATGTGTTAACCTTTGTAACTTTGAACTAGGAAATAGATTCTTAAGTAGAAAAATCAGAAAGTATACATTGAGTCACTGCACTTCTACTACTTAAAAAAATCATGTATCGAAGGACACTATAAAAAAAAATGAACAGAGAGTTGAGCTGTAGCACAGTGAGTTAAGTGCATGTAGCGTGAAGCGCAAGGACCAGTGTAAGGATCCCGGTTTGAGCCCCCAGCTCCCCACCTGCAGGGGAGTTGCTTCACAGGTGGTGAAGCAAGTCTGCAGGTGTCTATCTTTCTCTCCCCCTCTCTGTCTTCCCCTTCTCTCTCCATTTCTCTCTGTCCTATCTAACAATGAGAACAATAACTACAACAACAATAAAAAAACAACAAGGGCAAAAAGGGGACAATAAATAAATAAAAAATGAATAGATAACACATAGAATGGTAGAGCATGTTTACAAATTATCTAAAGATACGAGATCAGGATCTATTACCTTATCAAGATAAGTATCTATCAGAATATACAAGAACTCCTAAAACGCAACTGTACAAAGACAAACTACTATTTTTTTGAAAAAGGCAAAATATTTGAATAGACAATCCTCCAAAAAAGATTAATAAATAGACAAGTATATGAAAAGATGTTCAACATTATTTTTCACTTGGAAGATGCATATCAAAACCACAGCTATATCATGGTAAGAACTGAAACCCTCATGCATTTCTGGTAGCAATATACAGTAGTGTAACTACCTTGGAAAAACAATTTGACTATTCCTCAGAGAGTTAAACAGAGGGATTCCAATAACATGGCTAACTCCTCTACCTATATTCATGAGAATTGAAAAAAATACACATACAAAAACTTGTAGAAATAGTCATGGCAACACTCATAATAGCAAAATAGTGGAAACAATTTAAATGTCTATCAAATGATGAATGCATAAAAAGTGTGGTATATGATTCACCCCATACAAGAAGAAAGCATTTGGTGCTGGGCAGTGGCACACCTGGTTAAGCTCACATATTACCATCTGCAAGGACCCAGGTTCAAGTCACCTGCAATTGGGACACATCAAAAGCTGTGAAGCAAGCACTGCAGGTACCTCTGTCTCTTTCCCACTCCATCTCCCCCTTCCCTCTTAATTTCTCTCCATGCTATCAAGTAAAAGGGGGGATGACCATCAGGACTGGTGAATTTGTCATAGAGGTACCAAGCCCAGTGATAATCCTGGTGACAAAAATAATTATAAAGAATTGATACATCTATTGCAACATGGATAAACCTCGAAAATACGTAAATGAAAGAATTCAGTCACAAAAGATCACAGATGGTATATATGAACCTTGAAGAGTAGGAAAAATCATAGATTAGATTACCAATTGGATGAATGACTTTCAATGGCTGGTAGGATATGGTGGGTTGGGACATACGCAGATTCTTTTTTATATCATTTTTATTGAGGGGGTTAATTGTTGACAGTGTAGTCATTGACACATGAGTACAATTCCATAAGTTACCAGGACCCCAAAGCTCTCTTTCACTCCATTCTCCAGTCTCACAGTCCTCTGTTTTGACATAATACACAATGCCCAATTCATATTTTACTCTGAAGTCTCCCTTTCTGTCCCTATATGTTAAGTTCCACTTATAATTGAGATCATTAGTATTGTCCATTTCTCATTTATCTAATTTACCATGATGCCTACAAGTTTCATCTATTGAAACAAAGGTTATGACTAATCATTTTAAACTGCCAAGTAATATTCCAGTGTATATAAATATCACATTTTTCTTAGCCATTTACCTGTCTTTGGACATCTGGGTTGCTTGAAAGTTTTGGGTATTACAAATTGTGCTGCTACGAACACAGGTATGCATAGATTTCTTATGACTAGTGGTTTTGTTTCCTTTGAGTAAATCCCCATTAAATATATTGCTGGGTCATAGGGTGGGTCATTTCTAGCATTCTGAGAATCATTTCTAGTCATCAGACAAAATGATTCACCAATGATTGCTATTAATAAGGCCTAATGTAGAGATACCATAATTCCTCTTGTCCAGTCTAGATGTATATCAGGAAAATATACACACTTTGGTTATTAGGTACATAAAGTAAATTCATATAAACAGTCTAGTGTGTAAAAATTATGAAAAGACTGCAGAGAAGATAAGGAGAGGACAATTATGTATGACAGCACTGGTTTCTGTTGAATTACAGATTTGCTCTTGATGTCCAGCTTAGGAACTGTCCTGGATTTCTATAAAATGCAGAGTATAATACATACCAAGAAAAGAACACTCAGGGAGATGATTCCCAATGAGATGCTTTGAACCGGGGTAAATGCCCTGCTTTTCAAGGCTCATACATCTCCCAAACTTGAGAAACTCTATTTGGTAGAAGGTAAATTGTGACTAGAAACCTAGACAGTAGAGAGTCTAGGAAAAATACTTTGAAGCTTCAGGTCTTATAAAGAGAGGAGTAGCACATGGACAGAGGTACTATTGTGATGTAATGGTCAAAGAAGAAACAGACAAGCACGCTGACATATTTCCCGAGAGTTAACTGTACTTAAAATATCTCAGTTCTCACAAATGCCATTGTTCAGTTGGCAGCTATGAATTCCAATTTCAATGGCAGCTATTTTTTTTTTTCTCACAAGCACTATGAAGTTAATATACATGATTTAGGTCTGTGGACTACATGTTAGGAAGATTTTGATTTCATCAGTTTTCATTTTGTTTACAGGAAATTCCACTTTCCATTCTGACTACCAAAACACCAAGAAAGGTAGGGGCCCCTAGAAATTAAAAATATGAATAAATAAATAACTTTCTATTTCTGGCTAATTTTAAGCTTTTTTTTCTTTTCTTTTTTTATAATGACTGTTCTTTCACTGTGGGTTTCTCATTAACTTGTGCCAAGCTGAAACCTGATATGTAAGTGAAAGTATATGCTAAGGAGATGGGAGCTTGATTCAATATTCAAATGAAATGATTGCTATATGAATTCCTTAAGATGAATTTAGGTTTGGAAAGAATGAGCTCCAACTTAAAGTGTTAATATTTTCATGATCTTGAAAGATATGTGTAAAGTCAGCTTACAATATACTAACAAATTAAAAGCTAACAAAATCATCAGTTCATAAGTATGATAAGACAGAGCCATATCATTATTGCATTTTAAACAAAATGGGGCATTTCCTTTTAAGTTACAAACTGAGAAAAGCTAATACAATTTCTGCATGGGTACTTTAGACATTGCAACCTAATTATATTTATATTACTTTCCTTGTGCTTGAAATAGAATGTTTTTAGATTAATTTTGGATAAATATGTAAAGAGTGGATTCCAGTTTATTTGGACCATAAATAGTATAATCAAAATAACTCTCTGCTTTGAACTAGATTCCTAAATCAGCATGAGTATTTGGTAATACATTTTTATTTCAGTCTCTCTGAAGAATCTAAACTAATAATCTGGCCTTTTCCCTCCGCAGAATGACCTCATCATTGGCTCAGAAAGTAGGTGAAATAATAATAATAATTCATGGAAGCCATTTTAATATAAATTTATTTGTGTTGGAAAACATTTCAAGTAAGTACATTTCTTCTTACTAAATAGCTAAGAGAAAGAAGTCTGATAACAGAGGAGTAATATGATTAATGAAACACTTGTTTTTATTTTATATGCTCTTAATTTATAAGCACAAAGGAACATTTTTCAAAGTAAAGATAGAAAAGAAAAAAATTTAAAGGATAGCATGTGAGAGTTATCCTTAATATGTATCATTAATTAATTAAAATATGTTTACCTCTAAAATAAAAAAAGTAAAAGTCAGTGGCTTTGAAAGAGAGACAATTCTTTTATGTAACCAAAAAGTGTTTTGCGTGAATTACAAAGTATAAACACTGGCAATGTGCTATAGTATTGGTGAACCTACCTCATGAAGATCAAAGTGATGTTTCTTGCTTAGTAAAGTAAATTGGTATATGTTAGCCTTCCTAGCAATGACACACTCACTTAGGTTAACTGCGGGGATGGAATCTGGTCCACAAGAATTCCTATCTCTGTCAATCCTAACTGTTAACATGATTTCAAAATAAAAAGACCCTAGAGTCAAATGCAGTCATGATAACTTAGAAAAGGTTATCATATTTGACTACCTTGCTATGATACACAACAAAATGATATGACAGAAAAGAAGAGACTACGGAATTAACAAATATCAGCCTGTAGACGAAAAAGAGTTGGGGAAATTTTGTCAAGTTTGAGAACTCAAGGAAATAAAAGTTGTTTCAGGTTTTTTTCCTTACAGGATTTGCCATCAAAGTCTCCCAGTACCTTACAGAACATTTGCTAGTCTCATTCATGAACCAATGAGTATAAAGAAAACCTTGAGATGTGGGATTAATAGAAATCAGTAAGGAGAAATTTTTATGGAAAAGTGGAATAGTGTCTGTTGAATGTCAATGGCTCAACCATGACTGCTGAAATGCCTGACAGAGAAGGTAGTAAAAAGGAAGAATAACTGTCCTACACTAAGTCACCTGGCAGGCTGCTCCATTCTTGGCACAAATCAACAATCTGTGGACTCACACTAAAAGAAGACCATAAGGGTTGGGGAGACAGCATAGTGGCTATGTAAAAGGCTTTCATGCCTGAGGCTCCAGGGCTACAGGTTGAATCCCCAGCTCCACCATAAATCTGAGCTCAGCAGTATTCTGGTTCAACACTCTCTCTGTATTGTTTCTCTCACACTACTAAAAACAATAATAAAATAAAGTAGAATAAAAATATTTTAGAAAGAATAGCCTCTCTCTCTTTTCTCTCTCTCCTTCCCCCCCCCCTCTCTCCAAAAGAAAAGATAGTAAAAAGTGCCCTGTGTGTCCTGGCATGGGGTTTGTTGAATATTTGAGTAGTGAGTGGAGTTGAGGGTTAATAAAAGCAAGTTTTGAATTAGAGTGAGAGAGGAGAAAGTAGAAAACACAGGGATTAAAAAGTGTGTGTTTGTGATTATCCCAATCGATGCAGAGAAAGCCTTTTTCAAGATCCAACATCGCTTCATGATCAAAAACATTGACTGGGGATTGACAGAAAATTCCTCAAACTAGTCAAGTGTATATACAGTAAACCTACAGGGAGCATAATACTCAATAGCAAGAAACTGAAAGTTTTCTCTCTGTGGTCAGGTACAAGACAGGGCTGTCCACTATCTTCATTACTATTCAATGTAGTCTTCAAAGTCCTATTCATTGAAATCAGCCAAGAGAAAGAGATTAAAGGTATGCAGATTGGAAGAGAAGTCAAACTGTCAATATCCATAGATGTTATGATAGTATACATAGAAAATCCAAGAGAATAAAGTATGAAACTCTGAAACTTATTAAGCAACATAGTAAAGTGACAGGCAAAAAATTAACATAAAAAAATCAGTGGCATCCCACTATGCAAATACCAAGCTGAAGAGAAGAAATCCTGAAATAAATTCCATTCACTATAGCAGTAAAACAATCAAATATCTAGGGATAAATCTAACAGGGGACAGAAAGACCTCTATATCGAAAATTATGAGTCACTATTCAAGGAAACAGAAAAAGATACAAAGAAATAAAAAGAAAGACATCCCATGCTCACAGGGTGGAAGAATTAACATTTTGAAAATGTTAACACAATCCCTGTATGTATGCATGTATGTATATGTGTATGCAGTATCTATCTATCTATCTATCTATTTAGATATATGATTTTATAGTTCAGAGAGAAATTGAGAGGGAAGGTGGAGGGAGGAAGGAGGGAGGGAGGGAGAGAAAGAGAGGGAGAGAGAGAGAGAGAGAGAGAGAGAGAGAGAGAGAGAGAGAAAGGGGTAGGGGCAAGGTGCTCAAACCCTTGTCCCTTACACATGGTAACATGAGTGCTCTACCACTTGGTATACCATCACATGGCTCCCCAAGTTTTTTAACAGAGAGTAGAACAAGAGATACAAAAATTTGTCTGGAGATAAAAAATATCTAAAAAAGCAATCCTGAAAAAAGCAATCCTGAAACAAAAGAGCAAGAATAGAGGCATGATGTTTCCCAATCTTAAAATATACTACAGATCCACTATAAGCTGCCTGGTACTCAAACCAAACTAGACACACAGACAGGTGGAAAGGAATGGAGAGCCCAGACCATCCCCAGCCACAGGAGGGAGAAGTCTGCTTGAAAAATAAGCAACAGACCACACTGACTAGCCAGCCATTCAGGGAGCACTCTTGCAAATGGATCTTCTAGCTCTGGTTGGGCTGATAGGATGTGCTTGAGGTGAACTGTCCTCACTAAGACCTTCCTAAGTTTAAAAATCTGTGGGGAAAGAAAGAATGCATCATGCTATTTCTATCAGTAAGTTTTAAGGTTATTTGCTTATATACAGTAATAATTATCTGGTGCAGATATTGGTGCTGCATGTGGTCGTCTGCTTCTATAATAGCAACATAAAGTAGTGACACTGAATTCAGAATTTGATGGCTATTGAAAGCTCAAGATTAGTAAAGTGAGAGTACTCCCTGTGACACACCCAGACAAACAGATGTTTCAAGATACAAATGAATGCTGTTTAAGTTTCTGAATTTGGGATAACTAATTATGGAGCAATCGAAAATTACTATATGACCTCATATCCTTTTTCTATTAATTCATTCATCCTAGAGACTATTTTAATTTCAAATTCCATGTCTTAGTATTGTTTTTCTTAGAATTTCTTAAGATTATAATACATTTTATATACATTATGTTTCTTGCCTATCATTTTTCTGTTATGCTGTTTTAGGTATTTTATTATCTTTATTGCTAAGTATTCTACTAACGAATGCATACTGTGATCTGATTATTTATTACTGCTTTCAAACATGTAGGTTTCTTTCAGGGTAGCTGACAACTGTATTGAACATTCTTGCTCACAAATCTTGTCTGGATCTGTGTTTCATTTTGTTGGAGGAAGTGCCTAGAGTAGAAATGTTGAGTCATAGGGCAGGTGGAGGTATGTAGGGCATTGCCAAGTTGTTTTCCAAAGGATGATATCATTTTCCTACCAGCAATGCACACCAAGCTAATTCCTATACATCTTGCCAGTCTTTTTAATAGGCTCTGGAAGACAGCTGCCAGAATAGGAATCCTGGCATTGACACAAACTGTATGACCTTGAGGAAGTTAGTACCTCAGTTTTTATTTGTGAGATGAGAATAATAGTACTTGAACCATAAAGCTAGTTTTGATGAATAAATGAGTAAAAGTGTGTGTTGTTAGAACTGTGTATGAAATCTAATATCATATAAGTTAAAATATTATTTTGGACTTTTGCACTTGTATTTATGAAAAAGGTTACTCTATAATTTTTCGTCACATATTTTAGGATTTTGATGACTTAATAAATTAGTACTGTTATATGTTCTCATTTTTACTATACTTCATAAATTCTTATGAATATTATAGTTATTAAAATCTTAAATATTATCAATGAATAAAAGGACAGTACTCAGATAGTGAAGGGACAGATGTCCTTGCCAAGAAAAGAACCCATTTCAGGGCAGAAAACTGTAACAAAAAGAAATCTGTAAGGTTCAGAACATTACTCTGAGAAAGAAGCAGGGGAAAGTGTATCCTGAACCCTTGAGATCTCAACCCTACTATGGTCTTATGTACAACTAGAATGAGAAAAAAAAAAAAAAAACATCTGCAGGCTGGTGGTAGTTGCTGAAGCTACCGTTTTGGTAACCTTTCTCAGATCTTGCTGAGATCAACAATGATGAACTCCAGTTTATAAGTCATTATTAATAGTAGCAGATACTGAAGGCAAATGCCTCAGAATACCTCTGTCCACCCCTAGAAATTATTTGAACTAGCTGAGAACAGAGAGATGCTTATCAAGAATTGTTGGTATGCTTCTAGTTCTGCTTCTGGGATCCCTTCTGTTACATTGCTTGATGTTGTGGTCTATTTACATGGTCATTCTGTTACATTGGTTTGGTCTCACTCCCCCTGCCTCCGGGAGATTTTGGTTTAGTCCTTGCTATTTCGCACTTCTTCCCTCTCCCGCCCCCTATCCTACATACTTCCTGGGTTCCTGACTCTTCCGCAGGGTGGGGGGGGAGACAAGACAGACTTGGGTTGTGATTAGATTAGATTAGTTTTTTGAACCGTTCACTTGTAAATAAAGAAATACTGCTTCTCCGCTCAGCCATGTGTCCCTAGTCGTCTGTCTCCCACTGCGAAGCTAGCCCGGCATACTGGCGCCCTGAACTTTGACTGACAAAGAATGACAAACACTTGGGAGACAAACAGACCAGTGGTCATCAGCCACTCCTGAGTACTGGCAAGCAGACCACATATTTAGTCATTGAGCAACCAAGGATCTTTCAAAGTATAGTCAACTAGCAAAGATACTACACTGCCTTCCATGCTCCCTTGCTGACCTACATCTTGTCAGACTGCTGGCATTTCAGGATTTATTCAAAGGACTTTGAGCATATTGCTCATATGAACTAATAATGGTCATTGAAATGCCATGATGTATTCAAAGTGTTGAATAGGAAAGACCTCCAACCAAGAATACTCAACCCTGCTAGATAATCACTCTGATTTAAAGAGTTCAGAAAAGCAACAGTTAAAAGAATGTGTAGCCACTAAACAGGCATGTAATAGATACTACAGGAAGTTCTATAAAGAAAATGATGGATGATCTCACTTGCATGTGGTATATAAATAAAAAAATAACAGACAAAGTAAAATGAAAACAAAATCTTAAGACTCTGACTGCAGACCAGAGGTTACCAAGGTAGGGTGGTTGGGTGATTTAAAAGGTTGGGGGGGGGGGCAGTGTCTTATGGTAGAGGGTTACATTGATGGTTTCTAGTCTGCCAGGCTACTAGAAATAGAAATGCTGTGTTCTAATAAGATGTGTAGAATCTTTCCCTTTTCTGACTCAACATTTTCAACCTGGACTCTGGTTTTATTGTCCGCCCCACAGTGATCATGTGACATTTAATAGGGTTTGCCCGGAGTCTGGCAAAAGATCCAAATGTCTTGAAGTGAAAAAAGAAAGGATTCCAGCTGAAGAGTGTTCTATGAGGAAGTAGAGTGAATTCAAGTCTGGGCTAAACAATAGTGTACTTGGAAGGACATAAGACCATGAAGCTATCTCTTTTTATTTTGCAGTTAAAAAAGCATAACTTTCTACTTTGCATCTGAGGACAGTTAAATTTCCCAAGTTCTTCTCTTGTATTTCTATCCACATCACATTATTTGCTTAATGTAAGAAGATCTTTGATAGCAAGTTTCAAGTAATTAAGAATGCATAAGCCTTCTTGTCCGTGAATAGAATGATCAGAGAGCTGGATCTTTGCCTCACTATGGAGGTCTTCCTGAATGACAATTCTATGCAGATGGATAATGATGTTTCTTCTCCTTTCTATCACTAAGCACTCAGCTGTTATTAATTCTTTAATTTCCTATTACCTACAAAATAGAGCTGGGGAAGAAGTAAATATTCCTTTTCATAATGAATTTTCAAGATTGATTTTTTTACAGTATGCAACTACCATTATAAATTATGGTGATGTGTATGATACAGAAAATCCTAGCAAAGGTATATTTCAAAGTTAACCCAATTGTCAAATAATGTGATTATAGCAATAACTATCTATTGCCTTCTTAAACCCTAAGACAGTAGGAACCTCCTGCTTCCTCTATAGAGCTTATATTTCCCCCAGTCCTGGGACCTCTTAGGTAGGGCTCACTTTCCTGCATGCTTCTCTCAATTCATACCAAATGATATTGCATCAGACGATCCCAATGGAATCAATGCATACAGTACCACCTCAGCATAATTCACTTCAGACTGTGTCCAGAGACATCAGGCGTAGAATGTCAACCCTTCAGCCTCATTACAAGGGTGAGAACTTTCCTTTCTCATAGAGTTAACTAATTCCATTTCGGGTGGTCCACTTCCTAACAAACCTAGATATAGACCTAGATATAGACCAGGTCCTGTGAGATACAGCATATGTTCACATGTATCCACAAATTTGGGGCAAAATGTAGACCTGAAAGGAAAAGTACATAACAGAACACACTGACTAGCCAGCCATTCAGGGAGCACTATAGTCTGCAGTGAGTCAGTATCAAGTTCATAGTGAAATAGTGTCTACTTAGACTTAGATACCCTCCTCACCTACTTCCTATTACAGTTCCCTCACTCGCTCCAAAGCTAACCTTATCAAAGCAAGGTCTGAAAAAGCTGAATAAGGGCAAGAGACTGGCATACTTTAATGATGACTCCTTAGTCACTATTAGGCCACCCCATGAGCTAGGGCCCTAATCAGGGAGTCCTGAGATTCCCAAACAGACATGATGGACTTAGACCTCCAATAAATCCCTCTCTCCATTGTTTCCAGTCAACTCTATCAGGAACAATAAAACAGACTCCTTTGTGGGCCCTCATAAGACCTTGCCCTCAACTTGGATCAACAATGATAGGGAATGTTCCATCCTCTGAAGGGAGGCTGGACAACATACTTTAAGTTACATCTGAGGAAGATGGGTCCTGATATTGGGACAGCTTGGAACATTCCTACTTATGACTACAGAATGTGAACTCAGATCTACAGGGATGCAGAGGTCACATAGTCTCCTAAGCTAAATATGGGCCCCAGATCACATCAAATCGATGGGGTTTACAGTCAACAATGTTTATACCCTTTCCCATATGTGGTAGCTACTGTCTTCCCTGAAGCAGCTTTCTAGTCCTTTTTCCAGCCATGACATCATTTCCCCACAATACCTTGGATCCACCTGTATATCATATTTCAGGTTCAGGGAAAAAAAAAAAAGAAAAAAAAAACTAGGCACAGGCCCTTTGGAATAAAACTAATAATATGCCTACTAGCTATCTACAAACCGGAGACTGCCCCCAACTCCTCATCTGCACTATTCCAGTCATTAATTAGGTTCATGATCAGTCAATAATTTGTTTGGCTTTATATGTTAACACTCTTTTCAGCCACCAGGTTTCAGATGCTAGCATGATGTCAACCAGACTTCCCTGGACAGACAACCCCACCAATGTGTCCTGGAGCTCTGATTCCCCAGAACCCTGCCCCACTAGGGAAAGAGAGAGACAGGCTGGGAGTGTGGATCAACCTGTCAATGCCCATGTTCAGTGGGGAAGCAATTACAGAAGCCAGACCTTCTACCTTCTGCATCCCACAATGGATTAGGTCCATACTCTCAGAGGGTTAAAGAATAGGAAAGCTATCAAGGGAGGGGATGTTCTGCTGGGAGTTCAGCTGGTGGGAATTGTGTGGAGTTGTGCCCCTCTTATCCTATGGTTTTGTCAGTGTTTCCTTTTTATAAATAAAATAAAAATAAATAAATAAGATAAACTTACTGAGACTTCGCAGGAAAAAAAACATGTGATTAGTTTCTCTGCTCAGTCAAATGCTAATTTTAAAATCTAGTCTTTAGTAGTAATTAAGAGTTCAAGGAAACAATGAATCAGATAACAGATAATAATTTTTCATTTTGTTATGTATGCTAAATGTATGTGGGCATGAATATACACACACACAACTTTATCAGTGATCCAATTAAAAAAGTTCCTGGCATCTTCAGTTCTTGGACAGAAGGAGAAAGTTTTGTTGATAATATATCAATACATCTCATATACTGGCAAAATTTCATTTAGCAAAAATCTTTAGATAGTGAAAAGCAAATTTCATCAAGAATATTTCCATGGTTATAAACAGATTAAGAAACACAGCTGTTGAAGTAACAGTGTTGATGTAGCTGTTTCAGAGAAACAATATGCAGTCAAGAATTCCTTGCCAAAGGCCTGTGATGGATAGTGCACACATGGCTATGTAGGTGCTAGACTTCAGTCAAATGAAGACAAGTCTAAAGGTAAGTTCACAAAACCACTTTAAATTTTAGTTTGGTAAGTGTCTTCAAACCATTGCTTGGACTTCCCATATAACTGACTTATAGTTTAAATCACTCATGCTAACTCAAAATATCCATGCCCTCCTTGATTTATTGTCTTCCTAATAATTATTTCTTGTGCTATCAGATAAGACAGATATGTTCTAGCACTATTCTATTATAGGTCTACATACTCCAGTAGAAATACAAGATAAGCCAAAAGTACAAACCCTATATGTCATTTTAAATGTTTCTGGTACTATATTTTTTCAAAGAAGGTTCAAGGGAAATTTATTTTAATGATTTAACTCAAAGCCCAGAATACTGCTTCATATATAATCATTATAATATAATTAATAAAATATTTTATTATTAATCACATTAAATCTCCCAAATTCTTAGTGCATTTTACATGCCCAGTTCATTTCAATTTGGGCTAGTCACATTTTACTCAGTATTCACTAGTTACTATATTAAATATATATTGATAGTATTATATTATACCATATTATATTGTTATGTTATATAAGTGATATATGTATCATAAAAGCAGACTCTTTGAATATGAGTTCAGCTATCTTTATCTCCATGACAAAGGAATCTCAAAAACAATGTTAGTGGTCAACAAAATAATTCACATGGATAGTGCATCTGCTTTGCCATACCTGCAACCCAGGTGTGGGCCCAGACTCCACCACATCTGAGGAGGACCAGTGCTGTGGACCTTTCCTCTCTCTGTGTTTCTGTTTATCTCTATGGAAAAAAAAAATCAGCATAGAACAGTGGAGTGCGAGTGATGACATGAAAACAGCTATACTTTTATTTTAAGTGCTCTGAAACTGAAATATTCATCTGTTTCCTTAAGTATACTTATGTTTTGTTGACTTATGCTTTATAATGCACTTGGTGCTACTGTTAACATCATAAACAATCTCCATTCTCCTGGAGCTTATGTGCTTATAAGAGAGGCAGAAAATAAACATTTGCAGAGTCTTTATTCTATGTGAGACAGTCTTTGGAGAGTTTGAAGATATATGACCTCAAACATGTACCTAGGGCAACATGGAGAAGTGGTCCTGGAAACTTAGGAGTGCTGGGATTTCATGTTGATTTGCTCATGATGGACTGCTTATTTGCAGCCAATCCAACCTTCTCTCTTTTTCTCTCTTGTTCTCTCTTTTCCCCCTCTCTCATCACCTATATGCTCTCTCCATTTTATGTGTGTGGAGTGAGAAGAACCTGTTGTCTGTATAGCAGATTCCTAGAGGCACTTGCTTATCAGTCACTTAGGCTCACAGAGTTGAAGCTCCTCCTTCATGTTGATGGTGACAAAGGAGAACTTCCTGCCCTACCTTTGTTTCAGGAATTCTCAGGATCTAGCTTGGACTTTTGAACTTAAGCACTACTATATTTTCACTTTGCTCATTCAAAGGACTCAAGAGAAGTGTGCTAGTCATTTATAAAATGACATTGGAAAGGAAAATAGTAACACCTTTGGTCCTATCCTAGAGCTCCTTGCAAATCATTATCAGATTATCCTTTTTAAAGTCTTCATTAGATCACAAAGAAATAAATATTGCTCCTGACCACTGAATATGAAGAAACTATGTCTTTTTCTTTTTTTAATCTTTAAAATTTCATTTATTAGGGAATTAATGGTTTACAGTCACCAGTAAAATAAGATACAATAGTTCGTCCATGTGTAACACTCCCCAGGTTTCCACATAACAATTCAAACCCCAATAGGTCCTCCTCTGTCTTTCAGGACTTGAGCCTTCCCCCAACCCCAGAGTTTTTTACTTTGGTGCAACACACCAACTCCAGGCCAAGTTCTGCATTGTGTTTTCCCTTCTGTTTTTATTTTTCAACTTCTGTCTATGCGTGAGAAAAACTATATCCTTGTCAACATACCAGCATAACAAAAGTAAAGAAATGCAATGGAAACACACAAACTTGTTAGTTGAGTTATTGTTAACCAAGATGAACTGAACGTGGAAGGGAGAAAGTGCTGTGTTCAACATTCTAAAATGTTAAAGTTCCAGTAGAAGTGGGCCATGGTACTTCAATATGAGATTAGGTTCTCATAAACTTGCCAAGATTTTTTAAAAAAGTGCCTGTTTGTTTCTTAGCTGCTTTATCACAAGAAACACAACAGGCACAGAACCATATCTTGTGGTCTCCTATCTGCTAAATGGTTTCACTATATCAGAATTTTCCATTAACTGAAAAGTGACTATTAAATGCATTTTACTTATGGTGAGTGGACTTCTTACAGTCTCACACACAGAGCAGTTCTAATGACTTACTTTTCCCCATAAATTTCCTACTGCATTTTGGCATTTCGAGATTTAAAAAATGTATTTTTTAAGTTTTCAAATCACTCACTTTTAACAGAAAAATAGAAACTCATTTCTTGTAACAAGAAAAATATAAGGAGCTTGCTTAGACACAAACATATTATGATAGCTATGGAGAAACATTCCAATGGACACAAATCACTTTTGATGTCATTCTTTACATTTTTAAACTTGCATTATTACTATCACTTCAATGGTTTCATTATTAAGTCAAACGAAAGGCGAAATCCCTTGAATGATGAACAAAGCAGGTTAATTGGAAGCATTCTTATTTCTTAAGTTTCAAATTCTCATGATTAAGAGGAATTGGGTATGAGTGTCATAATATAAAAAGAGAAATTATTTGGTTTTATAGTCACTGATGTATGAACTAGTCATGAGAAGAAATACCACTTACGGAAAAATCTCTTAACAATAGTGCTTTATGTTTTTCCTAAGAAAATTGGCTTCATGCTTATTTTCTCATTGTGAATCTACTTCCTATGGAAGTCACAGATTTAGCTTTTTTTTTTTTTTTTTTTGGATGGAGACAGAGGCAGAGAGGCAGAGAAGCAGAGGAGCAAAAAGAGGGGGGCATAATATGAATGGAAGAGAACACAACACTGAACTTTCCTTCAAAGCATTTTAGGGCCAGATTTGAATCTGCTAAAATAGTGCATTATCCAAATGAACTACTGGGTTGTCAGTAGTCATGATATACTTTTTTTCTATGCAAAAATATATCATGACTTTTCTGAAAGTCTAGTGTTTCATCAATTTCACAAATTTAGTATTTTTAAAATGGCATTATTTTCCCCTCCTCCTACCCTATAGTAGTAGAGTGCTGTCTTCTAGTCTCTCCATCATATGTTTGGACAGGAGGGTGTGTGCATGGAGGTGTGTGTGAGAAAGAGGGAGTGTGTGTGCATGTGCATGTGCATGCGCGTGTGTGTTGAGCTCACAATGATCTATAGTCATCATCGCAACCCTTTTCCACTTCCCAGATTACCTCTGGCTCTTCTCCAGCCATTTTCTCCCACTGTGCAGCATGCTCCCAGGATAAATTCCCTGCCATCAGTTGCTGTGTGGGCAGGAAATGCAAACTAATTTTAACCTTAACTTTACCAAAGCATCATTAGAATTTTAAAATCTGAGAAAATGAATCATCTGGCTTAGGCCAGAGTCAATAGGAATATTTCAGGATGGTTGAGAGCTAGCTATCTGAGGTTGCAGATATTCTACTCTCTGATTCTCTCAATAATCACCAATCGTTGAAGCAATCTATAATTTTACATAGTAATCATTCTAAAGCCCATGCCAGACAGATTGTATTTGTCTGGGTCAGTCTATGGTGCTAATATGACCAAAATATGGGCCCCATGGAAACCAGGAAAACCAACTCTGAAAAGAAAATAAACCTATTTTATATTCATAAGTTGTAGCCCAAACCTGGCCAGACATCTCACAAATACATGCTGTGGCTAATAAGCAGGGTGGGTGAAAGACCTTGTGCTAAGTTGGAATAGTGCAAAGGTCCTCGAGTTAAGCAAATTGGGATCCTGATTCATTGTGGGTAAGAGGCTGTGATGCATATGCTACAGTAAATAGACATATGATGAATGTCACTGCCACTTACTTTTGAAAAATGGAAGACAATGTCATTTATGCTAAGGTACATACTGTCTTAAAGAATGGATCCTGTTTTTAACAGCTTCCATGATTTTAGAGTGTATCTCTCACTAATTCTCATATATGACTGCCTCTGGACCACAAAGAAAGATATCGTGTGGAAATGTTTACTTTGGTATCAAAAGACCTGAGATCAAACCCTGCATGCATCATTTACTTTTTTGCTGGCCCTTAAACACAGTGCTTTCACTCTATAAACTGTTCATACGCAAAAGAGAGCTGTTAGCCAGTGAGCTAAATATGTAATTTTACTTAGTGCCTGAGACAAGGTCAAGTCTCCACTACGGGTGACTTCATTACATTGTGGGGCAGCACACGAAGCATAGTTACTGTGGAGTCAGGTTCATCAAAGGACAAGAATAAACAGCCTTACATCTTTATTCACTTGTTTGTTCCAATTTCTGTTGTTTTTCTGCAGGCATTTCTCTTTCTAGTACCTTCATTTATTTTTTTAAAGGATTTATTTATAAAGACAGAGATAAACCAAGAGGGAAAGGATATAGAGAAGGAGGAAGAGAACTACACGCAGCACTGCCTCACCACTCATGAAGCTTCCCCCCTGCAGGAAGGGACTTGAAACTTAAACCCATGCCCTCACACATTATAACACATGTACTGAACTGAGGGCACCACCACCCATCCCTACGAAGCATTTTTCTTTTTTAGATGTATCAGCACACACTTCTTGTGCAGGGCCTTCCTACTCCATGATTTCATAGACCAAGTACTTCTGAATCCCAGCATCTTTAAGGCGGGTGTATTGCATGCAGCATCACTTCCTACCTTACCGACCATATTTCAAAGTCCTTTGTTTAGAGTAGCCATCTTGTTAACTAGACTTCAATAACGCTCACATAGGATGCTGTGTTCATCTCCCCCCAAAACAAAACAAAACAATACACTTATATAAGAGGTGTTGTGCAGAGGTGAAACAACTATACACTTGGAAGGCAAAGGCCAAATCCTTTCTAAAAGGTTAAAAGCATTCCCTCTCTATAGATCTTTGTCCAGGAACTGGATTCAATATTGGCAACACATTTAACCTTAGTTGATTTTTTTCTCCTTTCTAAACGAACTTGAGAATGAGCTTCATGAAGACAGATTGGTGAGCATGGAAGAAACTTGTAATGAGCTTTAACTGTAGTCTCAGTTGTTAGGTTCCTCAGCTGAGTGTTTGTGTAGGGAGTCTGGTGCTGTCTCCTTAATTCAGTGATATAAGAGTGAGCTGGAAATAATAGTCTGGGTTTTCCATGTGAATCTGGAGCAGCACTTTGATTTATTTTCCAAGTTATTAGGGAAGAAAAGACATATTCACCGCCCTTTGATACTGTAAAATAGAAAGCCAGAGAGTGCTGTAATTCTGCCCTGGGAAATAAGTTCCATTTTAATATTCAAGAAAGTGTGTATGTAAATAGAGGTAAAGGCATTTGTAGGAAAGCCCAACAGGCAGTCCATGATTCACAGAGGTTTGCATGGATTCTCTTTGTTCACCCAAAACCAGCTTTGAGGCAACAATTCTCTTTCTATACAATGTGACAAAACAAGATTCTGTATCATTTAGCATGTGTGCTCTTCCAGGGCCATCATCACCTCCATCTATATCTTTCACTACTAATACAATTATTGGTTTACTCCTACCTTTAAGTTATACTATACATCCTGATTTTTTTTTTTTACAGGCAGCACATGTCCCTGATAATACAAGTGACCTGTATTTGTATTTTGTTGTTACTATCAGTAAGAGTTGACAAGGAATCAAGATGAGGAGTGCAAGATTCTTGGCATTCTAGGCCCAGTCAGATGAATCAAGACCTTTCAGTGTTATTTTTCTAAGCTGGGTTGTCGGCAGAAATACATGCACATGTCTTAAAAACAAATTTCTCTGAACCCACTCTTGAATCTATTATCCAGCCTCCCTAGAACAGTTTACTCTTCACTCTTGCCTTCATGATGTGTCCTCCAGTAAAATACAGCCATCAATGACATTTTTTTCCTCTCTGATATTTTCCAAAGAATTTTTCTGAAAACTGAGAATCGAAGCATTGGTAGGGAGGATTCATTCAGTGTGGACTGTAAGGATGTTAGTTTACAGCCTAGGAGAGAATGCTTTAGTATCATGTTGTCACTCTATGAGAACAGTGAAGGGCATATGCCCCAGTTTATACATTTTTTAAGCTAGTACATACAGAGCTTTTCTAGATGATTTGATGTTCTAGAACAAAGATAAAGAAACATTGTTCCTAACTACCAGATAAGAGGAAGAAATACCCCCACACCTATGGACATCTAATCTTTGACAAAGGGACTCAGACTATTAAATGGGGAAAGCAGAGTCTCTTCGACAAATGGTGTTGGAAACAATGGGTTGAAACATGCAGAAGAATGAAACTGAACCACTGTATGTCACCAAATACAAACGTAAATTCCAAGTGGATAAAGGGCTTGGATGTTAGACCACAAACTATCAGATACTTAGAAGAAAATATTGGCAGAACTCTTTTCCGCATAAATTTTAAAGACATCTTCAATGAAATGAGTCCAATTACAAAGAAGACTGAGGCAAGTATAAACCTATGGGACTACATCAAATTAAAAAGCTTCTTTACAGCAAAAGAAACCACTACCCAAACCAAGAGACCTCTCACAGAATGGGAGAAGATCTTTACATGCCATACATCAGACAAGAGTTTAATAACCAACATATATAAAGAGCTTGCCAAACTCAACAACAAGACAACAAATAACCCCATCCAAAAATGGGGGGAGGACATGGACAGAAAAGATCCAAAAGGCCAAGAAACACATGAAAAAATGCTCCAAGTATCTGATTGTCAGATAAATGCAAATAAAGACAATAACAAGATACCACTTCACTCCTGTGAGAATGTCATACATCAGAAAAGGTAACAGCAGCAAATGCTGGAGAGGGTGTGGGGTCAAAGAAACCCTCCTACACTGCTGGTGGGAATGTAAATTGATCCAGCCTCTGTGGAGAACAGTCTGGAGAACTCTCAGAAGGCTAGAAATGGACCCACCCTATGACCCTGCAATTCTTCTCCTGGGGATATATCCTAAGGAACCCAACATATCTATCCAAAAAGATCTGTGTACACATATGTTCTTGGCAGCACTATTTGTAATAGCCAAAACCTGGAAGCAATCCAGGTGTCCAACAACAGATGAGTGGCTGAGCAAGTGTGGTATATATACACAATGGAATACTACTCAGCTGTAAAAAATGGTGACGTCACCATTTTCAGCTGATCTTGGATAGACCTTGAAAAAATCATGTTGAGTGAAATAAGTCAGAAACAGAAAGATGAATATGGGATGATCTCACTCTCAGGCAGAAGTTGAAAAACAAGATCAGAAAAGGAAACAGAAGTAGAACCTGAAATGGAATTGGCGTATCGCACCAAAGTAAAAGACTCTGGGGTGGGTGGGTGGGTGGGGAGAATACAGGTCCAAGAAGGATTCAGAGGACCTAGTGGGGGTTGTATTGTTATATGGGAAACTGGGGAATGTTATGCATGTACAAACTATTGTACTTACTGTTGAATGTAAAACATTAATTCCCCAGTAATAAAAAAATTTTAAAAGAGGAATAAATAAAAGTGAAAATAAATCTCAATACAGAGTAATTAATTTATGTGACTTTAACACTTTATTTCTTTATTGACAAGATTTGTGCTTTTCAATACTATTGAAATACTACATCTTTTGGGGGTGAAGTTGGCATCAGATGTTTCTTAGTTTCATCATATTCTCTTTCCACATTAGCTTTCCCTACTCCTTGTTTGTTTTTAATTTCCTGTGTCCCATGCTGTAGGCCCTTAATCAATCAACTTTATCTGGCTTTCTCTTTGATAAGCTGTAAGGATAGCATTATAAGCTTCAATTTGTCTGCTAACCCAAAGAGCACTGACTAAATGTATAAAAACCTTTAAAAAATCACTTGGCAATGCTGTTGGTTGAATATCCAATAAAACTATGCACTAGGATATATTGAATCAAAGGTAAACATGGGATATTTTTCATTGATATGTTCCCTTGAGTCAAGGACTCAAATTTTATAACCAAATAGACTTAGCAAGGAGAGTCATGTATAATGCATTTATTCATTAATTCAAATTATCTTCACAATTTTTTTCAAAAGCTCAGAGGACTCAGAATATCAAATATACTCCATAAGAGTATTTATTAACCCAATTACAAAATGTAAAGGATTTCAGTTAGCTAAACTGAACTTGTGAATATTTATAAAGATTTACATGCCTTTTATACCATAGACTAATATCAGGACTTAACAAATCATTTTCTCTTTGCTCTTTTTATACCAAATGGACATACTGATAGTGACTACTATGATCAGCAGTGAAATGTTTAGGTAAACTGACAGGTGCTTATAACGAGGTCTGAAAGTGATCAACGTATTGAGATGTATTGAGAAGCGGCAACTGTCATTTCTACCTTCCCCAGTGGATTTGGTTCTGAGGGAGGTGAAGAAGCCCCTGAATTTGTAGACATGACCTAGCAGAAATCTCAGAGGGCAGTAAAACTTTCATGCATCATCATCTCCACACATTCTTTGTGCTATCTCCATAAATAGGAGGTTATTCTTTGCACATAAGCCAAGTGCATTTGTGTAAGTTTGTATGTTTCCTGCTATCCCTTTTACAGTCACATCCATATTTGCATCTATGTTTCATTTTCCATTTAGCCACATGAAGAAATTGATTCTTGCTAAGGTGCTATTATGTGTTTCTAGAGTGTTCATAATGTGTGCCAGAGTCTTAAGAGCAAATTTCAATTTTACCCCCTGATAGGCACCTATTTTTTTTTTAAATAATGTATCTCATCTTTATTAAATCACAGAGAGAAGCCTGTGGAAAGAGAAACCCATACCCTTTATTTACAAAAAACCCTGGTTCTAATTGCCACATGTTAATTTCTATGTTATCTACAAATGAATATAGGTAAATATAGCAGAGAGATACAGCCAATACATTCTACATACAACTTTTTAATACTAATATCTCATTATCTTATTTATTTTAATTTCAAGAAGGAATTTAGCTCAGTATACTAAGAGGGTTTTTGATTTAAAAATACTCCCACAGTTTTGTAATTGCTAGTATGGGGCAAAATATTACGTCTAAGTTTTGTTTCACACTAGTAAATTTATAATGCCTATCACACAGGTTAGTGTGAAAGTCAAATAGGATTAATACTGTACATGAGGGGCCTCGGCTAAAACTTGGCACCAAGTATCTACTCCATAAATCCTCGTACTATGGGGACTGTGGACTTCTTCTCCCTTTGAGGCTGAGATACATGGGCCATGAGAGAGATGCAAGGTTATGGGATTACCTTGTAATCCTTGGCAGCAGAGACTGTCTGGCCAGAGATGCTAACAGTGAGGCCTTGAATGGATGACAAGATCTAATTAGCCACAGCATAACTAAATTGCTTATTTTGTCTTTACTTAACAATAATTTCTGCATGATTAGTTATTATCAAACTATTCAAAATAGATGGAGTTCCTTCTAGTGAAGAGTACTGTGAAAGTTACACCTTTATTTAAAATGTTGTGGTGTGACTGGACACAATTCTAAATCAAGATTCCCATCAAAGACCTAAAATTAAAATGTTGGTTTTTAAAAATGGTTGTCTCAAAAAAACCTACATGTAGATACACTGATTCCTACGTTATTATCTCAGAAACATAGGGCTACACGGGAGTATGGAAAAAGTTACTAGAGTTACAGAAGATTCCGGGAGCATCTGGGTGACAAGTCTAGCAGATGGAGACTTGTCTCAAGTGGCCTCCCTCAGGGCTCTGTTCTGGCTCCTACGCTATTTAATATTTACATCAATGACCTCCCAGAAACTTCTTCAAGGAAGTTCATCTACGCCGATGACATCTGCTGTGCAACTCAGGCATCCAAGTTCGACATCCTAAGAGGAAACACTCACGAAAGACATGTCTCTGATATCTGATTACTGTAAAAAATGGCGACTAATCCCTAGCACTGCAAAAACGGTATCATCTGTTTTCCATCTACACCATGCCTCGGCCTCGCGTGAGCTTAATGTGCAGCTTGGCGATACGAGAATCCGGCATGAAGCCCAGCCAGTCTATCTTGGCGTTACTCTCGATCGCACCCTGTCATTTCACGAACATCTCATAAAAACTGCAGCAAAGGTGGGCGTGAGGAATCACATCATTGCAAGACTGGCCAGCTCATCATGGGGCACGAGCGCTTCCACACTACGATCATCATCTCTGGCATTATGCTATTCCACTGCAGAATACGGTGCCCCAGTATGGTTCCGTAGCCCCCATGTCCACTTGGTCGATTCCAAATTATATTCCTCCATGAGGATAATTTCTGGAACCATCCGTTCCACCCCGGTTCCATGGCTGCCAGTTCTTAGCAACATCGCCCCGCCAGATATTCGTCGGGATGCGGCATCATCTAAGTTCATTTCCCACGTCTACGCTCGACCGGACCTGCCAATATACGCGGAGATCTTCGCCCACCCTGTCCAACGCTTGACATCTCGTCACCCAATCTGGTCCCCTACGCCTACACTGAACTTCTCTGTTCCAGACTCTTGGAAACAGAGTTGGCAGTCAGCTGAGGTAAAGAACAAACACCTCATCACAGACCCCTGCAAGCGTCAACCCGGCTTTGACCTAGCACGTTATGATCGGGCCCTCCTCAATCGCCATCAAACAGGCCATGGCCGGTGCACCGCTATGTTCCACCGCTGGGGAGCCAGAGACGACCCGAACTGCCCCTGCGGCTCCAGACAGACTATGACCCACATAGTCAACGACTGCCACCTCTCCAGATTCAAAGGAGGTCTCGAAACTTTACATCAGGCTCAACCTGACACTGTTGACTGGCTACGGAAGAAGGGCAAACACTAGAAGAAGAAGAACTAGAGTTATGTTTTCATATTTACAGCAAATTCCCTACTCAATAACTTCAAAGCTTCAAAATCATGTTGGTATCAAGCAGACACTCCTTTGAAAACTCAATGAAAAAAATTCTGGAAGCTTTCAGCTCACTAAACCATTATCAAATCGTGTCCCAAAACGTCTCTAGGTTCTAGGAAGAACACTAGGATTAGACAAAACTGGGCCCATAACTTCATTGCTGCCTAGTGGATGGAGCTGAATAAAGTCTCCTCTCTTTATATGTGTCTTTGCAGTTCACCATGACCTGCCTGGTCCACTGTGCACTCCCACCCTCTCAGTTATCTCTTTTGCCATTGGGTTCAGGGATGTGCTCTATCAGGTATACCACAATGTTGCCACTCTTGGAGTTTAGGGATAATACTAGACCTCTTATATAATACCAGACTGTCCTCTCCCCAAACCAAGAATTAGCTGGCCCAAAATGTCTATAGCTCCAGTGTTGAGAAACTGCATTAATTCACTATTTCACATAATATCTCTATAATTTATGGTCTGTAATTATCTTCATTTTACAGATGAGGGAAGTGAGACACACACAGGTTAACTAATTAGCACAAGGCCACACAGTTGATAAATAGAAAGGTTCCATGACCCTTGCTCGACCACTATACTAGGTTCTCTCTCACACATAGTGATAAAATGAAAGTGATATTTGATCATCTAAAATCTCACACTTCATCTCAAGCCATTTCCTCATCTCCAGACCATAGAGACACACAACACTGACATTGTGTTGAGTCACCCATCCCTTCCATGGATAGCTTACTCATTCAGCAGGACAAGTATGTCAGGCTCAGAGAAGGCACTGCCGCTATGCTGATCTCAGTTTACAGTACTTCCTTAGCTCTGCTCTGGGATTATTCAACCTGTGTCTCTTTGGTCTCTTCTTTTTGACTTCCAGCTCTTGGGCTATTTTAGAGCTAATTTATGTATGCTTCAGAAGGTAGGTAATAGGCAATAAAATTCAAATGAATACATTTTGTGACAAGTTAGTATTCCAGGAGAAAGTGAGAATACAGAGCTTGGAAAATTATGAATACAATAAAAATTAATCCTAGTATTCTTTATCATAAGACTTTTGAGGGCCTTATGTTTCCTTTGATAACTTTTAATGTGTAAATATATTATTTGATAGTTGCAAAAACTGATGTGAAATTGCATGATAAGTCCACTTCTACCTAAAAATAATGAATGTAGAACTGGGGATTCATGTTAATTACCTGAAGTACTAAGTGTACATTTGCTAGGAAAACACAGGATTTCCAAGCAATATGTTAATTTTGCAACATAAAAGATTTAAAGGAAGATATATTAAAGGCTATGCTTAAAAAAAATGACACTACTCTTAGGTTTGCAAAACACTTGGCATCCATCAAACAATGTGTGGGTGGGCAGTCTTTCTCTCAGTAAATCAGAAATAGAGTAATAATTAGTTTTATTTTTTATTTCCTCTACAATGCTGGATTGTTGGTTTTATATGCATGTTGGGAGACGTAATACGTTCATTATAATTGTTTGAATCCTGTGATGCCATGTCACAAATGGACTATTACCTGGAATTACCTGACCCCTGACATGAGTAGCCAAATAAAACCTTTACTCTCTTCGCAGTTCTCATTTCCTGGCAAGCATCAGTATCCCCTGTGACTGTGTGCATGAGTGTCGAAAGGACAATATACATAGGGTAGAGGTGAGAAGGAAACTCATGATGAGAAGAAATAGTCCAATACTCAAACCATCCAACATTGTGGTAGAAGAAAAGAACTACCAAAGAAGAATCAGGAGTCGGTAGGCTAAAAGAAAAGCTAAGACTGTCTTTTCTAAAGACAAGGAAATAAGTTTATTTAAGTGAATGAAGTAAATAACTGTGTTGAATACTATGGTAGATTGAGAAAAACAGACTAAAACAGACTGTATTTGGCGACATGGACATCAGTGAATGCCCAGCCCTGAGGGGATAGATAGCATACTAGTTATGCAAAGAGGCTTTTATACTGGAGGCTCCCAAGTTCCAGGTTCAGTCTCCCATACCACCATAATACAGAGCTAAGCAATACTATGGCAGATAGGATAAGACAGAATAGAACAGAACAGAACAGAACAGAACAGAACAGAACAGAACAGAACAGAACAGAACAGAAGTCTAGCCATAAGACCTCTTCTGATATGGGGAGCCATCACAAAACAAGAGAGACTCAGCAATAGAGTTTGGCATTGCTGAGTAGGAAGGACTTCCTTGTACTCTCAAACTCTTTGTTACCCTAGATCTGATACCAACTACTGCTCCTGATCTTAGATATAGAGAGCAGTCAATAAGACCATCATTTTTCAGTTTAGTGAGGAGTGATATAAAACAGAATTCCTAAATCTTAACAAGAAAAATTCTAAAGTCACAACTCTATTCTGTTGTGTGTGTTATGGGTGAAGAAGATGCTAAGATGTCAAGACACTAGTCTGCTTTTCAGTTGGTTAGAGGAAATTCTTCCTATTTAAACTTTTCTCCGAATATAGTTACCATGTATCTTGCATCATTTTGTGTTGAAGGTCCTTTGCATTAAGCAGAAGTCTCTAAAATTGCACACCCATGAAAACATGCATCTGGGGAAGGTTTCATACCCTTCTCAATAACTGAATGACACCTGTATTAGAAAATGGCCCTCTAAATCCCAGAGGGGGGCAATGTGGTACATGTTCTCATTGCTAAATTCATTTGGGAAGTTAAAATTCCTTTTTGTATGGAAAAATAGTTTGCTAAACAATCTTTTGAATTTCAATTTATTTTTAGGAAGTGATAATCATTTCTTGTTCCCAGGCAACATCAAATTCAGTTAAAGATACAGATGGTTGCAAATAAAAGCAGTTTATAGATTCCAGCACTGGATCTGTTCTAGCATCCCTAATCAGAATGAAGAATATTATGCTGTGGCTGGAGAACTGACTCAACTCGTAAAACATAAGATTGTCATGCCTGAGGTTCTTGGTTCGATGCCGATGCTGATGCTCTCTTCCTCTCTCCTTTTCTCTGACTCATGTAAAACTCCCGTCCTCCCTCCCCACCCCCCTTATATGTAATAAAGCTGAAAAACTTAAAAGAATTTGTATTGTACTCAAGAGTCTGAACAACACTGCTAGTGGAGGAATTCAGCATCAACCACAAAGAAAAACAATCCAGTAGACTGAATCTGGGTAGTAGAGACCAGAATATATATAACTCACCGGTTAAACCAGCAGAACAGGTAGCATATAGGTGACCAAGAGGAGAAAAGCAGAAATGACGCAATGCAAAATATTAAATTAGAATTTAAAGATTTAATTATTTTTAATTGAACAATTTCTGGCTGGTTTACCATAAAAAAGACGATCTCTCTGAACCTCAGTGCCCTGACCTCCAAACTCCAGATCTGCTCACTCTCTTCCTGTATTTCTTGACAAACATGATGACTTTTTTGTGTCCTACCATAGGGAAACCTCCTATTACAGTGACATGGTTTCATCCCATTGCCTGATCTTAGACAAGTGACTTAGTCAATTTGTTCTACTTCCCTCATCTACAAAATGAGGGAAATTATCTGGGGGTGGTTTTGAGAGTTAAGTGAATAGATCTTTATAAACAGTGAGTGTCGTGTCTTAGTTGTATTGTGATTCATGACCCTCCACTGCATCTGAGGAATACCACAGGTTTGTCTGGCCCTTGTTCTGTAGGTTTTGCCATGGAATTTCTGTCTCCAAAGACAACTGCATATATTTTAAGGATCAAGAAACATCATAAATGGAAGATAAGCGAGCAGACTTCTGGAGGCAAGTTTACAGAGTAGCAGCAGCTGTGTTTCTCTCCTTTCTCCAGTCAACTAGTAATAGCAAAGAAGATCACCTGAGAATGCAACAAGACAGACTAGGATCATGTTGGGAACCCACGAAGCCATAGGTGAGTATAAACACACGTGGCTCATGGGCTCATGAGTGACTGGTAACAGTCCCGCAGTTTACCAGTTGTGGTGCCACTTCCAGTTTGAGTTTTAGCAACAAAAAGACTGCTGAAAGGAAGAGAAGATCCCCTGAGGCTCCCCAAATGGAACTGTGAATCTCCATTGCTACTGTCCCTTGGAGGCTGGAGCAGCAGGCAGGAGGCCCTGTGCTGACGTCAGGCGAAGACATATACAGACAGTGGTCTGGAAGTGGGGCTACATAGTAGAAGCCTTTTCACATTGCTAAGGCAGTAATGAGAGGGAAGTTCATAGCCATATAAGCACACGTTAGTAAATAAGAAAGAGCTCAAATTAATAGCCTGACTGTAAACCTTAAAGATTTAGAAGGAGAAAAACAAAGGAACTCTAAAGCAACCAGAAGGAATGAAATAACTAAAATTAGGGGAGAAATAAATAACATCAAAGATAAGAAGACCATACAAAAGATCAACAAAGCAAAATGTTGCTTCTTCTAAATAGTAAACAAAACTGACAAATCTTTAGCCAGACTCACAAAACAAAAAAGGGAGAAGACCCAAATAAATAAGATTGTAAATGAAAGAGGAGTTATCACAACAGACAGCACAGAAATAAACATAGCATGTGAGGCTTCTATCAAAAACTATATGCCACCAAGCTAGAGAACCTGGAAGAAATGGACAACCTTCCAAAATTAGACAAAAAGGACCTATAAAATATGAACAGGCTAATCAAAGTCAAAGAAATTGACATGGTCAGGAAAAACCCTCCCAAGATAAAAGTCTGGGACCAGATGGTTTTACAAATGAATTCTACAAAACCTTCAAGTTAGATTTAATATCTCTTCTTTTAAAACTCTTCCAAAAGATTGAAGACACAGAAATACTCCCTTACAGCTTCTATAAAGTCAACATCACTCTGATACCAAAAGCAGACAGGGATACAACAAAAAGAAGAGTACAGACTATCTCTGATGAGCATAAATTCTAGAATATTGAACAAAATTCTAGCCAACTGGATACAGCAGTATATTAAAAAGATTGTTCATCATGACCAAGTGGGGTTTATCCCAGGGATGCCAGGTTGGTTTAACATACATAAATCAATTAACATGATCCACTACATCAATAAAAGCAAGACCAAAAACCACATGGTTATATCAATAGATGCAGAGAGAGCTTTTGACGATATCCAACATTCCTTTATGATCAAAACACTACAAAAATGGGAATCGATGGATAAGTCCCCAAGATAGTGTAGTCCATATATAGTAGACCTACAGCCAACATCATACTCAATGGTGAAAAACTAGAAGTATTCCTCCTTAAGTCATGTACTAGCCATGGCTGCCCACTATCACCATTACTATTCAACATAGTGTTGGACGTTCATGCCATAGCAATCAGGCAGAAGCAAGCAATTAAAGGAACACAGATTGGAAGAGAAGAAGTCAAACTCTCCCTATTTGCAGATGATATGATAGTATACATAGAAAAGCCTAAAGAATCCTACAGGAAGCTTTAGGAAATAATCAGGCAATATAGTTAGGTATCAGGCTACAAAATTAACATACAACATCCAGTAGCATTCCTCTATGCAAACACTGAGTTAGAAGAAGAAGAAATCCAGAAATCAATTCCTTTTACTATGGCAACAAAATAGTAAAATATCTAGGAATAAACCTAAGAAGTGGAAGACTTGTATACTGAAAATTATGAGTCACTATTCAAGGAAATAGAAAAAGACACACAGAAGTGAAAGATATTCCATATTCATGGTATGGAAGAATTAAAAGTCATTAAAATGAATATACTCCCCAGAGCCATATACAAATTTAATGAAATTCCCATCAAGACCCCAATCAAAAATTTTTAGGAGAAGTTTGGATGGAACCAGAAAATACCTAGAATTGCCAAAACAGTCTTGTAAAGAAAGTACTTAACTGGAGGTATCATTCTTCCAGATATCAAAATGTACTGTAGGGCCACAGTAATCAGAACTGCTTGGTACTGTAACATAAATAGACACAGAACTGAAAATTGAGAACCCGGAAGTAAGCCCTTCACCTATGGAAATCTAATTTTTGACAAAGGTTCCCAGAACATTAAATGTGGAGAGGCAAGTCTCTACGTAAAATGGTGTTGGAAAAAAATGGGTTGAAACATGCAAAAGAAGGAAACTGAACCACTATATTTCAACAAACGTAAAAGTAAATTCCAAGTATATCAAGGACTTGAATTTTAGACCAGAAACTATCAAATACCTAGAGAAAAATATTGGCAGAATTTTTTCCTGTATAAATTTTATTTTATTTTTTAAAGTATTTATTTATTTATTCATTCCCTTTTGTTGCCCTTGTTGTTTTATTGTTGTAGTTATCATTGTTGTCATCATTGTTGGATAGGCTAGAGAGAAATGGAGAGAGATGGGGGAAGATAGAGAGAGGGAGAGAAAGATAGACACCTGCAGACCTGCTTCTTCATTTGTGAAGCGACTCCCCTGCAGGTGGGGAGCCGGGGGCTCGAACCAGGATCCTTAAGCAGGTCCTTGTGCTTTGCGCCACCTGTGCTTAACCCGCTGCTCTACAGCCCAATTCCCCCTGTGTAAATTTTAAAGACATCTTCAGTGAAACAAATCCAATTACAAAGAAGACTGAAATAAAAATAAACCCATGGGACTACATTAAATTAAAAAGCTTCTGCATAGCAAAAGAAACCACTACCCATACAAAGAATGGTAGAAGGTCTTTACGTGCCACACACCAGACAAGAGGCTAAAAATCAGCATATCTAAAGAGCTCACCAAACTCAACAAGAAAACAAATTACCCCATCCCAAAATTGGGAAAGTATATGAACAGAATATTCTATTTTATTCAGAATAGGAGAGATCTGAAAGACCAACAAACATATGAAAAAATGTTCCAAGTCATTGACTGTCAGAGAAAGGCAAATAAAGTTAACAATGAGATACCACTTCAGTCCTGTGAGAATGTCATACATCAGAAAAGGTAGCAGTAACAAATTCTGGAGAGGTTGTGGGGTCAAAGGAACCCTCCTGCACTGCTGGTGGGAATTTCAATTGGTCTAACTCCTGTGGAGAGCAGTCTAGAGAACTCTCAGAAGGCTAGAAGAGAACCTATCCTATGACCCTGCAATTCCTCTCCTGGGGATATATCCTAAGGAACCCAACACACGCATCCAAAAAGATTTGTGTATACTTATGTTCATAGTAGCACAATTTGTAATAGCCAAAACCTGGAAGCAATCCAGGTGTCCAACCACAGATGAGTGCCTGAGCAAGTTGTGATATGTATACACAATGGAATACTACTCAGCTATTAAAAATGGTGACTTTACTTTCAGCCATCTTGGATGGAGCTTCAAGGAATAATGTTAAGTGAAATAAGTCATAAATAAAAGGATGAATATGAGATGATCTCACTCATAGGCAGAAGTTGAAAAACAAGATCAGAAGAGAAAACACTAAGCAGAACTTGGACAGGAGTTAATATATTGCACCAAAGTAAAAGACTTTCAGGTGGGGGGAGGGTTCAGGTCTTGGAACAAGATGGCAGAGGACCTGGTGGGAGTTGTATTGTTATGTGGAAAACTGAGAAATGTTATGCATGTATGGCCTGTAAAACATTAATCCCCCAATAAAGAAAAATTTTAAAAAATGGAAGAAAAGCTTTATAAGTTATTTACAAATATGATGAATTATTCTTGATTTGCACTACCCTAAGAAAGAAAAACCATTATAATGATGTGAATCAGACTAAATAATGCAGAATTTGACTAGTTTAAATTGTGGTATTCTGTATGAAAGACACTTTAGGTGGGCTGTAGCATTTCTCTTAGGAAACAGGAGTCCTAAACATTGAGAAGACAATGCACACAGTTTCATTCTTCTAGAATGCTATTCTTTGAAAGGGAATTGCTAAATCAGTAATGTGTCTTTGATAGATTTCAAATGCCTAGGGGAATTTAAGTATATTCAAAATACAAACACAAGCTAATCGTTGCTCATGTCTAAGACTGTAAGCAATTAGTAATATCCCTTGAATTTTATCAACTGCATTCTTTTTTATTTTTATTAAAAAATTTTTAAACAACTTTATTCATTTATTTTATTTGATAGAACAGAAAGAAATTGAGGGGAGGAGAGACAGAGAGATACCTGCAGCCCTGCTTCACCACTTGTGAAGCTTTCCCCCTGCAAGTGGGGACTGGGGGTCTAAATCCCGATCCTTGTGCATTGTAACATGTGCGTTCAATCAGATACGCCACTGTCCAGCCCTCAAGTGCATTCTTTAATGAAAACCTGTTAATAGGATATATTTTGAAAATCTGGATATTTTAGTAAAATAAAATATAAAATAGCTACAAAGTATTCATTCATAGTAGTAAAATCAGTAATTTAGAAATATCAAGTCTATCATAGTGTATCTTTCAAAAAATGGAAGATGAGAGGGTTGGGAGGTGGCATACCGAGTTAAGCATATAATGCAAAAGTGGCAGAAGAGAAAAAAATTCCCAAAAGATAAAACAAACTATTTAGTGAGAGAGTGAGAGAAGAAAAAGAAGAGGGAGAGGGAAAGGAGAGGAGGGAGATGCCACAGCACCAAAGTTGTCCTCAATGTGGGGGCTGGGCTGGAAACTGGCCACACACACATGGCAAACAGCGCTCTTCCAAGTGAGCTATTTTGCTGGCCCTCCAAAATAAAAAAATTAAAAATGAGTTTGTAATTTCATGCTTTGGAATTGGGGCTGATATTGAATCAGGTCTCTAAGACCTATATTGATAATATCGATCATCAACAAAAGACAACCTCTTTGTGTGTGTTTTCTCTGGAGATAATATATAACAAACCTTGCCTTTTAGAATTAAAAGGCAAGAGTGTAATATACTAATGTAGGTAAATTACCTGGCCCTTAGTAAATCCATATGGTATGTAGGCAGGAGTGTACTAGTGTGTGTGCTAAACAGTGTGGGTATGTGTGTCCATCTCACTCTTTTATGTGTGTGTGTGTGTGTGTGTGTGTGTGTGTGTGTGTGTGTGTCGAGACCTTAATTACTGTGCTTACTTTTTATTTCGAAAAAAATTAAATCTCGGAGTATTTATTTATTTCATATTTATTTATTTTTCCTTTTGTTGCCCTTGTTTTTTTATTGTTATAGTTATTGTTGTTATTTATGTTGTAGTTTTAGATAGAACAGAGAGAAATGGAGAGAGGAGGATAAGACAGAGAGGGGGAGAGAAAGACAGACACCTGCAGACCTGCTTCACCGCCTGTGAAGCAACTCCCCTTCAGGTGGGGAGCCAGGGGCTCGAACCAGGATCCTATGCAGGTCCTGCGATTCATACCATGTGTGCTTAACCTGCTGCGCCACTGCCCGACTCCCAGAGTACTTATTTTTATTGGATAGAGACAGAAAGAAAATGAGAAGGAAGGGGGTGATAGCAAGAGGGAAAGTGGCATAGAAAGACACCTGTAGCCCTGCTTCACCATTTGTGACGCTCTCTCCTTGTAGGTGAAGACCAGGGAATTGAACCTAGGTCCTTGTGCACTATAATGTGTGTGCTTAACCAGGTGTGCCACCACCCAGCCCCCATTGGGTTTATTTTTTAAGGAACTATACATGCCTCTTCAATAAAAATGTGTTTTGAACCCAAGCTAATTTTTAAATATTTACTTCATTATTATTATTATTTATTTGTTTGTTTGTTTATTTATAAAATGAAAATACTGACAAGTCCATAGGATAATTTTTTTTTCCTCCAGCGTTATTGCTGGGGCTCGATGCCTGCACTATGAATCCACTGCTCCTAGAGGCTATTTTATCCCTTTTGTTGCCAGTGTTGTTTTTTCATTGTTGTTGTTATTATTATTGTTGTCATTGTTGTTGGATAGGACAGAGAAAAATGGAGAGAGGAGGGGAAGACAGAGAGGGAAAGAGAAAGACAGACACCTGTAGACCTGCTTCACTGCTTGTGAAGCAAGACTCCCCTGCAGGTGAGGAGTCTGGGGCTCGAACCAGGATTCTAATGCCAGTCCTTGCACTTTGCACCATGTGCACTTAACCTGCTGCACTACCTGGCCCCTCATAGGATAATTTTTAAAAGATAAGTGATGCTTTATAATTGCACACACACACACACACACACACACACACACACGCACACACACACACACACACAAAGAAAGATCTATTAAGAGCACAGAGAAGCACCATGAATGTCAAAGATTCTGGAATCAAAACTGGTCCACATGTCACTTCAGGAAGGTTGGAGATGCATGTTTGTTGACATATTGTCTCCAAAAGGAAAGGTGCCAGCCCTTTATAGACCAGAATCAATTGGGTGCCCTCATAGGTACGCATGCATATACTGAAGTCAATTCATATGTCACTGCTTTAAGAGGATGGTTTAGTGTGTGTGTGTGTGTGTTGTTGTTGTTGTTGTTGGTATTGTTGTTGAGATTCCTGTGGAGGGAAGGAACTGGTCATCAGTCCCTTGGAATGTGGCCCAAGACTATATATGCCACTGACTGGATCCATGGCATAGGCACAGCTGCCCTGACAAGGCATTTCTAAAGCAGTATAGATGCCTCCCAAATCAGAGAAAGGTCCATGTCTTTTGACAGAGCATAGGCTTTTTCCCTAGAACTCAGGAATGCTATCCTTTATTGAACCACTGTCTGGGACATTAACAAGAATGGTGGTGGGAGTCCGCTCCCCATGTGGGATTCCAGCATTTCTTGCATGGATCTGGAGGAAAGGGGGACAAGTTTATAACAGGCCTGCTAACACAGGAATGGACAGAGTGACCAGGCTATTTTTCTTTCTGAGCTTAGTGTATAGGTCAAATGGTTCCTCCTGGGTTAAAGCTGTAGTTGGAATGTGCAGGTACAGCCCTGCAACTTAGTCAAGATACACAATGGATACTGAAGGCATGTGATTGGAAGCCATTATTATTATTTTTTTATTGGGGATTAATGGTTTACAGCATTTTTTACAATGACTTATTTATTTACTATTGGATAGATAAGAGAGAAATCAAGAGGGGTGGGGGAGATAGAAGGAAGAAACAGTGAGACACCTGTAGCCCTGCTTCACCACTTGTGAAGCTTCCCCCTGCAGGTTACAGTATAGTTTTTAGCATATAAGTGCAACCTCTCACTTCCCCTTGATTAGTATTTATGAGACACAACAGGATCCCAATGTCTCCTCATCCTGTTTCTCCTCCTCCTCCTCCCCCAGAATCCTTTGCTTAGGTGCAATACACCACACCAATCCAAGTTTCACCTTGTATTTTTCCTTCCTGTTTTTTTTTTCTTAAGTTACACCTATAAGTAAGATCATTTGGCCTTTTTTTCTGTTTTTTTCTGTTTTTTCTCACTCAACATGATACCTTCTAGTTATGAACACAATATTGCAAAGGAGATGACCTCATAATTTTTAACAGCTGCATAGTACTCCACATAGTGCATATATACCGTATTTCCTTAGAAATTGTTTGTCATTGGACATTTGAGTTGCTTCTAAGTTTGAGCTACTAAAAACTGTTATGAACATTGGTGTTCATACAGACAGATATTTCTGTTTTCCTTGGGCAAATCCCTGGGAGTCGAATTGCTGGCTCATGGATTGGAAGAATTAATATCATCAGAATTACTATTCTGCCTAAAGCCATATATAGATTTAATGCAATCCCTACCAAGGTCTTGCCAAATTTCTTCAAAAAGAGCATAACAAAAGATACAAACATTTATATGGAAACAGCAAATACCCAGGGTAGCCAAAGTAATCCTGAGGGGGAAAAAAAAAAGAATGGAGGCATTATGTTTCTTGACCTCAAAACATACTATAGAACCACTATAACCAAAACACCCTGGTACTTGAACCAAAGTAGACACATAGCCTGTAGAATAGAATCAAGAGCCTAGAAGTCACTCAGCACATCTATGGTCAACTAATCTTTGGCAAGGGCATCCAAAACATCAAATGGTAAGAGGAGCCTTTTCAACAAATGGTGTCTGGAAAATTGAGTGGAAACATGCAGAATGAAACCAAACCACCAAATCTCATCATATACGAAAGTTAACTCCAAATGGATCAAATATTTAAGTTAGGCTAGAAACTATCATAGAAACATATGCAGAACTCTCTTCCATACATGTTTTGCAAATTCTACACTGATTTAAACCTAATTGTATGGAAAACAAAAGCACAGAAGAAACAATGGAAGTACATCAAACAGGAAGCCATTATCGATGTACTGCCCAACAGGCCTTCTATCATCAGTTCAACTCTTAAATTGCCCATGGTCCACACTATAATGCCCTCAGCAGATGGAAGTCAAGGAACACCACCCCATGTGACATAGCCTTGAATTTCTCTTTGGTCTAGTTTGAGTATTCAAACATAAAGATTATGTTCCAGACAAATTGTGGACCATTCCTAAACACATGCACTAGTGGATTCTTCCATATGGATTGAAAGTCAGTTTCTCAGACATTCCTGAAATATTTCCTTTACTGAAACTTAGTAGTGGAGCAATGCATTGGGTTAAAATAACCTAATAAAACTTAGTCAGCATTAGCACACCAACTGAGTCTAATTTTCATAACATGTCATTACCATCTAAATGTGATTTTAGAAATTTTCACACCCAAGAGAGAATATGTGCTCTTGGGTATCCGGGTCCAGAGAAATACATTATTGTCCAGAAACTGGAAATGTCAATATGGCAAGAAAGAATGGCAAAATCCTGACCTACATATATCTTTGTGTAGACTGGACATTTTTTTTATTTGGGTAAGCACTGCTCTAAGTTATTTTCCAATGGAGTTAAAGTTGGTTTACAGTGATTTACACACCCACTACATCCACCATCAAAGTTCTATTGTCGCACTACCAAAGAGAGCTATCCATCTCTCTCCCCTACTTTCCTTCCCTGTACTCTGTAAAAACTATCAGGGTTTCCTTAAAGCCTCAGAATACATTGTATTATTATCATTATGTTTTACAAGCTTGTTTATTTTAGTATTTACATTCCACATATCTAGTAGTTGCCTTTTACTTTTTTGTTTCACATACTTGAATTACTCCATTTTGACCCCACTACACAATGTTGTCTTTTTTAATGTTTAATAAATGAGCTCATTGGTTACATATATCACAGCTTCACTATCCAGCAGTCTGTCAACAGGCATTAAAGTTGATTCCACATTTTGACTAGTACAAATACTGCTCCTATGTAATAGCACATGTGTCCTTTAGAATTAGTGTTTTCATGTCCTTTGGCTATATTCTCAGAGCAGTAATTAAGGGACATAAGGTATATCCATTTTAATATATTTAAGGACTCTCCATATGGTTCTCTATAGGGAATTCACCAGTTCGCATTCCCACCAGCAGTATATTAAAGTTCGTTTTTCTCCACATGCTTTCCAGCACTTTTTTTTCAGTCTTTTTTATATAAACCCTTCTAATCAACATGAGGTGATAGCTCATTGTAGCTTTAATTTGCTCTTCCTTTCTTTTTTATTTTTTAATCTTTATTTATTTATTTGATACAGTCAGAAACCCAGATATACTCCAAGGACTCCATAACACCCAACCAAAAACATATGTGTACACCTATGTTCATAGCAGCGCAATTCCTAATAGATAAAACTTGGAAGCAACCCAGATGTCCAACATTAAGAACAATAAAACCACTTTCTCTGACCCATCTTGGACAGAGCTAGAAGGAATTATGTTAAGTGAGCTAAGTCAGAAAGATTAAGATGAGTATGGGATGATCCCATTCCTAAACAGAAGTTGAGAAATAAGAACAGAAAGGGAAACTCAAAGCAGGATTTGACTGAATTTGGAGTAGGGCACCAAAGTAAAAACCCTTTGAGGGTGAGGGTAGATGTTTGGCTTCACAGGCCGGGGAAGGAGGAGAGAGGATGGGACGGAACACAGTATTTGGTGGTGGGAATGGTGGTTATGTACACTCCTATTAATTTGTAGTCATATAAATCACTATTTAATTAATATGAGAGGGTAAAATTTGATTGAATGTCTCAAACTTTTTAATGCATAGACCATAGGCTGAGTCTTCTATATGCTGACTCTCTTAAAAGCTTAGACCAGGGAGAACAGAAGCAACTGGTGGCACAACTATATACAAATAATGTCAAATGACATAAATTATGGTGATGTTGTATATGAAACAGGAAATCCTAACAAAGGGATATTTCAAAGTTAACCCAATTGCCAAATAATGTGATAATAGCAATAACTATCTATTGCCTTCTTAAACCCTAAGAAGGAGGAACCTTCTGCTTCCTCTATATAGCTTATATTTCCCCCAGTCCTGGGACCTCTAGGGTGGGGCTCACTTTCCTGCATGCTTCTCTCAATTCATACCAAGTGATACTGCATCAGCCGATCCCAACGGAATCAATGCATGCAGTACCACCTCAAAATGCTTCACTTCAGACTGTGTCCAGAGACATCAGGCATGGATGTCAACCCTTCAGCCTCATTACAAGGGAGACCTTTCTTTCATAGGATTCTCTATTTCCATTCCAGGTGGTTCACTTCCTAACAAAGTCCCAGAACCTAGATCTAGACCAGGTCCTGTGAGACAGGGCATATGTTCACATGTATCCATAAATAAGGGCAAATTACATACCTGAAAGCAAAAGTACAGAATAGTCTCCAGTGAGTCAGTATAAAGTTCATAATGAAATAGTGTCTAATTAGACTTAGATACCCTCCTCACCTACTTCCCTCAATCAAAAAAAAAAAAAAAAAAAAGAAAGAAAGAAATCAGAAATTCAGAGGGAAAGGGGAGATAGAGAGAGACCTGTGGTACTGCTTCACCACTTGTGAAGTTTTCCCCCTGCAGGTAGAGACTGGGGGCTCGAACACAGGTCCTTGTGCATTGTAACATGTGCACTCAACCAGGTGCACCACCACCAAGCCCCTCATTTGCTCTTCCTTATTAAAAATTATTTTGAATAGTGCTTTTCACATATCTATGAGTAATCTGTCTTCTTTAGAGAATTTTCTACTCAGACCTTTTTATCCACTTTTTTATTGGTTTGCTTTTTATTTCTCTTGCTAAGTTGTCTAATTTCTGTATATATTTTGTATATCAACCAAATGTGAAAATATTTTCAATTGCTTTGTTGCATTTTGTTTTTCTTTAGTAATTTCTTTCAGTGTTTAAATGCTTTCTAATTTGATGTAGTTCCATTTGTTTATTCTTGCTTTGGTCTCTCCTGCCAACGGCACTGAATTTTCAAATATTTCTCCTATGAAAAAAACTATTAAAAGTTTCTGATTGTTAATTTGATCTCCATAATGGGCATAAAATCAATAGAAACCTCTAAATTTCATTTCTAAAGAGTGTCAAGTTTCTCTAATTAAATATTTCTATATCTGATTAAGAGTATAATGAAAACAACAATAAGAATGTGTACTAGCATTCAAGTGAAATAAATGACAAACCAGCAGGACAGAAAACTGAGGAAGTCTTCAAGATGCTAAAACTGGAAGTAAACCAATTAACTTGGGAAGCAGGTTAAATGTAAGTACAGCAGACAACCTGCTTGGTCTTTATTTAGTATTGGTGAGTGGGAGAGAACTGTCTATTCCATTCACAATGTAAACTGAACCTTGCAAAAGACATCAAAATATTAGCATATCAAGATTTTAATTCATCACTCTACATTTTTACTTCCCTTTGCTCATCATGATTTAGCTTATATATTTTTCTAGCCAGTAATAATGATAATTAATAATGCTTCCTCTTGAAAAACTTCCAAGTTTTATTTGAAACTAGCAGTCTCAGCTAAACACCGATTCTCTTATGAATTGGTAACAATGCAAACATGCCACTAATAATAACACACTTTCTTTTCTAGTCCATGTGAAGGATATAAATAATTATAAGATGCAGTCTTTGATTTAAAGATGTTTGCTCTATAGTTTGGAAAAAAGTTCTTTAAGTGATTGAGTGACAAAAAACTCAAATCATGGCAACTTTTGTTATAAGTATGTGTTTTCTAGTACTACTGTATGCACACACTTTGACTACTTTACACAACTCAAATCTATTCTCTCACAGTTCTGGAGGCCAGAAGTCCAAAATCTAGGTGTTTGTGGAGCCATGCTTTGTAGAGGCTGTAACAGAGCTTTCTTCCTTACCTCTTCTATAGTCTAGTGTTCCCCAGTTTGCCTGTCTTGATAGTCTCTTCTCTTTATATTGAGACTTCTCTTCTGTGTGGCCCTCCTTTAATAGCATTTGTCATTGAACTTAAGATCCATCTGGATAACTCAAGATGATCTCATCTTTACAGTCTTAATCACTTTTGTAAAGATTTTCTCCAAATAAGGTTACATTTAAAGGTTCCAGAGATATGGACATATTTTTCTGAGGCACTAATCAACCTACTTCAATAAGGCAAAAGTTTATTTTTCTCTCATAAAATCTATTCAAAGAGCAAAAGGCTGATTGATTCACCACAGTGTGTCCACAACCCACATGGCTACTATTTGGTTTCCCTATTAAAAAAAAAAAAAAAAAAGACTCCCTCTGAAGGATACTTTATAATCCAAGATGACTACTGAAGTCACTAAATCTAATTTTGAGTTGGTAGAAGGAGAGCTCATGAGTTGTTGTTTTTTTTTAATGAATTATAGAACTCCTGCTCCTGACACCCCCAGAATTCTTATATAAGGTAAAGAGACTCCATGATTAGCTTCTTATATAGCTTACAGTAAATACTTTCTTAAGCAAAAACAGCCCCTGAGATGTATAATAAAGGGATTAATCCCTACAAAGCAGCATGTTATAGTAGACAGTAGTGGATTCCAGAGGAAGATAGGCCTAGGTGGCTCAGATGGTCCAAAGAACTGATTCTTTTTTTTAAATTATTTTTTATTTAAGAAAGGGTAAATTAACAAATCCATAGGGTAGGAGGGGTACAACTCCACACAATTCCCATCACCCAATCTCCATATCCCACCCCCTCCCCTGATAGCTTTCCCATTCTCTATCCCTCAAAGAACTGATTCTTAATCATGGTTTGGTGGAAATGTTGCAATGGGAGGAAACTGAACTTTCCAAATGTCTTAAAGAATTCATTGATCTTTCATGACCATAATATCCCAAAACTTGGTTGGTTGTCAGTACCTGTTACTTTTAACCACTTGAATCATTCATTAGGGATTGAAATAACATTCTAAGTAATATCCTATGTTGCACCACTCACTTTTTATTCTTTTCTCATTTTGAAGTGATGATAGAGGTTAGTTAGAAAAGGAGAATCTACCCTCTGCCCTGAAGCAGTTTCTGGTCCTATTCCCAACTCTGACACAATCCTCCTAGACAATACTTTTAGCCTACCTATATGTTATTTGTTGGGCTCAGGCAAAAATTAGTAAAGTCTCTGGCCACTAGAATATAGCTAAAATAGACTTCCTAGTTTCTTCCAATATGAAACCTAAATCTCATCTGTTATATTCTTACCTTTCGGTTCCTAATTATCAAACACTTTGTTCTGCTATAGACATTAATGCTTTTCAGCCACCAAGTTGCCAACCTGACTTCCTGGGCAGACAACCTCACCAAATGTATCCTGGAACTCCACCTCTTCAGAGCCCTACCCTACTAAGAAAAGATAGAAACAGGGAAAAAGGAGATACAGTTGGAACTGAACATGGAGCTGAGTTGAGCAGAGGGCACACGAGGGCACACAGCAGGGCAGCTACAATGACTAGAGGTGGAGGGAGCAGTCATCATGGACATTATTTTCCCTGTGTGTTGCACTGTTTCTAGTTTAAGACAATAACATCCCATTTTCACTCAGTTAAAAGAATAAGAAGGAGATGAAGAAGAAGGAGAAGGAAAAGGAGAAGGAGAAGAAGAGGAGGAAGAGGAAGAAGAAGGAAGAAAAAGAAGAAAAAGAAGGAGAAGGAGGAGGAGGAGGAGGAGGAGGAGGAGGAGGAGGAGGAGGAGGAGGAGGAGGAGGAGAGGAAACAGGCTGGAACCCATCAATGCCCATGTCCAACAGAGAAGCAATTACAGAAGCCAGATCTTCCATTTTCTGAACCCTATAAAGATCTTTGGTCCATATCCCCAGAGGTGTTAAGAATAGGGAAGCTTCCAATGAGGGGGCAGGTGCTGGGAATAGTATGGAATTGCATTCATCTTACAATTTTGTCAATATTTATTAAATCAATAATAAAATAAACTAAAAATATTAAGTTAAACAGAAAAAAAGAGAATCATAAGATAACTAAAATTTACCTAAGGTAGCAAGGCACTACCTAAAAAAACAAAACAAACAAACAAAAAACAATACCAAAAACATATCTTAAATATAAGAAGAATGGTCATATTGTCAAGATTTTGAAAGAAACAAAAAAGAGATTAGGGAAGCTCTTGTTTGTTAAAAAAAAAAAAAAAAAACCCCACCCCTGCTGGTCGCAATTTTGCTGCCACTTCAGACAATTCAGAAGAGAGGTATTGCAACGACTGCCACCTCAACATGCTTCACTTCAGACTGTATCCAGAGACTTCACATGTGGAATGACAACCCTTCAGCTTCATTACTCGGGTGACACCTTTCCTTTCATAGTATACTCTAATTCCATCTCAGGTGGTTCACTTTCTAACAAAGTCCCAAAACCTAGATATACACCAGTTTCTGTGAGAGAGAGCATATCTTCACACGTATCTATAAACTACTGCAAAATATATACCTGAAAGCAGAAGTACACTACAGTTTGCAGTGAGTACCTCCCTAACACTTCCTCTTCACTATTCCAAGCTTTGGGTTCATGATTGCTCAACAATTTGTTTGGCTGTGTATGTTAACTCTCTTTTCAGTCACCAGGTTCCAGATGCCATTAGGATGCCAGCCAGGCTTCCCTGGACTGAAGATCCCACCAATGTGCCCTGGAGCTCCGCTTCCCCAGAGACCTACCCTACTAGGGAAAGAGAGAGGCAGACTGAGAGTATGGACCGACCAGTCAACGCCCATGTTCAGCGGGAAGCAATTACAGAAGCCAGACCTTCTACATTCTGCAACCCACAATGACCCTGGGTCCATGCTCCCAGAGGGATGGAAAATGGGAAAGCTATCAGGGGAGGGGGTGGGATATGGAGATTGGGTGGTGGGAATTGTGTGGAGTTGTACCCCTCCTACCCTATGGTTTTGTTAATTAATGCTTTCTTAAATAAAAAAATTAAAAAATAAAATAAATAAATAAACTTAAAAAAAGAAGAGAGGTATTTACTGAACACTTTGGAATAGCATCTAGGCTCCTTTGTAATGGTAAATAAGGCAGACAGCAAAACTTAAAGCAGACACAAGAAGATACATGGAAAAATATGTGTACTTCTAAGATTAAAACATAGCAACCACAAACTTAACAGACTATATATCAATAGTACAAGTTTCAATTATTTATGGGCCTAGACCTCTGATATATCCGTCTCTCTAGCATCACTGATCACAACCACTGAGAACAGGAATGTCATTATAAGCCCTTTATAGGCTTCTTCTGGTCTATACCCTCACTATGATACAGCAATGGTAGGGACTGCCCCACTCCCTGAAACAAGGATGGGACATCCCATCCCACCACTCAAGAGGTCTGGCTCTGAAATAAGCACAACCTAGAATGTTCCTAGCGGTTATTGTGGATTGTGAGTTGTATGATAGGGGCTCCGAGGTTGTATAGGCTCCAGTGCTAAATATGAATAGATAGGGGCCTGGGTTAGATCACTGTGGTAAACAGTTAATTGCATTTATATACCTTTCAAGTTTGCAAGCAACTTTCTGCCCTAATTCTCCTTCCTAGTTCTATTCTCAACTCTTGACATCATCTTCCCAGACACTATTTCTAGTCCACCCTCATGTTAGCTATGAAGCTTAAACAAAGATTATTAAGATAAAGTCTCCTCACCAAGGTGCAGATGCCACCATGATGCTAACCTGACTTCCCTGTGAAGATGACCTCCCCAGTGTGTGCTGGAACTGCATTTCTCCAGAAAGATGCCCACTGTGGAAGGGCAGAAACAGACTGGGAATATGGATTGAACTGCCAACACCCATGCTCAGCGGAGAAGCAATAACAGAAACCAAACCTTCCACTGTCTGTACCCCATAACAATCCTATGTCCATACTCCCAGAGGGATAAAGAATAGGAAAGCTTCCTATGGAAGGGATGGGAAACAGAACTCTGGTGGTAGGAATTGTGTGGAACTGTACCCCTCTTATCCAACAGACTTGTCATTCAGAATTAAACCAGTCAAAAAAAAAAAAAAGGCATAGGCTCCTAGGAACATTGCTAAAACAGACTTCTGAGCTTTCTTCTACCCTAAGGTCCCTCCTTTCATCTGCTCATTCCTACTTTATAGTTCTTGTTTATTAAATATTTTGTCCTATTTTCCATCTTACTGTATTTCAGCCACCAAGTCACAGATGCTACTATGATTAAATCCTGACTTCCCTGGGCAGACAACATCACCACTGTGTCCAAAAGTCTCATCTCTCCAGAGCCCTATTCCACTAGGGAAAGACAGAAACAGGCTGAGGGGGTACTGACAGACCTGCCAATGTCCATGTCCAGCTGAGAAAACAATGACAGAAGACAGAAATCCCACCTTCTACACCCCCAAAAGAATTTTGTTTCATACTCTTAGAGGGATAAACAATAGGGAAGTTTCCAATGGAGGGGCTAGGACATAGAATTGTGGTGATGGGAACTGATTACAATTACACATCTTACAATCTTGTAAGCCAATATTAAATCACCAATAAAAATTTAATTATTATCTCTCAAGATTATCTTGAACATGGATCTAGTTTTCCTCAGGGCACAAATTCTTGAGGAGCTGGGTACTGAGCTCACCACAGAACTCTTTACTTCCATAAGACCACAGATAAATGGATATGATGCATAAAATACACGCACAGCATTAGGTACTAGTTGTTGGCGTGTTATCTCCAATAGCTGTTTAACCTTATTATTTTTAAAAAGATTTATATTTTATTTATTACATATGAGAGAGAGGGAGAGTTTCATGGGAGAAAAAGGAGATAAATTGTAGCACTAATCTAGAACATACAATGCTGGAGACTGAACAGGGACCCTCAGGAATCAAAGTCCGAAGGTCAACCCATTGAACTATTCCTCTGGTCCCCTCTATAGTTTTGTTAATAGTCTCCAACAATATGCAAACAATCATCATGAGTACTTTCTTCAGTTTTATTGATTTAACATTAATTCACAGTACAGTCTTTTTCCATAAAGTACTGTCCTGGTATGAAAGGAGCACAGACATCCCTATGGCCTGCACTTGGTGTTTACTTGTACATAGCGCCACCAGGTGGTAAGTGCCACAAATTTCAGATACAGGGTCCCTTGGTTTCAGAGACTCTCAAGCTGTCAACCCAGCGAATAATTAATATACTTATTATCTCCAGGGACTTCTGTCAAAGTTGAGGATCAAATTCGTTGTTAACTATTTTTATAGGTAGTGCTAAGATATATTTAGTATAATCTGATAAAATAAAACTTTCGTGTGAGTAGATCAATTCTTTTTAATAGTTTCATTAGGTAAATAGTGATTATAAGATGGTTATTGCCCTACAGGCACAGTATCTCATCTTCCTGTGACAGGTGTCTGCAAACCACTCTCAACACCAACATAAGTCCTGCACTGCCTCCACCACTGTGTACTGGGACTCCAATGGATTCTTAGTAGTGACAATTCTCAACTGGCATAATAATAATATTTCCCAAAGTCATATTCATATCCATTAATGCACAAGATGGATGTGGATAGTAACTCTTTTTCTTCAAAAGTCGGGAGTAAGGTTCATATTGGTTAAAGAATTTGCTAAACTAGAAGTTGAACAAAAATGGTATTTCTTCAGTCCAAACAAAGGAAGCTTTCTGCTATTAATTCACTTTTCTCTTCACATTGGCCCTATTTCCCTCTGCTTAGAACGTAATGAAGCAGTTTCAGTTGAGGCTGGACTGAAGCTTTAATCTCAGTAAGAAATACATTTTTTATTTGGTAACACCTCATACACTAGTAGTATTGGCTCCTCTAAAGGTAGTGCTGCTGTCAATTGATTGCTCATGGCCCTTTCATCAGAACTCCTTGTTTTGTTGCCCCCTCAGTCAGAACTATAATCACAAATTTGGTGGAATTTGGAAGGATATTCTCAGAAAACCTTGATGAAAATATTTTTCCTTCCTAAAATTTGGTAGCTGATCTTTTTTCTTTGTGTTTACATGATTGCAGTATCATCTCTGTGTCTTTGTGCTTTACCCTGCTGTTGTCTTGGGATTTACTCTGAATCATCTGTTTGCCATGAGAAGCACCACTTACTTTTCAGTAGACCTTCAGGTGGCCTCTCACTTCCTCCTATTAGATGGATTCCTTCCACTTAATCAAAGGATGATATTGAAGGTGGCATATCTTATTAGACATCTAGATGACTTATGTCATTCATATCAACGAGACCTTTTCAACCCTATATCTATTTCAGTGATCTATGGAGTATAGCCTTGAAATATAATTACAGTGATGTTTCAGAGACTGATGGACAGCTTTAAGCATCTTGTTTTACCATCATTAGACAGTCCCAAGTTTCAGTGCTATAAAAGAAATGAAGACAGGTCTACTGCTAGTCTTACCTTTATTATGATCTGTAGGTGTGAGCCTACATTTATTTCACAGACTCTGTCAGAAGGCACTTTTTTTTAAAAATCTTGTGACTATGATATTTCACTTTGTGTGAAACTGTTGATACTTAAAGTCATTAAAAATTCTACTTAAATACAGAGTGTTCTCATATATGGAACTTAAACTAGGAAAGAAAGTGAAATTATAGAGTGAAATTTGGACCAGTTTGTGGTCTGTTACAGTAAAACCACAAAGATAGCAGAGAGGGAGAGGGAGTTGAGAGGACACTGGGGACCCAGTGCAGGATGGTGGGGGAGGTCTTGTATTGGTGGTGGGAGTGGTATAAAGACGCCTATCATAAGGAGATAAGAAATTATGCTCCTGTGTCAACTACAGTCTTGAAAAATCATTATTTTGTGAATAAAATGATAAAAATAACTAGAAATAGTCTACTTGTGTCAGTGAATATTCTCATGATTCTCACAGAAAATGTTTTTGTTCATTGCTATACTGCCAGTATACATTCTCAGGCTCTAGCAATGAGTCCTAAACCATTTCAGAAGCAAAACTGAGACTTATTAATAGTATTCATCGAAAGGAAATTCCTGAGGGAAATGGAAAACGTGCATTTTATAATAGTTAGTCTTTCCTGGTTCATTGAAGCCATATTTCAGATAGCACATGGAACTTACATGTTTGAAATCCAGCTTTGATCCCCAGCACCACCAGTAGACAATAGCCAGAGCTGAGTGCTACTCTGGTCAAAACTGAACAAAACAAATTTTATCCCAAAATGCAGAACATCATCTTATAGCGATGATATCACTGTCAGACCCATTTTCCTCTATGCTTTATACTATCTATCAGCAGCAGCAATGAAAATTTTGGAATTAGAACTTAGGTAGCAATTTTGGGATGATATATTGTTTTTCCTCAGCTATTCTTGCTCCAGAGAGCTGATTAATACAAATGTCACCTTATTTGTAAACTAGGAATATGTAACACAGGAAAGAAGATGCAGAAAAGAACTGATGCTGTCATTTTCAAAGCCTCCTTTTAGACCCTAAATGAACATTAGTTGGATTATAGCCACAGCTGATAAACATTAGAATTTAAATCCTCTAGAGTGATAGAAAATATAGGGGCATCAATCTTTCCTCAAGGTTAGAAAGTTACTCTTTCAAGAGCTCAACACATAAATACAGTTTACATGGGATTTTTAAACTGATTACTAAAACCTGTGTATATTCAACTGTTAAATCACAAGGAGGCTGCGGCGCTGGTCAAGCCCAGTAATCACTCTTTAATATCACAGGGGGAGGTAGCAGTATGATGGAATGGATAAGGAAGGTATAAATCAACTGAAAAAATTCTGAGGCAAGACCTTCATTTTTAAAAGGCAGAGATTAAAATCACTGAGCTAATAAGATATGTTCAGGGACCTAGAAATGTCAACCAAAAATATGGAAAATACATCCCTCAAGAGAAGGCTTTACTCAGGCTGTTTTATAAATAATAGTTATCTGCTGAAAATAGGCCATTAGGCTTGCTGTTTAGCTTAAAGGCAGTATTTGGTTAGAATTCCATAATTCAAATTCTTACTCATATATTCATCTTTATGTCCAATGGATAGGGAAAGAAATCAACATTACAAATAGATTTTTTCCCTAGTGCTTTTCTTATATTGATATCCTAGATTCCTTTCTCTATTCTCACTGATAGGTCTTTGCAAATATCTCCTAGTTGTAAACCCTCGAAAGGTCTTTATTAAAGGGGTAGGCAGTTTTACTCCTTCTGAACTTTAAGATATTAAAATATCTGATTATTTAGCAGTCCCTCTCAGTAGTTGGGAAGTCGAAGAAAAAACAGAGTCATAGCAATTTAATCTCCAAGAAACAGCACTGTTTCTGACAAAATAGTATTGTTTCATACAAAATTATGGATCTCGTGGCCAGGTGGTTGAGCATACATGCTACAATGCACAAGGACAAAGGTTTAAGCTCCCCACCTGCAGGGGAAATCTTTGCAAGGGAGGAAGCAGGGCTGCAGGTGTTCATCTTCCTCTCTTTCTCTCTATCTCCCCCTTGCCCCTGGATTTCTGACCGTCTCTATTCAAATAAATAATATAAACAAAAGATCAAAATGATTGATCTCTACTAAATTCTATCCTTACGTCTAAACAATCCGCTTATTACATTAACTTTCTGAACATAGACACTGAGGATGCCCGACTCCGTGCTTTGGTCTGTGCCACATGGCCTTCAGGAGACGCGTTCCTTGTGCTTTAGTGACCACAGTCTGTGGCTTAGTGAAATTAATAGTCAAAGATGAATAGATTAACAACAGTGGAAAAATGTGTAAAAATCCTGCTCCTCATTACTGGCATCATAAATACAAAAGTGCCATTTACTGCAGGGTGGTCTCCCTTTTCTGTTTCTCCTCCCCAGCCAAACTGGGGACAGCGGTTTCCTGAGATAAATATTCCATATAGTTTTTATTTATTAAGTGCATTTTTCTGAATCATTCTTGGGGTAACTTTCATGTCCACTTTGAAATGTTAACTCACTATAGTGTTTCTTGTCATCTTCTAAGCCATACGTTATTTGAGGGAAGAGAATTAAGTTTAATTTATTTTTTAAACATCCCAACACTTAGAAGAAGTCTTACCTACAGAAGAGTCTCAAAGTGCATATTAATGGATGAAGTTCTATCTCACTAATATAAAGCTATTTGAGTTAAAATGTATGTGTCTGGATATTACCAACTTAGTCTGTATTCTTAGAAACATATTTTAAATTTTAATGTTTCTTAAATAAGAATGTCTTTTATATTTGAAGTGTATATTTAATAACATTATTCTGTGTATGGACAGCTGATATTAGCCAAAGGCACATCTTAGAAAAAAATATGATTTTTGAATTGAGAAACTAGAATGCAGATCAAACGTATTTTCTGCTGCCTGCCTGCCTGCCTTTCTTGTCTGTATTGGGGCCTGTGAATATGTGACTTCACTGCCCCTGGGCTACATTGTCATTCCTGCAGAGACGCCAAGGAGCACTGAAGCTTCCTTCGGTACCACAACACTTTCCATGTGATACTAGGACTTGAATCTGGGCCATGTGACTTACTACGGTGAGCGCCTTCTCTAATGAGCAATTTTTTTCAGCCCTGGCTAAAAAATTCTAACTTAAGGATCCAATATTAATTTACCTGTGTCTACATTAGTGTGTTTGAATGTTCAGGGGAAAAAAATCTGTCTTCCCAGTGAAGTGAAACACTCTTATGTGGCCATATTGAGTATCTAGAACGGAACTAGTAACTATGACTCGAATATGTAATGACCTCTCAAGAACTCCAAAGAATTATTTTAAAAAGAGCTAAACAAAAAAACAAGGCAAAACAAAATCTTGACCACTTACATGTTCTTTCTTCCTTGATTTCTTTGTTCTCAGTTGTAAACATCTGTTTGACTTCCCAAGTCTTCTTATTGCAGTGATTCACATCAATCTTTCATTTAGTCCTATCACTTCTTTTTGTATTTATTCATATTTACTTAACTTTCTCATTCATGATAAAAACTAGTTACTTTAGAAATGTCACATCTTGGGTCTTTAACCAATTGCAAATTAAATCCTTGGTAACAAAGAGGTCCATAAATGGACAGAAAATGTGTATCACACAGTGCACCTAGGATCCATTTTCTAGAAACACATTCCCTGTGATAGATGTTCTGACAGCATGGCGTGAGCATAGCCTTAATCACATATGACAGTAGGCTAAGCTAACAACACTGGAGGGCAAGACATACTGAAGAACAGAGAAGCTTCTGTGATCCCCTGTCATGTATTTGGGATTATTCATAAAGCTTATAAAAAGTGAAGACGGGGGAAAATCACACACTCTGTTCATTTTGGTTTCTTGTTGTTTTGTTTTGAGAGAGAAATAAGAGAGACAGAAAGAAAGAGAGAGAGTATAAAAGATCAAAGCCACTAAAGTTTCCACCAAGGAGGTGGGGGTCAGGCTGGAACCTGGGTTGAGTTCATGATGAAGCACTTCACTCTCCAGGCAAGCTATTTCTCTGCATTAGTTTTGGGTAATGTTCAGGAGAGTGACTTATCTGTACAAATCAGGAAGTATCTGATAGGATAAGTAGTTACTGTCTCTTAGGCATATATGTGATCAATGCTGCTGTTTTTCTTTTTTTATTATTTTTTTAAATTATCTTTATTTATTTATTGGATAAAGACAGCCAGAAATCAAGAGGGCGGAGGGAGAGGGAGACAGAGAGAGACATGTAGTAGCAAAGCTTCACTACTCACAAAGCTTTCCTTCTACAGGTGGAGACAACCGGGGTGCTGTTTATTTTTCTTTCGCCAATACATACATGAAAAATGTATCTGTATAGGTATGAGTATGCAAATGATGAAAAAATGTGTTAAATCAAATTATATTTTAAAGTTCTGTCATTATATTTTATGAAAGACTGCAGTTAATCTTATGTGTCTAAGGAGTTAAACTTTCTCAAGCATGCTTTTATTGTACATCCTAAAGAATCAGATTACTTCCAGGGGGAAAAAAAAAGCCACTTAAATAGGGAAAATAAAAAAGAGGCAAGAAAGGGATTGGCAAAAAAAGCAAGCTTGAATGCATAATGAATGCTTTGCAGCTCACTGATAGATACCCCTTAAAACAAAGCATTGTTGTGCAAAATGTTCTGCAGAAAAGAGCCCAAGAGTTTATCACATGAGTTGCTAGAAAAGAATTTTTTTTTAAATCTGCCAGAATTGTACCAGGCCATTATTGTCTTTTATAAATTATTTATTACTCTTAGATTTGTCATAAAGTCCAATACAAACAAAGGAGAAATGCTGACAAGACAAAAACATCATTGTGAATATAGACAGAGCTTCCTGAAGCCTTAAACAAATTTCCCAGTGTCTTGTGCCCTGCATACCACATTTTCCCCATGAACATAGCTTGCTTCTTTGTATTTTGAGAGTGTCAGCACTTTCCTTTCCAATAAGAACACCCATTCCCAGTTTTCCACAAATCCTTTTTGCTATGTACATGTGCATGAAAGAATTAACCATAAAAATTAAGTAAAATATGAGAGTAAGAATATTTCAACTTCAAAAAAAAATCTAACAATGTTCCAATGAATATATATATATATGTATACATATATACATAATTTCTTTATGCAATCATCTTCCATTGGGCCATATATGGGTATGATACCACTAAAATCTTATCATTTTATAGTACTCTGTTAAATCACTATTAAAAACACAGAAAATTTATCTAGTTATGTATCTTTACAAGAGTTTGCTATTGCTCACAACTTCCTCAGCCATACTAGAGTCTTCTTCTTATGAAGGAGGCTAATAAAATATCATAGAAATGCTTCATTTTAACACTGGGAAGACATTAAGTATCTGACGATGAAATATTTTCTCCTTATTCACTTTTAAGGGTCTTATGAGAATGAATATGGTTTTAAGTAAAAGCAGAAATCTCAAAGTTTCCTAGTCATATGAAGACAAATTGTCTTTCATCCCTTGCTTTATTCATTGCTCCTCACATATTTCAGATTCTAAAAGTGTTTTGTTCTCACTCATGGTCTTTCCAGCACCGGGCTACAACTAGAGCCCCAATTCCTCTGAGACAGACTTGTTTATCTTTGTCTTGTTTATCTTAGTATCCTCCACAGCACTCCATCTAATGACTGCAGGTCACAAATTTTCTGTAAGTACTTGTTAATTATAATGAGCACATGTGTGGAATGGGGGAGCATGGCACCATTTACCTCCTCCTGGTGTGTGTTTCAAACCCCCAGGGCACCAAGAGTCACCCCATTACATCTGAACTTCCTCTCCATGACTGCTGCAAAAGACGTCATACTTTATTCTTTTGTGTCTGAGAAATCAAATCAGATAATGTAGCCATTTGCTTCTTAAATTGTTCATAACCACAACAAATCTAAAACAATTTGCCTATCATTAACTCTCAGTCAACAATTTTCTATTTTCTTTTTCTTTCTCTTTTTCCTTTTTCTTTTGCCTCCAGGTGCTGGGGCTCAGTGCCAGTACTATGAATTCACTGCCTCTGATGACCATTTTTTTCCTTTTTTTTTTTTTTGTATTAAATAGGACAGGAAGACACTTAGAGAGAATGGGGAGACAGAGAGAGGGAGAGAAAAACAGACACCTGCAGACACTCTTCACTGCTGCTCAAGTGACCTCCCTGCAGATGGGGAGTGGGGGCTAGAACCTGGGTCCCTGAGCATATCCTTTCACACAGTACTATGTGCACCTAACTGGGTGCACCATCAGCCCCCCATTTTCTTCTTTATACTTAAACAAATGAACTTTTAGTAAAGATTTTTGAGACATTATCACATGGCTTTTAAAGGATTGCTCTAGCAATAATTAGGTGACATAGACTAATGACGGTCTAAAGATCGGAGTTAGTAGGAAATTTGAGGCATTGTAGTAAGAGTTGTAATAGAAACTGAACATAGTGAAAGTTTCCAAAGATTGAAATTGCTTATGAAAGCGTAGCAAATAGGTATTGTGTTAACTATATTGATTTTTTATGACACTCATTGAGAGCTATGACAGCACAGAAAGTTTCCTCCAAGGTGTGAGAGATTGGATTTAAACCTAGGCTGCAGGAATAGCAAAGCAAGAACACTATCCAGATGAGCTATTTTGCCAACTCTCATTTTTTTTACTTTTTAAGATGTATTAGTTGCTTTAACAAAAGAAAATAACTGCTTACCTCTGTTTTATGGTGGTACTGGAGATTGAACCCGGGACCTCTGAGACCTCAGGTATGATAGTCTAATGTACTACCACTTCACTGTCTCTCCTGTCTTCAATTTTATACTCTTCATTTCAGTACATTCAGCATCTTAAATAAACAAAACACAAATCATTAATTAGGCTGAAAAGAAAATCCTAAAGGACCAGCCAGCCAGTGACTATGTGGATAGCTTTGGGCAAATGGCAGAATCTCTCCAGTCTCCAGCTGCTCCTTTTGTCTACTACAGACAACAAATGCATGTACTTACAGGTGGTTTAGGATCTGCTCAGATGAGACAGACAAAATGTTTTGCACTGTGCTCAGTTTTCAATAGCCCCGACTATTGTTACCCCCAAAGCCTGTACATTTTCATTTATCCTATTATGGGGTTTATTGTTAATAACAACAGGATGCAAAGCAAGAGGAAAATACTAGTAACATAAAGGTTGGAATAGAGTATCTTGCATATACAAACATGGACTTCTCTTTCAGTGATAAAGAAAATGACCAAGAATGTGTAGAATGTCAATAGGACTGGGAAAAGATCATAATGGTTACAAAATACTTTAAATAGCTGAGACTCTAGACCAGGTTCAATCCCCAGCACCACCATAAACCAGAGCTTAGCAATGCTCTGGCTTCTCTCTCTCTCTCTCTCTCTCATTCTCTGTGTGTATTCCCCTCTATAACACTTTAATTTAAAAAATTTAAATAATAAAGAAGGTTAATCTTGAATAAAAAATAAAGAATGATATTAAGCCAGATAAGAGAAATGCTCAGTTATATTTCAGCTCGTTTCTTTATGACAGTGTTCATGTGAGCTCAGGAACCCAGAACACCATCTATTTCGAAGAACAGAAGCATGGATGTGGAAAGTTTATGGGCAGAAGAAGCTCCTTCGGTGCTTGTGGGTAACGTTATTCGAGGGAAAAGTATGGAAAAGGTCAAAGGTATTTACACAGTAGGGAGGTAGTGGTGGGATTTTTTATCCAAGCAGAGCAATGTCTTAACATGATAATAAGTAAGTGAAGGGTCAGTGAGATGACTCACCTGGC